>NC_030813.1:4848484-5151515 GCF_001704415.2 Capra hircus
CATTATAAGAAACACTGGGCTGGGTGAAGCACAAGCTGGAATCACGAGAAATATTGCCAGGAGAAACATCAATAACCTCAGATATGCAGATGACACCACCCTTATGGGAGAAAGCAAAGAAGAATTAAAGAGCTGCTTGATGAAAGTGAAAGAGGAGAGTTAAAAAGCTGGCTTAAACCTCAACATTCAGAAAACTAAGATCATGGCATCCGGTCCCATCACTTCATGGCAAATAGATGGGGAAACAGTGACAGGCTTTTATTTTCTTGGGCTCCAGAATCACTGCAGATGGTGACTACAGCCATGAAATTAAAAGACGCTTTCTCCTTGGAAGGAAATCTATTACCAACCTAGACAGCATATTCAAAAGCAGAGACATTCCTTTGCCAATAAAGTTCCCTCTAGTCAGTTCAGTTCAGTTGCTCAGTCGTGTCGACTCTTTGCGACCCCATGAATCGCAGCACGCCAGGCCTCCCTGTCCATCACCAACTCCCGGAGTTCACCCAAACTCATGTGCATTGAGTCGGAGATGCCATCCAGCCATCTCATCCTCTGTTGTACCCTTCTGCCCCAAATTCCTCCCAGCATCAGGGTCTTTTCCATGAGTCAACTCTTCGCATGAGGTGGCCAAAGTATTGGAGTTTCAGCCTCAGCATCAGTCCTTCCAATGAACATCTAGGACTGGTCTCCGTTAGGATGGACTGGTTGGATCTCCTTGCAGTCCAAGGGACTCTCAAGAGTCTTCTCCAACACCACAGTTCAAAAGCATCAATTCTTTGGTGCTCAGGTTTCTTCATAGTCCAACTCTCACATCCATACATGACCACTGGAAAAACCATAACCTTGAATAGATGGACCTTTGTTGGCAAAGTAATATCTCTACTTTTTGATATGCTATCTAGGTTGGTCATAACTTTCCTTCCAAGGAGTAAGCGTCTTTCATTTTTTGGCTGCAGTCACCATCTGCAGTGATATTTGAGCCCCCCAAAATAAAGTCTGCCACTGTTTCCACTGTTCCCCCATCTATTTCCCATGAAGTGATGGGACCAGATGCCATGATCTTCGTTTTCTGAATGTTGAGCTTTAAGCTACCTTTTTCACTATCCCTTTCACTTTCATCAGGAGGCTTTTGGCTATGGTTTTTCCAGCAGTCATGTATGGATGTGAGACTTGGACTCTAAAGAAAGCTCAGCACTAAAGAATTGATGCTTTTGAACTGTGGTATTGGAGAAGACTCTTGAGAGTCCCTTGGACTGCAAGGAGATCCAACTAGTCCATCCGAAAGGAAATCATTCCTGAATATTCATTGGAAGGACTAATGTTGAAGCTGAAACTCCAATACTTTGGCCACCTGATGTGAGAACTGACTCGTTTGTAAAGACCCTGATGCTGGGCAAGATTGAAGGCAGGAGCAGAAGGGGATGACAGAGGATAAGATGGTTGGATGGCATCCCCGACTCAACGGATGTGAGTTTGAGTAAACTCTGGGAGTTGGTGATGGACAGGGAGGCCTGCTGTGCTGCAGTCCATGGGGTCACAAAGAGTCAGACACGACTGAGCAACTGAACTGATGCTTGCATAATAATTGTTATTTTTTAAAAATTTGCAATTTAAGTCACTGTTGATTGCAGAGAATCTTATTGTAGACCTGTACTGATCTTGGCGGCTTTTGCTAGACTTTCTACCTGCAGTGCATCCATCACACTGATCTGGAATTCCCTTACCAATTGGATCCTTTAATCCTTTTCTAGACCCATCCCTTTTTGTGCCATGTTTCCTAGTGTGGGGGAGGGGGTCTCTGCAGCCAAGTCACCTAATACCTTGGTTCCACCTTTGTTCTCCTACTTTTTTCCTTGGCATTGTCTTGTTTTTGTAGGCTTGGTACTGCTGCTGCAGTACCCCCCGCACCCCCCCCCCTTTTTTTTTGCTATAAAGTGTATAAAATGACAACAAGAAGAAGAAATGATCTTTTTTGGCCATTTTGGGATGTCCTTTCCTTTTCTTG
The DNA here is from genome assembly GCF_001704415.2 of Capra hircus. Taxonomy (NCBI): domain Eukaryota; kingdom Metazoa; phylum Chordata; class Mammalia; order Artiodactyla; family Bovidae; genus Capra; species Capra hircus. Next base: position 4,850,490 of record NC_030813.1, read on the forward strand.
TTGTTTATTCGCTAGGTTGTGTCCCACTCTTTTGCCACACCACAGACAGAGGAGCCTAATAGGCAAGAATACTGGAGTGGCTTGCCATTTCCTTCTCCAGAAGATCTTCCAGACCTAGGGATTGAACCTGTGTCTCCTGCTTGGCGAGCATATTCTTTACTACTGAGCCACCTGGAAAGCCCCTTTTCTTACCATTATGGAAATTAGAGATTGAATGAAGAGAGGGTCATTTGTTAGATATTTCTGTGTGAGCCATTATTGCTTTTGAGAGAAAGAATGGATGTGAGTCTGTTGGAAAGTCCTAGAGTAGAAAAAAGAGGCCTGAGTTCATTCACACTGTACTCATTGCAGTTTCCTAATGAAAAGTGTAATAATAAAAAGTAAATTTAACACGTTAGTTTGTCAGACCCTGTTCTAAGTGCTTGCGAAATGTTAATCTTGTGAACCGTTTGATGTTGCAAAAAAGATGTAAAATTCTAAGTTACTATGCAGATTAAAGTTAATGTTAGGTATTCAAAACTAATATAGTAAGTAAACATACAATAAAAAGTTATGTTAATAGCTCACTGCAATGCATTTTTTATATCATGACTGTATTTTCCATTGCCAGATCATGTGATTAATCAGAGTGGTGTGTTTGATATTGTGTTTGTACTCAAAAAGTCGAAAGGTAAATAATATTTCTTTGAGCTCTCAGATTCTGTGATTTTATGCAAAGGGTTAGGGTAGCAAATATACCACTACCAGTCTTTGTTTCCTTGAGGTTTGTTGCAGGCTGTTGATTTTCCTTTCTTCTGTTCTGCTTTCCAGTCATTTAATCTTTCAGTTGTGGCAGGCACTGTGCTAGGTCTTGGGGATATATAGGTTGGCAGAAAGGGCAAGGTCTTTGTTTACCTGGAGCTTATTTTCTTGTGTGGGAAGAGAGGCAGTAAGCAGGTACAGAAGGGAAAGTTTCCAAAATAATTACAGCATGTGTTAAGTGAAACCTGAAAACAGAATGATGCATTAGGGAGTGAATAGAGGTGGAGCCTCCTACTTTAGGCATGCTGGGAGGGAAGACCTCTCAGAGGAGGTGACATCTGCATGAAACATGAAGGAGCTGAGCTAGCTAGAAGACTATGCAGGGAAATATGCAAGTGAGCCTGAACTAGGGTTGAACTGAGGATAGAGGAAATTGTTTGGCTTCGAGGTATTGTTTAGAGGTTAAAATAAAACCAACTAGAATCTTTCAGTGGGTTGAATGAGGCTCATTATTGAAGGAGAATCGAGGATGACTCAGTTTTTGGCTTGACCAGTTGGTGCCAACTTGTCTTGGTGCCATTTGCTCTCATGTGAAGTCTACTGTGTTGGAAATGGTACTTTCAGTTGTAGAATATGTTGGTAAAAGTTCATCAGAAGCAGCCAACCCTGGCTAAGCATCGAACTCAAATAGGACAGTGCACTAACCAGTAGTGAGAAAAAGAGTTTCTTTTTCCATACTCTGGGGCTTACAGCCTTGTTGGGAAAATGAAAATACAGGACAGAATCTTAAAAAATGCCTTTTTTATGTATCATATGTCCAAATTTACACTGTTTATATGGATTGATTTTGCTGGGCACTGCTTCAGGCAACAGAATTTACAGAATTACAGTAATTTTTAGTCTGGAAAAGGAGAATGGAGCTGGAGGAATCAAGCTTCCTGACTTCAGATTATACTACAAAGCTACAGTCATCAAGACAGTATGGTACTGGCACAAAAACAAATATATACCAATGGAACAAGATAGAATGCCCAGAGATAAACCCATGCACTTATGGGTACCTTATTTATGACAGAAGAGACAAGAATATACAGTGGGGCAAAGATAGCCTCTTCAATAAATGGAAGTGGGAAAACTGGATAGCTACATGTAAAAGAATGAAATTAGAACACTTCTTAACACCATGCTTCTGGTGCTGCTAAGTCGCTTCAGTCGTGTCTGACTCTGTGCGGCCCCATAGATGGCAGCCCACCAGGCTCCTACGTCCCTGGAATTCTCCAGGCAAGAATACTGGAGTGGGTTGCCATTTCCTTCTCCAATGCATAAAAGTGAAAGTGAAGTCACCAGTCGTGTGTGATTCTTCGTGACCCCATGAACTGTAGCCCACCAGGCGCCTCTGTCCATGGAATTTTCCAGGCAAGAATACTGGAGTGGGGTCCCATTGCCTTCTCCTTCTAACACCATACACAAAGATAAAATGCATTAAGGACCTAAATGTACAACCAGAAACTATAAAATTTTTAGAGGAAAACATAGGCAGAACACTCAATGACATAAAGCAAGATCCTCTATGACCCACTTCCTAGAGTAACGGAAATAACAAAAGTAAAGAAGTGGGACCTGATTAAAAGCTTTTGCACAGCAAAGGAAACTGTAAGCAAGGTGAAAAGACAGCCGTCAGAATGGAAGAAAATAATAGCAAATGAAACAACTGACAAAGGTTTAATTTCCAAAATATACAAGCAACTCATACAACTCAATACCAGAAGAACAAACAACCCAATCAAAAAATGGGAGAAAGACCTAAACTGACATTTCTGCAAAGAAGGCATACAGATGGTTAAAAACACATGGAAAGAAGCTCAACATTGCTAGTTATTTGAGAAATGCAAATCAAAACTACAATGAGATATCACCCCACACTGGTCAGAATGACCCTCATCAAAAAGTGTGCAAACAATAAGTGCTGGAAAGGGTGTGGGGAAAAGGGAACACTCTTGCACTGTTGGTGGGAATGTAAATTGATACAGCCACTATGGAAGAGGGTATGGAGATTCCTTAAAAACTAGGAATAAAACCACTGTATGACCCAGCAATCCAACTCCTATGCATATACCCTGCTGTTGCTGCTGCTGCTAAGTTGCTTGAGTCGTGTCTGACTCTGTGCGACCCCATAGATAGAAGCCCACCATGCTCCTCTGTCCCTGGGATTCTCCAGGCAAGAACACTGGAGTGGGTTGCCATTTCCTTCTCCAATGCATGAAAGTGAAAAGTGAAAGTGAAGTCCCTCAGTCGTGTTGGATTCTTAGTGACCCCATGGATTGCAGCCCACCAGGCTCCTCTGCCCATGGGATTTTCCAGGCAAGAGTACTGGAATGGGGTGCCATTGCCTTCTTCGAGGCATATACCCTGAGGAAACCAAAATTGGAAAAGACACATGTATCCCCTTGTTCATTGCTTCACTATTTACAATAGCTAGAACGTGGGAGCGACCTAGATGTCCATCGACAGATAAATGGATAAAGAAGGGGTTGTGGTATATATACACAATGGAATATTATGCAGCCATAAAAGGAATGCATTTGAGTCAGTTCTAATGAGGTGGATGAACCTAAAACCTATTCGTCGGAAAAAAGATAAATACCATATTCTAGCACATACATACGGAATCTAGAAAAATGGTACTGAAGAATTTATTTACAGGGAGCAATGGAGAAACAGACATAGAGAATAGACTATGGACATGGGTGGGGGAGGAGAGGGTGAGATGTATGGAAAGAGTAACACGGAAACTTACTATATGTAAAATGTTGAGGTTTGACGGCAAGCAGCAAAATTCTGTAAAGCAATTATCCTTCAATAAAAAATTAATTAAAAAGGTAAGAGGGAGAAACCTCGGTCGTTTATAGTAAGTCATCAGAGAGTGCTGGGGAAATCAAAGAAAGCCTTATGGAGTTGAATTTATAGGGTCACATTATTATTGTCTTTTTATTAAGAACTTTAAGTTTTGCTGTGTTAGTATGTTTTACTCTCTCAACCCTATGAAGTAGATATTGTTACTGTACCCATTCTTAGATGAAGAAATTGAGGCAAAAAGTGGTTGGCCAGTGTGACTTGTTAAGTATTGCCTGGGCGACAGAGTAAATGGTGGACCCATGATATAATTTCAGTGAATCTGACCCGATTTTGTGCTCTCAGTCAGTTTGGAGTTGAATGATTTGTAGGTAGAATTACTGAAAATAAGATGGAAACAGTCTTTTAAAGGTTAGACCTCGTGACATACCTTATTTCAGACTGAGGAAGTTGTTAAACATTTCCACTGAAGCGTCACCTTGTACCTTGGAGCCTGTAGGCCCGCCTGGGACTGTCACACACAATCAGACATTTTGAATTCTGCTTTTTTTTTGTTTCCTATGCACTTGCATTGTTATTTTGTTGTGTAACAGTCTTCAAGGGTTTACTATTATCCCTAGTTTATAGATGACATATTTCCTCAGTGATTACTTCTTGTCAAAATTTTCAGTTGTTCTAATGTAGACTTTAAATTTTTTTCTCCTTTCCAATTCCTTCTTCATTAGCAGGCTAAAGCCTGCCTGACCTTATCTTCTGACATGTTTTCCTTTATATGTAGAAGCTCATTAACTTGCATGCCCTTAGCATAGCTGAGCAGGGTTTGTATTTCTAAAAAGAACTAAAGACTGAAAGGAAAGCTAAAGAAAAGCAAAAAAGGAAAATGACTTAATATAAATGAAGTGAGTGTAGTATCTTTCTCATATTTGGCCCCTGATTCTGGTAGAAGCAGTTAAGAGCATTGGTGAGGCTGAGGTCTCCTTAACTTGGTACACAGTAGCCGCAGTGAATTGCCCCCTCTGGGATAGCTCAGTTCCTGGCTTGCTTCCCTCTCATCCCTGCTCTTATGCCCAAGGGGTTCCTGAATGGCCTCCTGTGCCCATGAACCCCAGGGCAGTCTCCCAACTTCCTCAGTCTGAAATAAGGTATGTCAGGAGGTCTAATCTTTAAAGGACTGCTTCAGTTTTACTTTTAGTAATTCTATCTACAAACCATTCAACTCCAGACTGATTAAGAGCACAAAGTCGGGTCAGACTTACTGAAATTGGTGTCATGGGTCCACCATTTCCTCTGTCACCCAGGCAATACTTAACGAGTCACACTGGCCAACAGCTTTTGGCCCCAATTTCTTCATCTGAGAATGGGTACAGTAACAATGTCTACTTCATAGGGTTGAGAGAAGAGTGAAACGTACTAACAGAGGTAAACTCTGCTCTTCTTGTGAACAAATACAGGTTCCACAGATGGAACTGCGTCTGTTGTGATAGCCCTGAGGTACGGTGTTAGTTTCCTGTTGCTACTGTGGCAAACTATCTGGCTTAAAACAAGAGAAATTTATTCTTTTCTGTTCTGGACAATATAAATCTAAACTGGGTGGTCAGGGCTGGTTCCTTCTGGCTCCAAAGAGAGAGTTTACTTCCTTGAGTTTTGCAGTTTTCTAGAGGCTACATGGGCTTCCCAGGTGGCTCGGTGGTAGAGAATCCCATCTGCCAATGCAGGAGACCTGGGTTCGATCCCTGGGTCCGGAAGATCCTCTGGAGGAGGAAATGGCAACCCACTCCAGTATTTTTGCCTGGAGAGTCCCATGGACAGAGGAGCCTAGTGGGCTACAGTTTCAAAAAGTCAGGCATGACTGAAGTGGCTTAGCGCACACACACATTATACACTCTACCATAGCTCCAAAGTGTAATTCTTCTTGTCTGTGTTATAGAAATCATTTTGCAGTGAATTAACCCTCAACTACTGGTCCCAGTGAAATGTCCACATTACACATCTACCATACTGATGACTGTTCTGCCTTGTGTTCAGTGTTGATTCTGACAGAGGTCAACAAGGTTGGCATTCATGCAGTAAAACCTGAGTGAATGGTTCTCTTATAGAGGAAGGGAGCGCGTGTAAGTTGGGAGGAAGAATAGATTCTGATCACGTTCTAAGTGATCGTGTTGAGAAGGATGTCCGAGGGAATCCAGTTCGCACATTCTCATCTGACAGATGAAGACACTGACGCCGAGGTGAGCTTTGCCTGGGGTCCTGCCACCCGCAGCTGCCTCACAGACTCCTGCTTCTTCTGCAGTGCCATCTCTCTCGTGCAAGGCAGGCACCTTGGTTCTCTTTGAGGGCTTTGTAGTGGAGACTTTTGGTAAGGTAAAATCCAAAGAGAAAAATCTCTGATATTTAAATCTTGAATTTGTGAAAATACAGGAAGCTAAAAATAAAAACAGGCAAGTTGTGTAGGGCTAGAAAAACATGGGAAAGAGGAAAACACCCATTATCTGGGTGGTCCGCAAAAGTAAAGTAAGTGAAAGCACAGAGGAAACTCTCTACATAAATGTTAATAAAAGAGTAGGTTTTGTGGAACAAGGTGTTTTGTTGATCAGCTTAGAAGGTGACTCTTGTGAGGAAGTCCTAAGGGGTCTTTGTGCCCCAGCTAAAATTCTGCGGGTAGATGTTTGCTTATGGTTCCTGGTGGCTGGTGAAAGCTGATCAGGTAGTCGCCACTGACGCCTGCCCTCGGTGCTGTCTCTTTTCTGTGTTCACAGGTTGACCCTTTACAAATGACTGAAGGCTTGTATTTCTTGGTGTCATTACAGATTCAGATTTGGTTGGTTTTTGTGACTGTAACAGCTTCAGTTAATTCAGCAAATGTTTATTGAGCAACTGCAGTTGTTAGGCCCTGGGGCAGTGGCCAGAGACAGAAGGAGAGAGACAGAAGCATTCACTAGAGGTGTCCCGTGGTCTGCAGTTAAGCCCTCCAGTAAGTCTGCAAGGTGGCCGTTATTGTCCTTGTTGTATAGATGAGGAAACCGATTGTGAGGAAGGTTATAGCCCAAGAAGGGAATCAATCAGAGTCTGAACTCAGATCTTTCCATATACCTTTTGCATAAAAAAAGACCAAGAATTATTTTTCTGCATACTGATAAAATGCTGTATCCATGCTCATTTCCATTAGTGTAGACACATAACTATACACTCTTTCATAAAGTTACTTTACAAAAACGAGAAAAGAGTAAACTCATTTCACCATCTACTATTTCAGCAGTCACTTACAGAGATCCCTCTAAGTAATGTACTTTGGCTCTAATATTTTAAATCACATATTCTATAACGGGGATATGATGTAATTTTCATTTGTTTGGGGCTTGCTTTATACAATTATTCACGAAATGTTTATTGCCAAGATCTGTACCAGCTATTTGGAATGCAGTAGTGAACAAAATAGAAATTCTGGCTCTTGCTTAGCTTGCTTTTTAGTGACAGAAGCTGGGACAGAAAATTGACAATGAAAAATTAGAAACATTTTATACTGTGCTAAAATGTTGAAAGTCCTTCAGAAAAAAAGAAAAAGTAGAGCTGGATATTGTTGACTTGGCAGAGTGTGTGGGTGTGTGGTTGGATGTTAATCTAAATAGGTGATTGGTCCAGGTAGTCCTCACTAAGTGGGGGAAATATAGGCAGTGACTTAAAGGATGGGAGGGAAGGAGCTAAACATTGCTAGAGGAAGAAAGGCAGCAGTTAGAGCAAAGGCCCCAAGATGAGAGTTTGCGTGCTGTGTTCAGGGAATAAGGAGAGCAGTGAGGCTGGAATGGTTTTGTCGGGGGGCTGTGCACTAAGAGAAGAGGCAAGAGAGACCGTGAAGGGCCTTTCAGGCTACTGTGAAGCCGTCGGCTCTACGTTGAGTGGAATAGGAAGCCACGGCAGAGTTTTAGGCCAAGGAGGGACGTGATCTGACTTGACTTTATCAAGGATTGCTTTGACTGCTGTGTTGAGAATAGTTAGCCTCAGAGTAAACTAGGAGACTTGTTAGGATTCTTCTGCAGTAATCCATGTGAGAGGTGATGGCGGTTTAGACCAAGATGGTGGCGATGTTGGAAGTGTAGTTTGAAGACAGAATGTGCTGATGAGATAAGTGGAAGAAAGGTAAGGATCAAACATGATTCCAAGGATTTTAGCCTGAAAAATTGGGAAGATTGGATTGTCAGCCAGCAACTGAGATGAGGAAGATTTTGGTGGAGCAGATTTGAAGGGGGGAGATCTGGAATTTGGTTTAAGGCATATTGATTTTGACAAGTTTATTAGATAACAGGCGTCAAACAGGCAGTGAGATAACAGCTGTTGCACCAGTTCCTCCTTCCCATGCTTTATAACATAATTTTCGTCTGTTTCATGTGTCACAAACCTTACAGTACACTTTTACTCTTTTCCCTTTATACCATCAATTATCTTTTAGAGCAATTAAAAAATAAGACGTATTGTGTTATTTACGTTTATTTTGGTTTCTGGAGCTCATCATTTCTTTGTTTTGAATTACGTTTTTGTGTGGTATCCCATTCCTTATGTGAGAACCATATCCTTTGAACATTTTTTGTATCACAAGTCTAATGGCAATGAGTTTTCTCAGTTTTTGTTTTCTGAAAAAAGTATTGCATTTGTGTTTGAAAGATACCTTCTCCAGATTGACAGGTTTTTTTTCTTTCTCATTATATTAACGATAATTACTTCTTTTTTTTGACTTACAACTTACTTGACTTACAAGCAAACTTTCCAGAGGTTATAGCATATAAGTGTTATGTTCTTCACACATTCTCTTTTTTCCCCTTCTACTTTTCAAGATTTTTCTAATTTTCTTTGGCTTTTAGCAGTTTGAATATGATGTGTTTAAAATTAAAAAAAAAAAAAAACTTGCTTCTTTTATGTGTAGTTTGATGTCTTTTATCATTTTTGGAAGATTCTTAGCCATTTTCTCTTCAAATATGACTTCTGGCCCAAACTTCCTTTCTTCTTCTGGGGCTCCAATTACATGCATGTCAGGCCAGGTGACGATATTGTCTCGCAGCTCTTACACACTTTGTTCTGCTTCATTTTCCCCATTTTCCCACTCGGTGTCGTTTTAATAGGTAATCTCTATTGCCTTCAAGTTTACTGCTTCTTTTCTCAGTGTGTCAAGTTGCCTGGTGATTCTGTCAAAGGAATTCATGTTTGAAACTATGTTTTTTATTTCTAGCATTTCCACTGGATTCCCTTTTGTAGTTTCCATGTCTTAGTTGAAATCTACTATATTCTTGCGTGTTATCTGCCTTTTCTAGTAGATTCTGTAACAAATTAACCATAACCAGTGTCAAAGTGCTTGTCTGATAGTTCTAATGTCTGTGTCATTTCTGCATCTGATTCTGCCACTTGCTCTGTTTCTTCACGATAGGCTATATTTTTTCTCTTTGCTTCCTTGTATTTTTTTTTCCTTTGCTCTCTTTTTTTTATTGAAGGATAATTGCTTTGCAGTATTGTGTTGGCCTCTGCTATACCGCAGCATGAACCATGCCCAAGTATACGCGTCCCCTCCTTCCTGAACCTCCCTCCCACCTGCCACCCTATTCCACTCCTCTCGGTGGTCGCAAAGCCCTGGTTTGAGCGCCGTGTGTCACGGAGCAAAGTCCCACTTGCTGTCTATTTTACATATGGTAATGTATGTTTCCATGCTATTCTTTTTTTTTAAATTAATTTATTTTAATTGGAGGAAAATTATTTTACAGTATTGTGATATTTTTTTGCCATACGTCAACGTGAATCAGCCTTAGATACACATGTGTTTCCCCCCCATCCTGGACCCCACTCCCTCGCACACACACCCCTACCTCCCCACCCTGTCCCTCTAAGTTGTCCCAGAGCACTGGCTTCATGCATTGAACTCTCCCAGGTCATCTGTTTTACATATGGTAATGTATATGTTTTAGTGCTATTCTCTCAAATCGTCCCACGCTCTCCTTCCCCTTCGTGTGTCCCCAATCCTGTTTTCTATGTCTTCATCTCCATTGCTGCCCTGCATATAGGTTCATCAGTACTGTCTTTCCATATACGTGCTTTAATATACGATATTGGGCTTTCTCTTTCTGATTTCCTTCGCTCTGTATGATAGACTCTAGGTTCATCCACCTCATTAGAACTGACTGATGCATTCATTTTTTGTAGCGGAGTAATAGTCCATTGTATATATGTACCACAGATTCTGTATCCATTCATCTGTTGATGGACATTTAGGTTGCTTCTGTGTCCTCAGTTCAGTCGCTCAGTCGTGTCCGACTTGTTGTGACCCCATGGACTGCAACACGCCTGGCTTCCTTGTCCATCACCGACTCCCAGAGCTTACTCAAACTCATGTCCATCGAGTTGGTGATGCCATCCAAGCATCTCATCCTCTGTCATCCCCTTCTCCTCCTGCCCTCAATCTTTCCCAGCACAAGGGTCCTTTCCAATGAGTCAGTGATTCACATCAAGTGGCCAAAGTATTGGAGCTTCAGCTTCAGCATCAGTCCTTCCAGTGAACATTCATGACTGATTTCCTCTAAGATTGACTGGTTTGATCTCCTTGCGGTCCAAGGAACTCTCGAGAGCCCTCTCGTATGTCCTAGCTATTGTAAAAAGAACTGCAGTGAACGTTGGGCTACATGTGTCTCTTTCTGTTACGGTTTTCTCAGTGTGTGTGCCCAGTAGTGGGATTGTTGGGTCATATGGTAGTTCTGTTCCTAGTTTTTTAAGGGATCTCCATATAGTTCTCCACAGTGGATCAGTTTGCATTCCCACCAGTGGTGCAAGAAGGTTCCCTTTTCTCCACATCTTTGCCAGCATTTATTGTTTATAGATTTTTAATAATGGTCATTCTGCCTGTGAGGTGATAACCTCATTGTAGTTTTGATTTGCATTTCTCTAATACTGAGTGATCTTGATCATCTTTCCATGTGTTTGTTGGCCATCAATATGTCTTCTCTGGGGAACTGCCTGTTTAGGTCTTCTGCCCATTCTTTGAATTGTTTGTTTTTCTGGTATTGAGTTGCATGAGCTGCTTGTATATTTTGGAAATTAATCCTTTGTTATTGTGTGCAATTATTTTCTCCCATTGAGGGATGTCTTTTAATCTTGTTTTTTGTTTCCTTTTGCTGTGCAAAGCTTTTAATTTAATTAAATCCCATTTATTTACTTTTGTTTTTATTTCCATTACTCTAGGAGGTGGGTCAAAAAGTATCTTGCTGTGATGTATATCAAAAAGTGTACCGCCTATGTTTTCCTCTAAGAGCTTTATAGTTCCTGGCCTTACATTTAAATGTATAGTTCCTGGCCTCACATTTAAATCTTTAGTCCATTTTGAATTTATTTTTGTATATGGTGTTAGAAGGTGCTCTAGTTTCATTCTTTTGCATGTAGCTGTCCAAAAATCCTAGCACCACTTATTGAAGAGGCTGTCTGTTTTTATTCTTGCCTCCTTTGTCAAAGATAAGGTGCCCATAAGTGTGTGGGTTTATCTCTGGGTTTTCTGCCTTGTTCCACTTGTCTATATTTCTGTTTTTGTGCCAATACCATACTGTCTTAATGACTGTAGCTTTGTAGGATAGTCTGAAGTCAGGAAGGTTGATTCCTCCAGCTCCATTCTTTTTTAAGACTGCTTTGGCTATTCGGGGTCTTTTGTGTTTCCATATAAATTGTGAAATTTTTTTGTTCTTGTTCTGTGAAAAATACCATTGGTAGTTTCATAGGGATTCCTTTGAATCTCTAGATTACTTTGGATAGTGTAGTCATTTTCACAATATTGATTGTTCCAATCCAAAAATGTTATATCTCTCCTTCTGTTTATGCCATCTTTGATTTCTTTCATTAGTGTTTTTTTTTTTTTAATAGTTTTCTGCATACAGGTCTTTTGTCTCTTTAGTTAGATTAATCCGTAGGTGTTTTATTCTTTTTATTTCAGTAGTGAAGGGGATTGTTCCCTTAACTTCTCTTTCTCATTTTTCATTATTAGTGTATAGGAGTGCAAAGGAGTTCTGTATGTTAATTTTATATCCTGTGGCTTTACTGTATTCGTTGATTAGCTCTAGTAATTTTCTGGTGGAATGCTTAGCGTTTTCTGTGTATAGTATCATGTTACCTGCATCTAGTAAGGATTTTGTTACTTCTTTTCTGATCTGGATTCCTTTTATTTCTTTTTTCTTCTGATTGTTGTGTCTAGGACTTCCAAAATTATGTTGAATAATTGTGGCAAGAGTGGGCACCCTTGTCTTGTTCCTGATCGTAGAGGAAATGCTTTCCGTTTTCATCACTGAGAATAATATTGGCTGTGGGTTTGTTGTATATGGCTTTATTATTTGAGGTGGGTTCCTTCTATGCGTACTTTCTGGAGAGTTTTTAAAATCATAAATGGGCGCTGAATTTTGTCAGAAGCTTTTTCTGCATCTGTTGAGATGATTGTATGGTTTTTATCTTTCAGTTTGTTGGTATGGTGTATCACATTGATTGGTTTGCATATACTGAAGAATCCTTGCATCCCTGAGATAAGTCCCACTTGATCATGTTGTATGATCCTTTTGATATGGTGTCGGAGTCTGTTTGCTAGAATTTTGTTGAAGATTTTGCTTCCTTGTATGTTCTTAATGTTTTTTTTTTTGAATGCCAGTGTCGTGCGAAACAATCAAGAGTATAGTAAATAGTATTTGTGCTTTGAAATATATGCTTTTGTTTGTTCCGGTTATTAGTGGAGGAGTTTGGATCAGTCTGGATAGGAGATAAGGTGGGTTTGCGTTATGCTGTTTTTGTTTCTTTCAGTGAACCACAGGCTTCCGTTGCCTTGTGGCTCGGGCGGTGCTCCGGGTCTCAGTGTCTGTGGCTGCCTCAGTCAGGCTGGTAGGAGGTCAGACGGGCCTGCTTTCTCTCAGTGAGCCCCAGGCTCCGGGCCCTTCTAGGCTGCACTGTGGCTTGGGCGGTGCTCCAGGTTTTTCTCAGTGTCTGTAGCTGCCTCCATTTTCTTCTGTCCCTGAGTGCCTGCACCATAGAGGGGTCCTCTCACCCAGCTGCACGCTCTGCCCTTCCCCTGTAGTAGACTACTGTGTTGTTATTTGAGCTCCTGCTCTCTGTCTTGGTTCAGCTTCACTCTTATCTAGGGTTGGTTTATCAGCCTGAGCTCTGGGAGTTGAATTTCCATAGTGTTCCTATCTCTCTTTCCCATGAGAGCCAGACGTTTGTCTTGCGTCAGTGGTTGATGTTTTGTGGGAGAGTGCTTCCTGTCCCTCACCCGACGGGAGGAATCCTCTGAGGGTTGTGGTACAGCTTCCTGAGCCTCCTGCCGCTCCTTCAGTGGCAGTGGATCTTTGCTTGTGTCTTGGAGGTGACAGAGTGTGCTGCTTTTCTTCTTACAGGGCAGAAAGGTCAGGGTGGGAGATGCAGGGTGCAGCGTGTTATGCAGCAGCTGCTGTTCTCTTATTTGCCTGCACCACTGAACGTGGCTCTGTCCTCCCTTCTGCCCCCCAGTTTCCCTTATATGGGGACGTCCTTGGAAGGGAGTCTAAGCATGTGAGCTCCCCTTGGGTCTGCGGCTGCCAGTGGTTCTAACACAGGCAAGCTGTTTCACATGCATTCTTTAGCAAACTTAAAATGTTAGTTGATTTCTTGCTTGTATGGTAGTGGGCAGCTCCTCCTCATGATTTGCCATAGATAACCTAGTGCTCTCCTCAAGAGAAGTAATTATTTTATAGTTAATCAACTTTTCTTATTTTTACGGTAGAAGTGAATCCTTGATGAGTATTGAACTTTGAAAAATTTAACATTAATGGCATTTCTGTATATTCTTACTTACTGTTTTTATTACTTAATAAATCTATCAGTTTTGAAAAATATTTTAAAATCTCCCACTCAGGTTCTTGCATTTCTCATATTTTTATGCTGCTGGTTTTTTACTATTCTGTGTTCTTCATATATACACTGTATATCATTACATAATGTTCTGTTTTATTCTGTTTGGTGATTTCAGCCATTAATTGAACTGTCTTAATATACCATGCCTTTGTTTTCTTTGCCTTTATCTGTATATTTTTATCTACCCAGTTCAATAATTTTTTTTATTACTTTACCTTTTTGTAATCATGTGTAGCTAGGTTATATTTCAAAATGCAGATTTATAATCTCTTCATTTAATAAGAGATTTTAAACTTCATATTTAGTGTAATGACTGATATAACTAACTTTTATTCTTGTCATCTTTATGCTCATCATTTTATTGTTGTTGTATTTTAATTTTCCTTATTTTTGCTGTCCAAGTCACTGTTCATCCTTTTCCCCTCTCTTATTAAGTGCAACTCATACCTTAATTTGATGATTTACTTACTCTTCCCCTTTCATAATCAGATGTGCGTGACTTTTATTTGATAGCTGGTGCTCAGCCGTTTTCTCCACACACATGATTTTCCCCACAGGATGCTCATTTCTGGGTTACTTCCCTCTTCTCCTTGCTGTCGCCCACTGCTCTCTCCAATCTCCAAGTAGGTTGGAGATGCATTGGAGATGTGTTTATCTTCCTGCCTGCCCACCACCCCCCTAAGTTTTGACAACTTATACATATAACGTTTCATAGAAAGAACATGTCTGAGTATCTTTCTTTTGGTGATGACAGTTGAACAGTACTCATAAAACATAACTGTACTTGAGTAACTAACAGTTACCAAAGATCATCGTTGTACAGTTTTGAAAAATGTACAAAAAAAATACAATTATTGGAGAACAGTTGCTCTACAGTGTTGTGTTGGCCTCTGCCACACATCATCACGAATCAGCCACAGGTACACATATGTCCCTCCCTCTGAGCCCCCTCCCAGTTCCCAGCCCACTCTGCCCCTCTGGGTTGTCACAGAACAGAGTGGAGCTCTGTGTTGCACAGCGAATTCTCCTGGGCTGTCTGTTTATACACGTGGTAGTGTACATGTTTCCACGCTGGGCTCTCAGTTCGTCTCTCTCCCCTGTTCTCTGTGTCTGGGTCTGCCCTCCTGCCTTGCGGATAGTTTCGTCAGTACCCTATTTCTAGATTCCACATGGATGCTTTAATATACAGTATTTGTGTTGCTCTGACTTCCTTCACTTTGTATAATAGGCTCTACGTTCATCCACCTCATTAGAACTGACTTGAATTAGTTATTTTTTATAGCTGAGTCACATTCTCTTGTCCGTATGTACCGCAGCGTCCATATCCATTCATCTGTTGGTGGACATCCGGGCTGCTTCCACGTCCTAGCTCTTGTAAGATGTGCTGCCGTGAACGTTGGGGTACATGTGTCTCTTTCAATTACGGTTTCTTCATGGTATGTGCCCAGTAGGGGGATTGTTGGGTCATATGGTAGTTCTGTTCCTAGTTTTTAAAGGGATCTCCATACTGTCTTCCATAGTAGCTGTGCCAGTTTACATCCTCACCAGCAGTGCAAGAGGATTCCCTTTTCCGACATCCTCTCCAGCATCTATTATTTGTAGATATTTTAATGATGGCCATTCTGACCAGTGTGAGGAGAAACCTCTTTACTCAGTTAATTGTGTTACATTAATTTTGTGTGTTTGTGCACCACAGATTCATTTTCTTCTTCTGATTTCTGTCATTTGTTCTGGCTCACTTGTTTAGAAACTTTGCAGTTCTTTTTCTCATATCATGTGGATAATACTGTCCGAATCTGTGTATATCATCAAATAGCTCTCCTTCGCATCTGACTGTGAAGGATTTCCTGACTGGATACGTGATTCTCAGGTTGTTGAATTTCTCTTTCAACTTATTCTCCAAAAATATTTAACTAGGCAATTATGTTTTTTCAGTTTTAAAAGTTTTTTTATTGAGTGCTGCACTTGAATCTCCTTAAATTCCCTTACGTAACTGACATATTCTGTTTGTTTATTTTTTTGGCCAAGCTTCATGGCCTGTGGTTCCCCAACCAGGGATTGAACCAAGACCATCAACAGTGAGAGCACGGAGTCTTAACCACTGGACCACCAGGAAACTCCCAACGTAATTCCCTTTAATTAAAGTACTCTCTCCTATAGGTGTTCTGTTTTACAAGTATGGATCTTATTTTTCTGTTTGGTCTCCCTCATAGGCAGCTGGCCCCTTGTATAGGCAGTTTGCCCTGGTGGTTTTACTGATGCTCACGACTGGTTATTGGGGAACACTGTGGTATCAGTCCTGCCCTGTAGCAGAAGGCTCTTGGTTGCTGTGGGCCTGCGGGGGCAGGTGGGCTCTCAGCTCCCTCCTGGCTTTCTGGTCTCCTTGCACTTTGCTGGGCTGCGGGGATAGGACGGACTGTGGGCTGTGGCCCTGCCTTCTGTGACTTCCAGCTTTTTACAGGATTCCCTGGTTCCCAGTCCTCAGCACTGCCTCTTGTGCTGTTTTCCAGTGAAGTACTCAGGCTATTTGGGAGAATGCCTCTCACCTGTTCTGTGCCAGGACCTAGGACTTCACTTTTGCAGCTTCCCATAAACACTCATGGAAGTTGTCTTGCTCGAGAACAAGTGGCTTAGAGCTAGGGTTGAAGGAAAAGGTGCTCCGTTCAGGTTACTATATTCCAGAACCGCTTCCCTTCACCACCCTCCTGCATTTCCCATTTCATACTCCTTTGGTGCGTTTCATACAGATGTTTCTGCTTTATCCTGGGCGCTAGTGCAGTTCTTTGCCTGATGTTTGCTCTGTCAGCTCAGAGTAACAGACAGCTGCAGTAATCTAAACCCCAGAGGTTATGCTCTCTCAGTAACAAGGTGGGCATTTGCTGCTGTCAGTTCAGTGGCTCCAGATGTCAGGGTGGACATTTTTGCAATTCTCTCGGGCTTAAAGTGGCTGCTGTAGCCCCAGTTATCATGATCTAATTCCAGATGAGGATAAAGAGGAAGTAACCAAGGCATTAGGGTGTTTGTTACCTGCCGACTCAGCTCTCATTTAAGAGCTTTTGTGGTAGGTTCATACTATGATTTCTGCTTTCAGGTTGTTAGCTCTCCTCTCCGCCTAAATGGAGAGCTGATAATGTAGTTTTTCTGACTAGATACATTAGTACCCTCACAAAGGTCAGTGTTCTAATACTAAGGAGAAAGGAAAAGAAGATCGGATATTCTTCATATTGAGCTTTTTAGAAATGCACTTTATTGGTGGCTTACTTGAATTGCAAGAGCACACACATGCACAATAGTTGGCCTTGAAATATAATTATATTCTAAGTGGGAACTCTAGCCTCCTTTTGTGAAAAACATTATTTTACATATAAATGATTCAACTGCAGATTGATTCACTTTAATATAACTTGTTTCATTTGTATGTATATGTGTTTTATTTGCTGAACCATTTCAAAGTAAATTACAGACATTATGACCATTCATTCCTCCATACTTCAGCGTAAGGACATTTTCCTAAATAGCCATACTATCATTTTAGCATCCAACGAAAATAAATGATTTCTTAATGTCTTCTAATTTCAGCCCATATTCAAGTTACTCTAAGTACCTCCAAAATGTTTTTATAGCTGTTTATTTTTGAACCAGAATTCTCACAGACCACCTCTTATACTTGGTTATGTCTATTAAATCTCTCTTAACAGTCTCCCTCTTCCCATTCCCTTAAAAACAAAACAAAGCAAAAAAAAAAAAAAAAAACCAGTTACTCTCTGAAGAGAGCAGGCTCTTGTTTGTGGTATATATCACTATCTGGATTTATCAGATTGTTTTCCCAAGGCACATTATTTAATGTGTTTCTCTGTTGGTGGTGGTGTTCAGTTGCTGAGCCACGCCAACACTTCAGCAATCTCATGGACTGTCCAGGAGAAAGGCTCCTCTGTCGATGGGATTCCCTAGGTAAGCCTGCTGGAATGGGTTGCCATTTCCTTCCCCGGGGGTTCTTCCCGACCCAGGGATTGAACCCATGTCTCCTGCATTGCAGCTGATTCTTTACCACTGTGCCAACCGGGAGCCCTATTTGTTTCTTTGTGTTCTGTATTTCTTCTAATCTCAGAGTTAGATATGTACTTAAAAAACACACACACACACACACAGACACACAGAGACACAGACACACACAGACACACACACACAGACACACACAGACACACATACACAGACACACACACAGACACACACACACAGACACACACACAGACGCACACACACACAGACACACACACAGACACACACACAGACGCACACACAGAGACACACACAGACGCACACACACAGACACACACACAGACACACACAGACACACACACAGACACACACAGACACACAGACACAGAGACACACACAGACACACACAGACACACACACACAACACCACCACACTAACGTATGTTAAGCACTTCTCTCTGCCCGCAGGACCCTCAGGAAATGATGCAGTCTCTGTGGTGGGAGACAGGAAGGAGCACAGGCGGCATCTCCCGCTCCCCTCTTAGGCGTTGCACCTTGTGCTCCCTTCTAGATAGTAGGTGCCTGGAGAGACAGGGCAAAGGGAAGAGGTCTGTGCCCTCTGGAGGTGCCTGGAGAGTCTAGCAAACACCCCTGTCACATGTCCCTGTGACAGACCTGGGGACTGAAGGGCTGGAATGATTGGCTTCATACTGTGTCTTAGCAGCAGGCATCTCCCAGCACTGCGTCGACGCAGGTTCCCATTGTGAAGATGTGACTGATAATCTGTGGGCCCACACTGTATGAGCGCCTATTTCACTGTCGCACTTCTGCCTAATGGTCTTAGCATTCATTTGATAATCTTTGCCTGAATCAGTTCCTGCTCCTTTTGTAAATTAGACTCCTCTGTAAAGAAGAGCTTTCTGTCCTTCATCATCTATGGCTGTCTGGTTATTCTGCAGTAGCATTATTGTTGAAAAGAGAAAATGCTTAATTCTTTCTCTTTATTATTTTTTATAGGCTAATATGGCATATGAGGTGTTTCAAAAATTTTTTTTCTCTTTCTGGTGATCACTATGGGCTTAAGAATCTGTTAATATTTCAATTACACTCTTGTTCTCTTTGATTCTCAAATTGTTCTAAGTTTGGCCTATGAACTCTAGGATTTGAAAGCCGAAAGGAATCTTAGAAATCAGCTAATCCATATCTGTGACTTCCCAGGCGCTTTAGTTGTAAGGGATCTGCCTGCCGGTGCAGGAGACACAGGTTTGATCTCTGGGTCGGGAAGATCCTCTGGAGAAGGAAATGACAACCCACTCCAGTATTCGTGCCTGGAAAATCCCATGGACAGAGGAGCCTGGCAGATTACAGTCCATGGGGTCAACAAAGAGTCAGAAATGACTGAGTGACTAAACAACAAGGAGTCTTAGAAATCAGCAAGTCTAGATGTCCACGTTTTATAGCTGAGGAAACTGAAGCTCAGAAGTTTCTTCCACTCTGTTGGGTCACAGATGATTAGCGGCAGAGCAAGGGTTAGCATTCCAGATCTCTCAATCCTCAGTGATTTCCTCAGTGAGTAAAGCTTCTGCAGTAAAGCTTGCTTTCACATTCTTGCTAATACTGTTAGTCAAAATGACAGAAAATGGCCCACATGCTTCCAGTCATACATTTTTTATTAAAAGTTATCGTCTAGTCTGGTGGGTCCCAAGTTGAATGGATACTTACCTGCCTTGTTTAGAAAAGAGCAAAGAAGCACTGTCGTAGCCTCAGCATTGAGCTATTCGGAGAAGTGAGTTTGACTTGGACAATTTGGTGTTTGCAGGTTGAATTTGTCTTACAGTCACATTTTATTTGATCTGCACAGAATTTTGGAAACTTGAAATTCATTGCATATATATATAGAATACTAGTGATTTCATATACAAATTTGAATTGTTGGCTTCAATAAGATATTCAGTGGAGTTGGAAGGCTTTTTAAATGTGCGTGTCCCCCCGGCTCCCCTCCTGGCCACTCCCTGCTCTATCCTGCATATATTTTTGTCTGATGTTGTGCTGCTTTCCTGCCTCATCTTGTAAGCATTTGGGTTAGTGATTCTTTAGATTGTTGGGAGCAAGGAATTCTAGGAAGATTTCTTGAATATAGTCACAGGTTGAAGGTAGTAATAATCAGACACACAAACAGCAAGAAAATGGTAGAGTTGATGGTTTTTTTTCTTGCTGCTAGTATGAGATCTTCAACAGCTAAATCACAAAGTAAAACCAATGATGACAAGTAGTCAGCTAGAAATTTTTGAAATTTTCAAGGAGATAGTTTGAAATGTTGCTCTCCTTCTAGTCATTAATTATGAACCTCACATTGGGTGTTGAATAGACTCGTGCACCTGGTCAGAAATATCCCCTAGAGAAGGGAACGGCAACCCACTCCAGAATTGCCTGGGAAATCCCAGGAACAGAGGAGTCCAGTGGGATATGGTCCATGGGGTTGCAAAGAGCAACTGAAAACACACATGCATATATAATTTATATTATGATGAATCCTGTGAAATTTTCATATATCAAAAATGATCAAATACTAGCAATTTCATACAGTTCAGCCAAAAGAAAAAAGTTACATGTATATGGAGTGCCCACCCTAAATCTTCCTTCCGTTGGTACATTACCCAAGCAAGTTTGAAGCCTGCTGAGGTAGGAGAGGCTTACTCTTAGGTTAGAAGTATCATAGAAAATGGCTAGTGAATAAAGCTGTGTATACATTAAGATTACGATTATGAGGAAGTGCTGCTTGTGTAGTAGAAATGACAGTGAACAGAGGGAGAACGGGGCTGGATAGCAGGTGCTGGGATTCTTAAGGGAAGGCTAAGAGTGGGTTCAGGAAGTATAAAAATTTCATCAAAAGCCAAATATAAATTGTTTTAATTGTCTTCAGTGTTTCTTACCACAAGTAAGTTAACTATTGATATTTTATAATCTTGCAGCCCCAGAAACTCAGGTTTATTTGATCACATCATCCCAGTATACTCACTAGTGTACTTTGAAGGCAATTTTACCAAATCCAGAGAGCTAAATATAAATTTATCTCCTCTATCTGAATTTTATGTCAGTGTATTTCAAATTGAATTGCAGCCCATTGGTGTGTTGTGAAATTAATTTGATTATTCACTTCTGTTAAAACTAGTGTTTTTTCAAAAGTGAAGTAAAGTTGAGTAGAAAATATCAAATTCATTGTACAGAGTAAGGGCAGTGTTATTTCAAGATGTTTACATTTTAATTTTTAAAAGTATGTGTTTCTGTGTACAGTTGACCTTTGAACAGCATGGGAGTTAATCCACACATAATATATAGTTGGCCCTCCACATCTGCGCTTCTTCCACACCTGTGAATTCAACCAACCAGGATGATGTGATTAAAATATCCATGTTTAAGTGGACCCACACAGTTCAAACTGTGTTAAGGGTCAGCTGTGTATATGTGAATATACTAGAACAAGATGCAGAATGTATTTCTTGGCTCGAGTGAGAAATTTGAAAGCTGTATTTATTATAGTTTGGTAGTTTGATTTTGTGACAAAGTGATTGCTCACTATTAGTAGCAAAGCTTTAAACTCACATTCCTGATTCTTTTTTGAGTTTTCAAAGCTTAAGAACTTTAATAATCTTACTCGGTCTGCATCTAAGCAGGCGTTTTCCCCCTGATCCCAGTCGTTTCCTTGGGTTTCTGTCTCTTTTCGGGCTTTTGAACCCGACTTAATTGTTCGATACAGTTTCCTTTCCCTCTGGATTTGTGCCGTGGAGAGGGACTGACTGGCACGGGCACATCTCTTTGGAAAGTGTGTCCTCAGATGGTTTTCTTCTGCAGTAGTTGATGAAGGCTAGATATGTGACAAAGTGGAGTGAAAAGTTGAACTATATGTGCATTAGTACCAAATCCTCAAATTTATTGCTCAAAAAACATCTTAATACTTGGTTTCTGTCTTCAAGGTTGGCTGAAATAGCCAAATAGCAATCTGCCTGTTGGTGTACTTGTTTTTGGTTTATTTAGGATTATAGTTTTGATTTCAGGAGTCTTTCTAGCATTTTCTGCCTCCTAGTTAACATTCAGCAATAGATCTTCCAGACTCTGCTGTTACTTGTGACTTCTCAGAACCTCTTTCCTTTATCTGTCAAGGGAGGGCCTGGGTTGTTGTTACTGTTCAGTCGCTGAGTCGTGTCTGACTCTTTGCGACCTCGTGCACGGTAGCCCCCAAGGCTCCTCTGACCGTGGGATTCTCCAGCCAAGAATACTGGCATAGGTTGCCATTCCCTTCTCCAGGGGATCTTCCTGACCCAGGGATCGAACTTCGCTGCCTGCATTGGCAGGCAGATTCTTCACCACTGAGCCCCCAGGGAACTGTGTTAGCTAGTTGTACTTCCTTTAAGCTGTAACACTTAACTGTTGCCTGGAGTTGGGTTTTCTGTTGTTCATTAAGTCATTTATATTCCTTGAAACACTATTTTGGTGGCTTTTTCCCCCCTTAACAGTGTTCATCAGAAGTTCCACCATGTCCTTATGGAGGGAAGGGTTCTACTGTAGAATAGTCATGGAAGGTTTGGGGGAGGCTCACAAGGACACGTGGGATCCCGTGTCTTCTCTGTACCATGTTTGTGGCGTGCTTGGCTGGACAAGCATGACTCCACTCCCAGTCCCTCCAGCCCCTGCTTGATTGCCTTGTTGTGAAGACGGTTTTGCTCACCATCCACCCTGCCTCACAGATCACTCCTTGTGGGGGCCACTCCTGGTTTTGCCAGCGGTTCTTACCTGGGAATTTGTCTGTACACAGCTTTCCACATCTGACTCCCAGAGATTCTGATTTTAATAAACTCGGGATTCTGAATTTGAAACAAGCGACCCTGGTGAATGAATCTCTTGGTGGTGATTCAAAGCTCGTGCTTGGAGAAGCCCGGGTTCATGGAGTGCCTCCTTGGTTGATTGAAGGATTGGCAGGAGAATTTAAACTTTATTTATGAACAGTCTTTCTTTGAGAGTGGCAAGCCTACTTCTTTTCTGTTCATAATTGGGATGGATTTATGGTTTTTATTGAAATCAGGTGATTTTCTGCCTGATAGGCTTGTCTCTCAAGTCAGGCAAGACTCTGCTTCTCATGGCTGCAGAGGTTTGAAACATTAAAGTGTGATGTTCAGAGTCTTATCAGAATATAAATGTTGAGCAGTTTAACCCTTTTATGTTGGCTCCTGTGTTGTGGTTTCAGGCTGTTTGGCTAAAAATAGATTAAGTTGGATTTTAGATATGTAAATATTTCCTGTTGGGTAAATTATTTAGTATTTTAAATGTGTTTCAATCATTGGGTAGGAAGATTTAGAGAAAAATTTTTCCAGAAGAGAAATAATAATTTATTTTTGTATCTTGATTATTGTACTAATTCATTTTCAATATAATCATTACTACTCAGGGTGAAAAGTTTGGACCATTTGCTGGAGAGAAGAGAATGCCTGAAGATTTAGATGAAAATATGGATTACAGGTTGATGTGGGAGGTGAGGATATGATTTTAAATATTTAAAATGTTTCTCTTTGTACTGTTTAATTCATTTATAAGGTTAACTTAATAGATATTGATACTAGTTGACTGTTTAAGCATTGAATGTTTTAGTTTTAAGGAATCTGAGTACCTTGAGAGTTTAGCATTTAAAAAAAATTGTTGAAATATATAACTAGATAATTATTCTATAACTGAATCAGTTTATATACTTCATCATTAAAAATATTTAATTAATTGATTTATTTGCCTGACCTTGCCAGTTCTTATTTGCAGACTCTGAGGTCTTCTGCCAGTTCTTATTTGCAACCTGTGAGCTGCGAGGTCTTTGCTCTTTGCTGTGGCGTGCAAGATTATTTTTAGTTGCTGTGTAGGAACTCTTAAGTTGTGCCATATGGGATCTAGTTCCCTGACTAGGGATTGAACCTGGGCCTCCTGCATTGGGAGCCTGCACTGGGAGTCTTAGCTACTGGACTACCAGGAAAGTCACTGTACTTCATCATTAAAAATAAGTCATCCATGAATAAGGATGTTTGGATTTCAAAATAAGCATATTTTTCTTACGGATTTAGAATTTGATTTCTGAAAATTAAATTATATTTTTTGTTTAACTTTTATTTCCCAATTGCAGTTCTAATTGCACAGAAACATTTCCGAGCTTTATATTGGAATAGAAATCCCAGCTTAAAATATACCTTACTTTTAAAAACATATTTAAAGAACTATGACACTGTAGATAGTCTTTTGCTATCTAAAGTCTCTCTAATGCAGGAATTTATATATGCAAATGCACATATGTATATATTATGTATATATTTGGAGAATTTTCATCCTAGCTTATGCCACTTACTTTCATTACTGTTCTTTGCTAATCTTCAGAAAAAGAAGGGCCTAGGGGGTGGAAATAGAAAAACAGAGGTGTGGATATTGTTCAACAAAAAGCTGGAAAAGAAAACTCAGTTCCAAGAATTTTATTTGGTGGGTTGCATGAGGAGGGTGGGAGCTGAGGTATGTGTGGATGGGCCTGAGAGAAGTAGGATCGTTAAATCAGAGAGGGATGCAGTGCTGGACCAGAGAACCACGCATACGATGTCTCTCTGAATGTGCATTTATCAGTTATGGTCACCAGAAAAACAGAGAGGTGTGGGTGGGGGTGTGTTCCCCCCAGGGGATTGGCTCACATGATTGTCGGGGTGGCATGCTGGAGCCTGTAGGCTGGAAACTCAGCCGGGAGTTAATACTCCAGTCTTGAGGAAGAACTTCTCGAGCATACCTCAGTTTTTGCAGTTGAGTCCTTTGGTTTGCTCAAAGGCCACACACAGTGTTGACAGTAATCTCCTTTATTTAAAGTCAGCTCACTGTAGATGTTAGCCACATCTGTAAAACACCTTCAGCGAAACCTGGGTTACTATTTGATTAAATAACTGGGTACTGCCATCTGGCCAAATTGACACATAAAACTGTACTATCGGCAAGCAAAACAGATTTTTAAGCATCACCGTATTGCTGAGACTGTTGGATGCAGGGAGTAGGGTTGTTTGAGAAGGAGATTCTTGAAAGATTTCTGAAGTGCAGGTGATGGAAAATGGAAATTTTATAGTCTTTTAAGTGGAAAATGTTACAGGTTTACCTTAATTTAATATACTGTTTTAATTGTTTATGTTTATAAACCTAAAAAGATTTCTAACGCCCTTAACTGTTTTTCTGGGCTTCCCTGGTGGCTCAGATGGTAAAGTGTCTGCCTGTAATGTGGGAGACCTGGGTTTGATCCCTGTGTTGGGAAGCTCCCCTGGAGAAGGCAATGGCAACCCACTCCAGTATTCTTGCCTGGGAAATTCCATGGATGGAGGGGCCTGATGGGCTGCAGTCCACGGGGTCGCAGAGTCTGACACGACTGAGCGACTTCACTGGGTTTCTGTTTTTCTATAAGGTCTTAACTTTCTTAGCAGTTAATTTTTTTTTACCATAAAAATTTTCAAAAATCAAACATTTATGTGACAAAATAACTTCAGTAAGCCATAAATGATAAAAACATCACTTATTAAAGAGGTCATTAATGACTTTTGATATTTGTTTTATTGTCTCTGAAAGTTTTAATGTCGTGGTCAGGTTAGTATCTTGCGCAGTTGGTAATGCTAAGCAGATAATGATTGTCATTTTTATTTTGAAGAAGTAGTCTTCCATGTGGGAAGCTTAAGGAGGCTGCCAGTGCTGCAGCAGACCATCTTTGCATCATGTATTCCTGTGGTTCTATGATATCTTTATCGTTTGTTTTTACATTTCAGTAACACCCAGTTCTCTCACTTTTCTACCCAAAGAGCTTGATTATAAAATCATTCTGTGTTCAGGTAGTGTTATACTCACGTAATGATTGCTGTTCTGCTTTCTTTTACTTTTTATTTTATGCCTGTTTTGATTAAACAATATTTGTGCTTGTGACCCCGTTCAGAAGGGTACTGGTGAAGAGTCTCCCGGTGCCCCACAAGCCCTCTCTTCTCACCTAACAGCTTGGATCCCTTTAATCCAGGGTTCACGAGCTTCTGCCTCCTGGACTCCTTCCTTCCGAGTCTGGTCTTCAGGGTGGCTTGTTGCTGGGCTCTGCGCTGTGCTCTTGCACTGCTGGGCAGGGCAGGGGGCTCTCAGTGTTATAGGTTCTTGGGGGAGCATTTGAAAAACAATCAGCACACCATCTGAACTGCAGCAGAGGCTTGCTGCTTGCTAGCTTTAGTTCTGTCCTTATTGTGTTAATGGAGAGAGTGGCTTCCTATCCTTGAGATGCATTCTTCAAGTCCATTTTTGCTGTTTCAGCTTTGGAGCTGCCAGGATTCAGGGGGTGCACAGAGAAAGGATGATGACTGGTTCTACTGCAGTCTTCCCCTCTTGGAACCGTTTGAACCCTCTCAAAGGGAGATAGTGAGCCTTCCCTCCTCTGGTGGGTAAATTGGGACCAGTTACTTAAGTCATTTCTAACAGTGGTAAAGAATACGCCTGCCAATGCAGGAGATGCAGGGTCAGTCCATGGGTTGGGAAGATTCCCTGGAAACGGGAATGGTAACCCCCTCCAGTATTCTTATGTGGGAAATCCCATGGGCAGAGGAGCCTGGCAGACTGCAGTCTCTGAGTCACAAAAGAGTCAGACACGACTTAGTGACTAAATACACCCAGTAGCTCTAGAGTAACCCACTTGCAGCTCTCAGATGTGTGGTCCTTCTCAAGCCAGTGGTTACCTATGCTGTGGTTATGAGTGGGAGCCAGGTAGTGGTGTGGTGTGTGCAAAGTGACGCCATGCAAGAGAGGACATGGTGTGATAGCTCTTTGTCAGTTTATATTTTGGTTATGGTGCCAGCAGTTATGGTGGACAAGGCCAAGGGCCCCTAGGGGTCATTTCACACCAGAAGGCTTGGAGGTACGGGTGAGGATTGTGCTTACTGGTGTGCACGAGCCCCTGTTAGTGTGGGCCAGGTGTAGAGGGGCCTGCGGGTTTCAGTGGGGAGCGTTGGCTTTGTCTCCTGCAGCCGCCCCTCTCCCTGCTGAGGGGCAGCTTGGTGTTCTCCGATGCCCACTGCTCAGGGCATTCACCGGCACCTCAGCCTCCCTTTGTGTTGGCCAGCAGGATTTGAGATTGGGGTCTGAAGAGACTGTCTCCTCTGTCCATAAGTCTCCTTGATACCTCAGGGTTCTCATTTGAAATTAACTGCATTAGCAAAGGAATTCTGGATTTCTGAAGCCTCAGACCATTATAGAGCTTGAAGCTGGAAATCAGTGCTCCATTGTAAATGCTTCTCATTGTTAGTTTGGTGGAATGTGCGCAGTTGTCTGTATTCTATTCCTTCCGTAAGTAGAAGTCTTTCTGCACACATTTTCCCCGGTGGTTTGGAGTCTGAGATACATTTTCTTCTGTTTTCTACCTGCTCAGACTTGGTCTAAGACCAAAATCCACTGGAGTAATGTTGCTAAAACTCAATAATCTTTGTTTCTAAATCTCCAGGATCTTCTCTTTTTGTAGTATTTTCTTCAGTATTTCAAACTACAGCTCGAATACCTTTTCTCCAGGCACTGTCTCTTATTCTACTGTGTATCTTTAAGTTTTGGTACCTTTATATTGTGTGGGGTTCCCTATTGGCTCAGTGGTAAAGAATCCACAGGAGATGTAGGTTTGATTTCTGGGTCAGGAAGATCCCCTGGAGAAGGAAATGGCCACCCACACCAGTATTCTTGTCTGGGAAAACCCATGGACAGAAGGCGCCTGTTGAGCCACAGTCCATGGGATTGCAGAAGAGTCAGACACACACAGTGACTAAACATAAGCCACCTGTAGATTACAGCACAGGCTGTGTGTTTCATTGCTGCCTGCTCAGTCTGTTCTTCAGGCATTCCACAGTGGCTGTCGATGAGTCCACTGTCTTGAAGCCTCCAAATGGCTCTGCTCTGTTGGCAGGGCATCTTCCCTTCTTTTCCTGGAGCATCCTCTTGCATTGTCTGTAAGGGATTTTTTTGTGTGGAAACTGGCCTGGGAAGTTCTCAGAACTTGGCCTTGTTCTGATGTTTCCAGCTGAGTCATTTATTCCCAAACTTTCCATCTGTTCTGAGATCAGAGTTCGGAACCCCGTTCCTCTGTCTCCTGCTCGGGATGGGTTTGTTTTCCGCTCAGTCTTTGAACACTTCCACTGAGGTAGGGTGTTCAGTGGTGTGACCTGAGCCAGGTTGAGGCAGGATGCCATGCGCTGGGTTCAGTATTCCTGGGTTTCCTCTGTGGGCAGACAGTTCTTGCAATTAGCCATCTATGAACTCACAGGCAGAATCCCAAAGAACCAGATAGCAACCGGAGACTCCAATGAAATATAGCAGTCCTGGGTGATGTTCTTATTAAAAAAAAAAAAGTCAAATCTCTTTTACTTAGATTGATTTTTTTTTTGCTATTGTATCATCTATAATTTAGTAGAAAAATATCTATCTCAACATAAGAACAATAGGAAAAACCATAACACTGTTTGAACTTTGCTGCTTAAATTGTCATGCTCTTAACCTAAAGGAGCTGCAGTCTTGTAAGGGTTCCAGAGGTAACTCATGGTGGGATACCACGAGTACAGTAAGAATAGCCTGCTTCCCCTGCGTGAGCCTGACTTAAAGGTGTTGAAACAGTTTTTCTGTTGTTTACTTTCTGAATCTGTTCCCTTGAAGATCAGTGAGGAAAGCTGTATTTTTTACATCTGAAACTGAAAGTGAAAGTGGATCAATTGTGTCCTACTCTTTGCAACCCCGTGGACTGTAGCCCACCAGGCTCCTCTGTCCATGGGGATTCTCCAGGCAAGAATACTGGAGTGGGTTGCCATGCCCTCCTCCAGGGGATCTTAAGGCAAGGGGAATTACCAGGGCAATTAGTCATTACAGTTTGCTACATAGCTGCATATTACAAAATGCAGAATATCAAATTATCATAGCTTTATTTATTTTAGTTAGCAGAAATGATTTTGTACCTCTGAGTAAATGTTTTCAAAAATGTAGCTATCAGAATTATAAGATGACAAGATTTGCAGGTGTATTTGTAAGAATTGTTAATATCCTACAGTTGTAGTAAACTATTATTTCAGAATAAATGTGTATACCAGATGAACTGGGGCCCCTTTTGTAATTGGCCAAATAAATGTAGATTGTTCTTGGAAACGTCTTTCCTAACCTCCATTCTGCACTTCACTTACATACTGGTGATGCTTAATAAATTAATAACCGCTCTGTGGTTCTAACAAATAAAGAGCAGATAGGAGCCAGGTGAAGACTAAAATTCCCACCTTACTAATGAGGTGTATATGTGGTATATATTACATGAGCATATAATAACTCTTTTAAGTTCATGGCTCCAAAAAGTTGAATTGGTGAATAGGACTGGGATCCTCAGTTTGAATGGAGACTTTATACTCTGTTTCTTGAATCTTGCCCTGTGGACCAGAAGTGTACAAAGTGGACACTTGATACTCTGCTTCTTAAATCTTGGTCTTTGTGGCAAGAGTTGGGCCTGCAGTTTCGATTCTGAATGTATGTGCCATCAGTCCTCTCATGGAGGTTCAGTTTGCATCACATCAGAGATCATGGGAGAGAGACAGGTGTGCAGCCTGTGGTGATGGTAGGTGTGCTTTCTGCTCAGCAGGGAGCTGGGCATGGGGAGGAGGAACCATCAGTGTCTTAACAATCAGCTGAAGAGAAGAAAGCATGAGGGAGAGAAGCTCAAAGTACATTTCTGCTCATTTCTCTCTCATGGAGGAAAAAGTGAGGGAATGTTTGCTGAGGACACACACACACACACACACACACACACACACAGAATTAGCCTTTCTCTTTTTCTCACACTGAGAAATGACAAGGTTAGAAATTCTTCACAAAGCAGAAATAGGCATGGTAAGTGAAATAGGGAAGAAAGAGCAAGGATACCAGGGTCAGGCAATCTGTAGTGTGATTTCGCGCTGAGGATCCAGTAAAGCTTTTGTTTTCTTGGGGTTTATGTTTCAGCAGGGAAAGAGAGACATAAAACACCTTGAATGAGTAATACAAAGAAAGATAGTGATATGGATATAAAGAAAATAAAATAGGGCAAGAAAACTTACTTCATATGAGAACTTGAGCACACTATTACTGCTGAGAACAGCTACAAAAGACAGATTAAATATAAAAGTGATTTGTGTAAGGCCATCGAAGAGCTGTTAAAGACAAGATTCCTAGAGTGACTAAGGCTGCAGAGAGAGGAAAACTTTGAACAGATGAATTGATAATCTATAGCCTTTTTTTCCCCGCCTTGGGGAAGTAGTCAGAGCTTTGCTGATTCTGGGTATGGGCAAGAGGCTGAAAATTCGACCTCAGCCCAAGAAGAGAGTTTGTGTTTGAGTACAGAGTAGCAAGTAGATCTTTGGGCAGTGTTGGGGGGTTGGAGTGACATTATTGCAGACCCAAAGCAACTCAGAAACATTGTTGGCACCTCCTCAAAACATTTGCAGAATTGTGAAGCTGCATGACAGAACGCTATAAAGTTAAACCATGTATGGTACTTCTAAAAGGCAGTATTCTGCAGTCTCCTGTTGCTGTGGAGGGGCCCTCAGTTGCACATCATACTTTCATTTGGAAGGAAGCACTGTACGATGGTGCTGTAGGGATAGGATCAACTGAGGCTGGCTGAAGTCTGCCTTAACTGCAGCCAGCTTTGAGTCAGCTTACTGCCTTCATAGCTTACAGTGAACAGTTTCCACTTTGTCTGGCAGAGGTTGGGGTGAACCCTATAATATCTGCATACTCTAATTTTTTTTTTTTTTACTACATAGTGTCCAGCATTTAATAAAAATGACAAGATGCTAAGAGATAGGACCGTATGACTAAAACCACAAGAGTGGCTGGACAATGGAAAGTGACTTAGGAGGATTCAGATATTGATTGGAGTTAGCAAATGAGGACTCTTAAAATAAATGTTATTGGTATGTTCTAGCAAATGGAACAGAGAAGGCACTGGCGACCCACTCCAGTACTCTTGCCTGGAAACTCTCATGGATGGAGGAGCCTGGTGGGGTGCAGTCCATGGGGTCGCTAAGAGTTGGACATGACTGAGTGACTTCATTTTCACTTTTCACTTTCATGCATTGGAGAAGGAAATGGCAACCCACTCCAGTGTTCTTGCCTGGAGAATCCCAGGGACGGGGGAGCCTGGTGGGCTGCCCTCTGTGGGGTCACACAGAGTTGGACACGACTGACATGACTTAGCAGCAGCAGCAGCAAATGGAAGAAAAGATGAAGCAAACAGATGAGAAGATGGAGACTTTTACTAAAAATTGGGAGGTATAAATACCAGGTGGACTAGACAGAAATATTCAAACTGAAATTGTGAACTCAGTGTTTGAATTAGGTATTAAATATGACACAGCAAAAGACAGGATTAGTGATGAGTAAAAGAAGTCAATAGAAAATATTGAAAATGAAGCACAGAGACTAAAAATAGATATATGAGAAGTGAGTTAATGTATCTGTAATGTTAGGATCTTTTAGCACATGACAAAGAAGGAGAAAATGAGGAAGATGCAAGTTTGATGTAATAATGGCTGAGGAGTTTCCAAAACTTACGCAGGAGAGTTGGGTTCGATCCTTGGGTTGGGAAGATTCCCTGGTTATAAGAATACTGGAGTGGGTTGCCATGCCCTCCTCCAGGGAATTTTCCCAATCCAGGGATCGAATCCAGGTCCTCCTGCATTGCAGGTGGATTCTTTACCACATGAGCCACCAGGAAACACCCCCCACCCAAAAAAAAAAAAAAAATTACCTGGTGAGTTGAAGAACTCTCTGAGCCTCAAGTACTATCACTGTAATGAAAGCCACACTTATTAGATATATCTTGGTAAGACTATAGAAAACCAAGACAATCTTTAAAGCAGGCAGGAAAAATAAAAGAGGCATTACTTTCAAAAAAGAAACAGTAATACTGAAAGCTCTCTTTTAACAGAAAAGATAAAAAAAATAATCAACAACCAAAATATGTCTTTAAGAGAACATCACTGCAATCCAGAATTCTATACCAGTAAAAGTATTTAAAATGAAGGCATAGTTCTCTGGGCCTCTTCAGTTGTGATCGTCTCCCTCATGACTGTGCTTTGGAATTGCCTCACAGCATTAGCCCCAGCATCGTCTTTACTTGCTTTTAAAATGTGGAAACTGAGACGGCTGCCACATTGCACTCAGAGAAAAAAAAATTTGCTACTCTGAATTCACCGAAGGGAGGCAAAGAACAATAAGAACATTTAAATACACAGGTATTGTTTGAATTTATATAGACAGACTTTACTAACAACAGTGAGAAAATTTTCAAATAGAACTAAAGTATAACAAACGCTGCAGTCTTTTCAAAGGAAGTCGTAATTGATCTCCCAGATGCCAATTTTAGGGGTAATGTTTGTTGACCATGTGCACATAACTCCCCTGGATAGCGATGAGAATGAAGAGATGTCGATTTATTTTCTCAACTGAAGTGACAAAACTTGAAGATACTAAATCATATACTGAACAGGTTTTAATTTTGCTAAAATCCTTGCTTTAAAATATACTGAACAGGTTTTAATTTTGCAAAATCCTTGCTTTAAAATATTTTTTGCAGCATATTTTATCTCATTCAGAGTGGCAATCCATGTTCAGTGTTAACTGAAATCAAATGGGAATCTGGAAAGGACTTGATGAAATGTTTGTGTCAGACACAAAGGAAAGAGGTAGTATCTGGAAGAGGCAGCATGAAAATCTCAGAACTTCTTCTCTTGGTTCACTGATGATTTGGATGCAGGTGGAGGCAAATTAAGAGACTTAATCAAAGATGATATTTGGCCAAATCTGTTGAATTTGTTGATGATAAATTAGAAGCCGCTGAAGTTCATAATGGTGGGGACTTGGAACACTTTGATGAGGAAGAGGAAGGTGGTGAAAGAGAAGATGAAGATGGTGACAGTATGAGGAAGAGGAAAGGTTGTGGAGGAAGATGAGTAATAGAATACTAGTAGACTCCAGCTTTCTTTTTAGTTTTAAATATTTTATATTCTCTTGGTGCAAGTTGCCATCTCTGGTTTTTCCCTTTTATGCTCAGCTGTCTTGTCCTAATAAGGTGTCTTTATTTTTTTGTCTCTTTATTATATGATTGCCCACTTACTTTGTGGGAGACTATCTTGAGTAAAACACAATGGGGAACCATCTCTAAGTATTTTTTATTCAAATTCCCTTTTATTCCTTCTTGTATCAAAAAATGTGATGATAGTGATGTGAAATTAACACATCACCATGCACTGTGAGGAAGAAGAAAATTTTCTCCCCTTGTTTTGCCAGAAGCTGGAGGGTGTTCATCCTCCTTGTGCTTAAAATTCTTTATTTTTACTTTTTTTTAAATTTTATTTTTTAAAAACTTTTAATTTTGTACTGGGATATAGGCAGTTAACACTGTTGTGATAGTTTCAGGTGAAGGGCGAAAAGACTCAGCCATACATTTTACATGTATCCAGTTCAGTTCAGTCGCTCAGTCGTGTCTGACTCTTTACGACCCCATGAATCGCAGCATGCCAGGCCAATCTGCCCCAAACTCCCCTCCCATCCAGGCTGCCATGTAACATTGAGCAGAGTTCCATGGGCATTACAGTAAGTCCTTGTTGATTATCCATTTAAAAAACAGCAGTGTGTACATGTCTCTCCTGAACTCCCTAACTGTCCCTTCCTGCCATCCTTCCCCTGGCAACCATAAGTTCATTCTGTTAAGTCTGTGAGTCTCTTTCTGTTCTGCAAGTTTAAGTTCATTTGTATCATTTCTTTTTAGATTCCACATATAGAGGGTATCATATATTTCTCCTTCTCTGCTTTACCTATTTAATTCAGATTTTTACATCTTTAAAGTGCTCAGAGATTTCCCTGTGACTCTGTAATATGGGTGCTTAACATTATCACCGTGTAAAATCCCAAAGTGCTTTTTTTTCACTTTGTGAAAAAATTGAATAAAATAGAATTATGTCAAGTGAGGAAAGAATGAGTTTGAATTGTTAGGGCATTTGAGCGTTGGTAGGAGAGGAGAGAGAGAATGGCGCAGAAGCAAGTTTGAAAAGATAATAGTATCAGAGTGTGTATTTTCACATTTCCTGTGGTCATGTATGGATGTGAGAGTTGGACTGTGAAGAAGGCTGAGCGCCGAAGAATTGATGCTTTTGAACTGTGGTGTTGGAGAAGGCTCTTGAGAGTCCCTTGGACTGCAAGGAGATCCAACCAGTCCATTCTGAAGGAGATCAGCCCTGGGATTTCTTTGGAAGGAATGATGCTAAAGCTGAAGCTCCAGTACTTTGGCCACCTCATGCGAAGAGTTGACTCATTGGAAAAGAGTCTGATGCTGGGAGGGATTGGGGGCAGGAGGAGAAGGGGATGACCGAGGATGAGATGGCTGGATGGCCTCACGGACTCGATGGACGTGAGTCTGAGTGAACTCTGGGAGATGGTGATGGACAGGGAGGCCTGGCGTGCTGCGATTCATGGGGTCTCAAAGAGTCGGACACGACTGAGCGACTGAACTGAAGTTTCAGACCTTCCAAATTAGATTTGTTTAATAACCGGTATTGTCAAAAAATTAAAGATATATTCAGGCAGCAAGAGCCAGGAGACCTGCATCAAAAGGAATACTAAAGTGAAGGTAATTCTTCTGGGAGAAGAAAAAGGAATCTTGATGGAGACTTGGAAATCCAGAACAGATTGAACAGCAATAAAGGGTAAATATATGGACAAATAAACATAAATATTGATGGTACCAAACAATTATAGAATTGATTTGTGCATTTGAAAATGTATACAATTTATATAATGGTAAGAGCAATTGACTTCACATTCCAGGATGTCAGAGCCAGACATCCTAGAACGTGAAGTCAAGTGTTAAGAAGCATCACTACGAACAATGCTGGTGGAAGTGATGGAATTCCAGCTGAGCTCTTTCAAATCCTGAAAGATGAAGCTGTGAAAGTGCTGCACTCAATATGCCAGCAAATTTGGAAAACTCAGCAGTAACCACAGGACTGGAAAAGGTCAGTTTTCATTCCAATCCCAAAGAAAGGCAATGCCAAAGAATGCTCAAACTACCACACAATTGCACTCATCTCACACACTTGCAAAGTAATGCTCAAAATTCTCCAAGCCAGGCTTCAATAGTACATGAGCCAGGAAATTCCAGATGTTCAAGCAGGTTTTAGAAAAGTCAGAGGAACCAGAGGTCAAATTGCCAACATCCGCTGGATCATCAAAAAAGCAAGAGAGTTCCAGAAAAACATCATTTCTGCTTTATTGACTATGCCAAAGCCTTTGACTGTGTGGATCACAATAAACTGTGGAAAATTCTGAAAGAGATGGGAATACCAGACCATCTGACCTGCCTCTTGAGAAATCTGTATGCAGGTCATGAAGCAACAGTTAGAACTGGACGTGGAACAACAGACTGGTTCCAAATAGGGAAAGGAGTATGTCAAGGCTGTATATTGTCACCCTGCTTATTTAACTTATATGCAGAGTACATCATGAGAAACGCTGGGCTGGAAGAAACACAAGCTGGAATCAAGATTGCCGAGAGAAATGCCAATAACCTCAGATGTGCAGATGACACCACTCTTATGGCAGAAAGTGAAGAAGAACTAAAAAGCCTCTTGATGAAAGTGAAAGAGGAGAGCGAAAAAGTTGGCTTAAAACTCAACATTCAGAAAACGAAGATCATGGCATCCAGTCCCATCACTTCATGGCTAATAGATGGGGAAACAGTGGAAAGTGACTGGCTTTATTTTTCTGGGCTCCAAAATCACTGCAGATGGTGATTGCAGCCATGAGTTAAACTTTTGCTTGGAAGGAAAGTTATGACCAACCTAGACAGCATATTAAAAAGCAGAGACATTACTTTTACCGCAAAAGTCCATCTCCTCAAGGCTGTGGTTTTTCCTGTGGTCATGTATGTATGTGAGAGTTGGACTATAAAAAAGCTGATCACCAAGGAATTGATACTTTTGAACTGTGGTGCTGGAGAAGACTCTTGAGAGTCCCTTGGACTGCAAGGAGATCCAGCCAGTCCATCCTAAAGGAGATCAGTCCTGAGTGTTCATTGGAAGGACTGACGTTGAAGCTGAAACTCAAATACTTTGGCTACTTGATGCGAAGAGCTGAGTCATTTGAAAAGAGCCTGATGCTTGAAAAGATTGAAGGCAGGAGGAGAAGGGGATGACGGAGGATGAGCTGGTTGGATGGCATCAATGAATCAATGGAGATGAGTTTGAGTAAACTCCAGGCATTGCTGATGGACAGGGAGGCCTGGCATGCTGCAGTCATGGGGTCCCGAAGAGTTCGACAGGACTGAGCAACTGAATTGAACTGGAGCAATTTGAAAGGTGGGAGGGAAGCCAATGGAATTAAAGAGTTTTGAGGTTCTAGCATTATCAGGTAAATTTATCTAAATTGTGTAAAATAATAGATGATTGTTTTGACTAATAAGTTAATAAAGGGAAAATGGGATAATCAAATAATTTTATTAATTATAAGCCAGGAAGTAAGGGAAAAAGAGCTAGGTCATATACAAAGTAAATAACCAAAATTTTATCTATAAATCCAATGCAATCATAATTATATAAGATTTATGTAGATTAAGTACTGAGTACTTCCAGTAAAACACTGTTCTGCCTTGGATCCCCAAACCAACCAATGTCCCTTTAACAGACAATTTTAAAATGTAAAGACACAGAAAGCCTAAAATAGAAGCATGGAAAAAGGTATATATCATGCCAGTGCACATGATAGGAAATCAGGTGTAACTTCACTGGTATTTGACAAAGTGGACTTGAAGGAAAAGGCATTACTAAAAATAAAGATGGTCCATACAAAAAACGATGTGTATGTTTCAAATGTGAAAGCAATCCAAATGGAAGACGTAAGCACATCTTTCTCAAATGCCGATAGAATAAGTGGAAGGATAAAGCTGCAATGCTAGTTGACCAAATGATGCATGTGAGACACTTTTCAAAAGTAACTGTATGCTGAATCATAAAGCACAAGATGATTGGTTTCAAAAGCTGCAGTCTCATTAAAAAATTCTAGCGATTTACTGTTTCTGTGTGTGTGGAATTTGATTCTGAAATTTATGTGAAAATTCAAGGGGTCATGAATTCTCAAGGGAGCCTTGCAGTGACAGAACTGGAGGACTTTTAAACATCAAGGTATATTAAAGAGGAATTCTAAATTAATACTGTTATGCTCACACCAGGATAGACAAATAGACATTATTTCTGACAGAGATGTCATTAACAATATGGTGGGGAAAGGATGGTGTTTTCAATAATAGTGTCAGGTAAAAATAACTTTCTTATGGAAAAAGGGTATTTTACCTAAACTCACATCATACATAAAAGAGTCAGTTTAATAGGAGTATAGATGTAAAAGTCATATAAAAAAAGTACCCTTTAAAGGAAAATATTGAATACCGTTTTCTTAGCTTACTTCGAGTTTTCTGAAATAGTAAACACTGTGAAGGGCTTTATTGTTCTTTTTCAGTGGCTAAGTCATGTTCGACTGTTTGCAACCCCGTGAACTGCGGCATGCCAGGCTTCCCCGTCTTTCATTATCTCCCAGAGTTGGCTCAGTCATGTCCATTGAGTCGCTATGCTATCAAACCCTCATCCTCTGCCACTCCTGACTCTTCTCGCCCTCAAATCTTTCCCAGCATGAGGGTCCTTTTCAGTGAGTCGCCTTTTTGCATCAGGTGGCCAAAATATTAGAGCTTCAGCATCAGTCCTTGTAATGAATCTTCAGAGCTGATTTCCTTTAAGAGTGACTGGTTTGATCTTGCTGTCCAAGGGACTCTCAAGAGTCTTCTCCAGCACGATTTGAAGCATCAGTTCTTTGGAGCTCAGCCTTTATGGTCCAACTCTCACATCTGTACATGACTGCTGGAAAATTCATAGCTTTGATTATTTGGAACTTTGTCGCACAGTGATGTCACTGCTTTTGAATATGCTGTCTAGATTTGTAATAGCTTTTCTTCCAGGGAGCAAACATCTTTTAATTTTGTGGCTGCAGTCACTGTCCACAGTGATTTTTGGAGCCTAAGAAAATAAAATCTGTCACTATTTCCACTTTTTCTCCATTTTATTTGCCATGGGACTGGATGCCATGATCTTAGTTTTCTGAATGTTGAGCTTTAAGCCAACTTTTTC
This sequence comes from Capra hircus, assembly GCF_001704415.2. Classification (NCBI taxonomy): domain Eukaryota; kingdom Metazoa; phylum Chordata; class Mammalia; order Artiodactyla; family Bovidae; genus Capra; species Capra hircus. The sequence goes on from NC_030813.1 coordinate 4,888,217, forward strand.
ACTCTCTTTTTTCACCTTCATCAAAAAGCTCTTTGGTTCCTCCTTGCTTTCTGCCATTAGGGTGGTGTCATCTGCATATCTGAGGTTACTGATGTCTCCTGGCAGTCTTGACTCCAGCTTGTGATTCATCCAGCCTGGCATTTCACATGGCAAATAGATGGGGAAACAATGGAAACAGTGACAGACTCTATTTTCTTGGGCTCTGGAATCACTGCAGGTGATGACTACGCCATGAAATTAAAAGATGCTTGTTCATTGGAAGAAAAGCTATGACAGACCTAGATCACATATTAAAAAGCAGAGACATCATATTATCAACCAACGTCCATATAATCAGTGCTATTGTTTTTCTAATAGTCATGTATGGGTGTGAGAGTTGGACCATAAAGAAGGCTGAGCGTTGAAGAGTTGATGCTTTTGAACTGTGGTGTTGGAGATGGCTCTTGAGAGTCCCTTGGACCACAAGAAGATCAAACCAGTCAATCATAAAGGAAGTCAATCCTGAATATTCACTGAAAGGACTGATGCTAAAGCTGAAACTCCAATACTTTGGCCACCTGATGCAAAGAGCTGACTCATTAGAAAAAACCCTGATTTTGGGAGAGATTGAAGCCAGGTGGAGAAGGGGACGACAGAGGATGAGATTGTTGAATGGCATCACCGACTCAATGGACATGCGTCAGAGCAAGCTCCAGGAGATGGTGAAGGACAGGGAAGTCTGGTGTGCTGCAGTCCATGCGGTCGCAAAGAGTCAGAAACGACAGCGACTGAACAACAGCAACTCTGCATAGAAGTAAGTAGGGTGACTTTGTATAGCCTTGATGTACTCTTTTTCCCAGTTTTGAATCAGTTCGTTGTTTCATGTCTGGTTCTAGCTGTTGCTTCTTGTCCTGCCTACAGGTTTCTCAGGAGAACAGATAAGGTGGTCTGGTGTTCCCATCTCTTTAAGAGTCTTCCGCAGTTTGTTGTGATCTGCACAGAGGCTTTAGCACAGTCAATGAAGCAGAGTAGATGTGTTGTTGTTTTTTTTTTTTTTTGAATTCCCTTGCTTTTTCTATGATTTCATGGATGTTGGCAGTTTGATCTCTGGTTCCTTCCCTTTCTCTAAATCCAGTTTGTACATCAGGAAGTTCTTGGTTCACATACTCCTGAAACCTAACTTGAATTATTTTGAGCATAATCTTGCTAGCATGTGAAATGCTTGCAGTTGTACGATAGTCTGAGCATTCTTTGATATTGCCCTTCTTTGAAATTGGAATGAAAATGGATGTTTTCTAGTCCTGTGGCCATTGCTGAGATTTCCAGATTTGCTGTCAGCAATACTGAGTGCAGCACTTTCACAGCGTCATCTTTGAGGATTTGAAGTAGTTCTGCTGGAATTCCTTCACCTCTGTTAGCTTTGTTCCTGGTAATGCTTCCTTCAGCCCACTTGACTTCACACTCCCAAGATGTCTGGACCTAGGTGAGTGACCACACCGTTGTGGTTACCCAGTTGTTAAGACTTTTTTTTTTGTATCGTTCTTTCGTGTATTCTTGCTACCTCTTCTTAATCTCTTCTCTTTCTGTCCTTTATGTGCCCATCTTTGCATGAAATATTCCCTTGGTATCTCCAGTTTTCTTGAGCTCTCTAGTCTTTTCCATTCTGTTGTTTCCCTCTGTTGTAAAACAGTAAATACTACAAAGGAAATAACAAAGCAAGTAACTGAGGGAGAGAAGATATTTGTAATGTGTTTGTTGAAATAGGACCTGTATTCAGAGTATATTTATAACCACAAATTGATTTTTTTAAAATAAAGAACGGCAGAACACTAGAACAAGTACTTCACAAAGGAAAATATCTAAATGGCCAGTAAATGTGGAAAAATGGTCAGCTTTGTCATCAATGCAAACCAAAGGCACAGTGAGGTGCCATGATATATTCACCAGAATGACTAAAATTAAAAAGGTAATGTCACATATTTACAGGAATTATCTGAAACTCATATGCCAGTGCTGAATGTTTAAATTGGCATAGACAGTTTGAAAAACCACTTAGTCATTTGTCCTAGAGCTGAATATATGTGTTTGATGAGATACAGCAATTCCATTAGACATAATCCTAGTAGAAATGCATTCATACATTTACTAAAGATATGTACAAGAACTTTCAAAGCAGCACCATGGATAGTTATCTCAAACTGTACAAATGCATATTCATGAAATGGAAGATTACAAAGCTTTGTAATAATGAAAGTGTTACAGCTCTGCTTAGCAATATGGGTGAGTCTCAGAAACACAGGACTGAGTGAAAGAAGCTGGAGAAAAAGTTCATACTGTATGATTTTATTTATAGAAGGTTCAAAAGTGGGTCAAGGTAATCTATAAATCCGAGTTGTAGTTACCTTGTTTTGAGGATAGTGACGACGTGGGGACCTGCGCAAACTTCTGGCAAACTATTTCTTGATCTGTGTGCTGGTTTGTGAGTTAGGTGCGTTTACTTAGTGAATTCATTGAACTGTGCACTTAGAGTTTCTTTTCTTTTTTTTGTTGCAATTATGCTTCCACAAAAAGCTTATTTTAAAAGAACAGAAGAGTGGGATAAAATGCTCCCGCCTTGAGTTTCTACTTTAGCACTCTGGGTGGGCTCTCGGGGTGTTCTGAGACGACACAGCGAGGGTGGGGCCGTAAGAAGACCTGGATGAGAACCCAGGTAGTAGCAGAGATGGCAGCAAACTTCAGAGGACAGAAACAGCGGAGGCCAGTGGTCACTGAATGATGGGCCCACAGCAGGGCGTCGCATTAGAGAGGTTGGCGTAGGTCACACCACGAGGTGTCAGCAGCGGAAGGGAGTCATGGGAAAGATGTGGTTAGACTGGTGTGATGCCGCTGATGCTCTGAGAGGGCACTGTGTGGCTGGATGGAGAGCGGGCTGGAGGGTGCAGATACACCAGGCAGGAGCTGATAGTGGAGGACTGGCTTGACTGTGACCTGGACTTGTGCCTTTGCAGTGGATTTGTTGAGAAGTGCTTGGCTTCTGGTTGTATGTTACTAGAGACTGAGGGTAACTAACACCAGTAAGGCTTACCGATGGATTGTGTGTTGAAAGAGAAAAGTCCTGAATGACTTTTAAGAGTTTGGCCTCTGTCATATAGGTGGAAAGTGAAACTCGCTCAGTTGTGTCTGACTCTTTGCGACCCCTGAACTATACTGTCCATGCAATTCTCCAGGCCAGAATAGGTGGGTGTCCTTTCCCTTCTCCAGGGGATCTTCCCAACCCAGGGATCGAACCCAGGTCTCCCGCATTGCGGGCAGATTCTTTACCAGCTGAGCCACCAGGGAAGCCCCGTACATACGTTTCTAAGACAGGACAGCATTTCTGAGGTAGGACAGTTGCAGAGAGAGAGTGGAGGGCTGGGAGGGCTGGGGTGTTCTACTACATTATAGACTTTGGAAGACACTGTACTCCTCAGGTCTTAGCACAGGGTCTGCAACATAAATATAAGTGGCTGAAAGTTGGATTAACTATGTAGTTAATATTTAATCATTCACATTCAATAAACACATTGAATAAGTATATGTAATTTTTACCATTGACATCCTTAGAAAAACCTTAAGAGTTAAAAAACCAATTTATTGATTCTCGTGGTATTTTGCTACCTTGGGTTTGTCTACTTTGCAGATTTCTTTTTTGTCATGAAGATGGTGATTTGAGTGAAATAAGGTTTTTAAAGAAGCTGATTGGTTTGATATTAGACTGGACATTTTGTTTAGATGTTTTTCTGTTTCTTTGCAGTTACTTTGTGATTACAGCTGTTCTGCTGTTTGGGAATTTGACTCAGTATCAGATTTCCAATGTGTTTTAGTTTTTGGAAGAAACGTTTTCAATTGTTTAACATCTTTTATTTTTCTTTATTGTTTATGGAAGTTCTTTTAGGTGTTTGGAACGAAGAATTTTCTTTACCACATGTTTTTTTTTTGCAGACGATAGCATTTTGTTTTAGGTTCCAAATGGAACCACTTAGTGTAGACATTAGTGGAAAAATACCACCTAAGAAGCCTTGAAGAATGTCAGGAATCCTAAAACAAATGTCTTGGAGTGTTCCTCCTGACACTAATCCTTTAATTTGGAATAGAGCAAAGCAATTCTGTGTTACACGTCTTCCAGAAGTTCTGCGTTTGTTTTGTGGTGGTGGTTTGTCTGCTCATCACAAGATGGCTCCTACTTGGGTATGTCAGCCACCTTTTGGTCATTAAGCCAAAGCCGAGGTGTGATTAGAGGAATGTTGGGAATCCAGGCTGAGTACTTTGATTAAAAAGGAGAACAAAACAAAACAATATTTGTATTGTTAGAGTACTTTGATTATTTTTGTGGTTCTGATCACAACTTACAGCCCCCATAGGAAGTTATGAAATAGATGTATTTGACTGCAGACAGTGGCAACTCCAGTTCATTTAAATAAAGAGAACACTATGTTAAGTAAGAGGAAATTCAACAGTCTGGCAGGCTTTTGAGATGGTTGATTAGTTAGCTTTATGGTGTCACAAAGAGAGCTCATATAACTTGTATTTTGGATGGTAACTCCATGTCAGATATGTGATTTGCAAGTGCCTTCTCCCCTCGAGGTTCTGTTTTTATTTTGTTGATGGTTTCTTCACTGTGTGTGTGTGTGTGTGTGTGTGGTGTGTGGTCGATGGAGTTTACCACCTGTGTTTTCTTCTGGGAGTTTTATGGTTTCTGGCCTTATGTTCCAGTCTTTACTCTATTTTGAGTTGCTTTTTGTGGGTGTTGAAAGATAGTGCAATCCAGTTTCATCCTTGTGTGTGTGGCTGTCCAGTATCCCCAGCACCGCGTACTGAAGGGACTGTTCTTTACCCACATGTGTTCTTGCCTCCTTTGTTGTATTAATTGACCAAATGTATGGGTTTATTTCTGGGCTCTCTCTTCTGTTCCACTGATCTGTGCTTCTGTTTTTAGGCCAGTACCATACTGTTTGATTACTATATCATTGCAATATAGTTTAAAATCAGGGAATATGATGCCTCCAGTTTTATTCTTTCTCAAGTTTGCTTTGGCTAATTACACTCTTCTGTGGTTCCGTACAAGTTTTATGATTGTGCTGTTTCTGAGAGGAACGCTATTGGAATTTTAATATGGATTGTATCAAATCCAATTACTTTGGATAGTATGGACATTTTAACAGTATTCATTCTTCCAATTCACGAGCATGGGATGTCTTTCCATTTTTTTGTGCCTTTGATTTATGTCAACTATTACCAATGTGTAGTAGTTTTCAATGTATAGATCTTTTACCTCCTCGGCTAAATTTATTCTTGAGTATTCTTTTTGATGCAATTGTAAATAGGATTCTTAATTTCTCTTTCTGATAGTTTGTTATTAATGTATAAAACTATAACAGATCTCTGTATATTGATTTTGTACCTGCAGCTCTCCTGAATTTGTTAATTCTAACACTTTTTGTAGAGTCTCTAGATAAAGTTTTATCTTCCACAGATAGTGACAGTTTAAATTTTTCCTTTCAAGTTTGAATGTCTTTATTTTCTGCCTAATTGCTGTGGCTAGGAGTTTCAGTACTGTGTTGAATAAAAGTGGTGAGATGGGCATCCTTATCTTGTTCTGGAAAGAAAACTCTTGAGTTTTTCTCTTTTGAATGTGATATCAGCAGTGGGCTTGTCATATGTGACCAGTATTATGTTTTGGTATGTTCCATTTATACCTACTTTGTTGAGAGTTTCTATTGTAAATGAGTATTGAATTTTGTCAAATGTTTTTTCTGCATCTGTTGAGATAATCATATGATTTTATCCTTAATTTTATTAATGTTTTGTATTGCATTGGTTTTTGGATGTCAAACCAGCTCTGTATCCCTGGAATAAATCCAACTTGATCATGGTATATGATCCTTTGAATGTATTGTTGAATGTGGTTTGTTAATATTTTGTTGAGGATTTTTACATTTATATTCATCAGAGCTATTAGTAAATTTTTTTTTTCTTGTGGCATGCTTGTCTGGTTTTGGCATCAGTGCAGTGCTGGCTCATAAAATGAGTTTGAAAGAGTTCCTTCCTCTTTAATTTTTTGAAAGAATTTGAGAAGGATTGGTCGTCTTTGAATGTTCAGTAGAATTCATCAGTGAAGGCTTCTGATAATTGGCTCTTGTTTGTTGGGTGGCTTTTGGTTATTGATTAATCTCCTTACTTGTAATCAGTTTGTTCAGACTTTCTGTTTCATCATGATTAAGTCTTTGGAGGTTGTATATTTCTGGGAATTTACCCATTTCTTCTAGATGGTTGAATTTTTGGTGTATAGCTATTCATAGTAGTCTCTTTTGATCCACTGTATTTTTAAAGTATCACTTTGAACTTCTCTTTTGTTTCTGATTTTATTTGAACCCTTTCTCTTTTTCACTTAGTGAATTTAAGTAAAGGTTTATAGATTTTATTTTTACAAAGATTTGTCTCTTAGTTTCATTGTTCTTTTCTGTTGTCTTTAAAATCTCTATATTACGTATTTTTCGCTCTGATCTTTCCTCTTCCTTGTACTAACTTTAGGATTCATTTGTTCTTTTGCTACTTCATTTAGATATAAAGTTAGTTTGTTTGAGATTTTTGTTTGCATTTGAGGTAAGCCTGTATCACTATGAAGCTCCCTCTTGAGACTGCTTTTGCTTCATTCCCTCAATTTTAGAAAGCTGTGTTTCCATTTTTATTTGTCTGAAGATATTTAAAAATACTCTCTTATTTCTTCATTGATCCTTTGGTTGTGTAGTAGTGTGCTGTTTAATGTCTTTGTGTTTATTTTTTCCAGTTTTCTTATAATTGATTATTCATTTCATACCTTTGTGCCCTCAAAAGATGGTTGATATGATTTTAGTATTCTTTTAGTATTCTTATTGAGATTTGTTTTGTGGCCTAACATCCTGGAGAATGTTGTATGTGCACTTGAAAAGAATGTATAATCTGCAGATTTTGGGTGGAATGATTATATGTATATATCTATTAAGTTTATCTGATATGTCATTTAAGGCCAGTGTTTCCTTGATTGTCTGGATGATCTGTTTATGTTCGTGGCATGTTAAAGTCCTTCACTATTTTCGTATTGAGAACTTCTTTCTTCATGTCCATTAATACTTGCTTTATATACTCAGTTGCTCCTGTGTTGGATGTATAAATATTAAAAATGTTACATTGTCTTGTTGGATTGACCCCTTTATGATTGTGTAATGCTTTTGTATGTCTTTTGTTAATAGTCTTTATTTTAAAGTCTATTTTATAAAAGTATTGCTATCCAAGTTTTCTTTTCATTATATTTACATGGACTTTCTATTTTTATCCCTTCATTTTCAGCCTGAGTCTTTAGATCTAAAGCAAGTCTCTTATATTTAGCATATAGGTAGGTGTTTTGTTTTTTTTTTTTAAATCCATCCAACTATCCTTTGCTTCTTGATTTGAGAATTTGGATCATTTATATTTTTTAAATTTATTCTTTTGTTGGAGGAATATGGTTTTACAATGTTGTGTTGGTTCTATACAACAATATATATATATATATGTGTGTGCCTCCTCTCCCTCCGTTCCACTCCTATAGGTCGTCACGCGGTGCTAGGCTGGGCTCCCTGTGCTATGCAGCAGCCTCCCACTAGCTGTTTTACGCATGACGATGTACGTGTGCCAGTGTGCTTTCTCAATCCATCCTTCCCTCTCCTTCCCCCATTTAAAGTAGTTATTGATAGACATGCACTTGCTTTCATTTGGTTAAATGTTTTCTGGTGGTTTTTGTATTTTTCTGTTACTTTCTTCTCTTGGTCTGTTCCTTTGTGATTTGTTGATTTGCTTTAGTATTACGTTTGGACTCCTTTCTCTTGTATTTTTGTTTTGGGTTTTTGATTTATGTTAACAATGAAGTTCATATGTAACAATCTATAGTTAAAGCAGTCAGCTTTAAGTTGATATTTGCTTAAGTTCAGTTTCACTCTAAACCCACCACATTTTTAACTCCCCAGGCCACATTTCACGTTTTGTAGGTCATTATGTTTTTATTTTGTGTGTCCCTTCACTACTAGTTATTATAGTTGATTTTACTACTTCTATCTCTTAATCGTCATACTAGCTTTATAAGTGGTTGAGTCACTACCTTCACTATGTATTTTGCCCTTACCAGCGAGAACTTTTTGTCTCATGTGTTTTCTTTCATTTTTCATTGAGTTCTCTTTCACTTTTCCTATAAGGCTGCTTTAGTGGTGATATACTCTTAGTTTGTGCTTGTCGGAAAAGCTCTTGCTGTCTCCTTCAGTTCTGAATGATGACTGTTTTATACTCTTAGTTAATTTTTTCCTTTCTGCATTTGAGCATATCGTGGCACACCTGTCTGGTTTGTGCAGTTTCTGCGGAGAACTCCACTGATGGTCTTACAAGTGCTTCCTTATACCTGACTAGTTGTTTTTCTCTTGTTTCTTTTGAAATTCTGTCTTTCACTTTTGACATATTAATTGTAATGTCTTGGTGAGGATCTCGTTAGGTTTATCTTGTTTGGGATTCTCTATGCTTCTTGGACTTGGTTGTCTGTTTCCTTCCCCAGATTAGGGAAGTTGTGAGCTGTATTTCTTCAAATAGGTTTTCTGTCCATTTCTCTCCCTTTCTCTTCTAGGACCCCTATAAGCAAATGTTTGTATGGGTGGTGTTGTCTCAGAGGTTCCTTAAACTGTCCTCCTTTTAAAATGTTCTTCTTTTCTTTGGGCTGATCTGACTGGGTGATTTCCGTTACTCTGTCTTCCATATTGGTGATCTATTCTTTTGTTTGATCTAATCCACTGTTGATTGCATTTAATGTATTTTTCATTTCAGTTACTCTATTCTTAAACCCTGATTTGTTCATTCTTATATTGTCTATTTCTTCTTTGAAGTTCTCACCGTGCTCATGTTTGATGAGTTTGAGCAAACTCATGATGAGTAATTTTATGACTATTACTTTGAGTTCTTTATCAGGTTGATTACTTTCATATCACTAAAGTCTTGTTCTGAGATTTTGTCTTGTTTTTTTCATTTGGAACGTGTTGTTGTTGTTAGCTCATTTTGCTTGGCTGGCTGTCATTATTGCTATGCTTTAGGCAAAACTGCTACTTTTGTTGGTGTAGGTGGAGTGTCCTTATGTAAGTGACGATCCTTCTTGTTCAGTTCTGCCCTAGGTCTTGATTGTTTCATGATTCTTTATGGTCGCATATGCCACGTGATTTATTCTCCGTATGTCACTGTTGTTGAGGGCATGTCAAGACCTGTCAGTGTTCCAAGGGGAGGAATCTGATTTATCGCCCAGTTTCAGGCTGAGTAGAAGCCAGACCCTCAAGCAGCAACTTCTAAGCTTTGCAGGCATATGCAGTGCTGTGCAGCTGCAGTTACAATCCCTGATGACCGCCAGACCAGGAGGACTAGAGTTGTGCCCTGGGTGACAGCTGCGAAATCGAATCAAGCCTTTTGTCAAGCGCATAAGCAGCTTTCTGGGGAGTCTTGTGCATTTGTGAGGCCAGGGGCATGTGGAGGATGGCATTTCCTTACTTACATTCCTTGGGAGGCTGCTCTTACTCTCTAGACCTGGGGAAGCTTGAATCGTATTCCTTAGAGTGAAGCTCCAGGCTTTCACAGAAAGGCAGGGTTGTGTTTCAGTCTGCGGTTTGGGCAGTGTGCTGGTGGTAGTGGCCCGTCAAGAGCTGCGTTATCTATTGTTGTAGTCGTGTGGGGAATGCCAGCCCCCTTGGCCAGCATGACCAGGTGATCCCGGGGTATCCCCTGTGTGGATTGCACCCTCCGTGGCTTTAGCGAGGCAGCTGGAGAGTAAGGGGCTGGGCTTGCACTTTTGCTTCAGGAAGGCAGCAGGAAAGTGAATGGAGTGTGCCAGCCTGCAGGTTTCAGTATTGCAGCTGGAGAGTGAGTGCCCATTCTGTGCACGCATGTCAGTCTAACTAGGGAGTGTGAAAGCACTGTGACCTCTCACCCCTGCCAGCCCCAGCACAGGGAACAAGGTAGAGCTGTAGCTGCCTGGGCGCTCCGGCTTCAGCAGAGGGGCTGGCCAGTTCTGCAGTCACTGCCCAAGTGGAGCTCATGTGCTAGCAGACTAGGTGGGAAACACAACAACAGTGTCTGCAAGGGCCTCCGCCTGTCTGTGGGGAGCATGTCCACCATTCCTCACCCCTTCAGCTGATGCTTGTAGATTAAAAAATGGCTCTCCATCACATAGTCTTGGCATTTTTCAAACTGCTCTTATTTTGCTGTGTTTCAACTCAGTGAGGCTACTTGAAAGCCCTTAAGAAGACAGTCTTTGTTTCCTGTAGCGTTTTGAGACCCTTAGATGTCAACCCTTTGGCTCTCTAAGGCAGCTGTTTTGGGAGGTAGTCTCTCCAGTGTAGACCACAGGGGCCACAGTGCACGCCGTGGGGACCAACCCCTCGGTCCTCCAGGAGAAGCGCCCAGCCTGAGGAGCTCCCTCCTATCATGTGTCCTCAGGCTGGGGTGGGGGTTCTGGCAGCAGCTCTTCTTGGCCCTCGTCTCTGTCTTGATGTGGTCCTCCTTGTCCTTTGTTGTGGAGCAGCTGTTCAGCTAGTTCTCAGGTTCTTCCCAGAGGAGGTTGATCCAGAGGTAGCTGTGCACTCATTGTGTCTTTGCTGCTGCTGCTAAGTCGCGTCAGTCGTGTCCGACTCGGTGTGACCCCGTCTTTAGGAGGCGCTAACTTCAGGTTCTTCCTGTTCTGCCATCTTGAAGAGGTCCCCCCCATCACCACTTGGCGAGGTACAGACCATGGGGGTCACAAAGCTGGACAAAACTGAGCAACTAAACTGTACAATTTATTGTGTGAAAGATGGTAAAGGGTTAGCTTTCCTGTTTGAGGACAGAACTGAAAAAAAAAATCATTATGTGAAAGTAGAGAGAAACATGTTTCTAATCAACATGAGAAAAGCCTTTCTGGCAGAGAGTTCCTGTGTGGACAATGTTTGAGTTAAACTGGGTGAAGGTAGGAGCTTTGCTGGAAAGGGTGTTCCTCTCCCAGATGGAAACTGGCACAGTGGATCTATGTGAAAACTTCTGTGACTTCTTCCATGTACTAGAGATTTTGAAAAGCTAGACAAAAACCAGTTCTGTACACAAAAGCCTAGAACATAGTAGGTGTCCAGTTTTGCCTCTTCAAGCTCCACTCTTCCTGGACTTGCTTCACACTCGCTTCTCCCTGAACTCTTCAGTTTCACGTTCCATTAACCTCTGCATGTGCCTTTGCTTCTGCCACCGGGGCTACCCTTGTGGCTCATCTGGTAAAGAAGCTGCCTGGAGTGTGGGAGACCTGGGTTCGATCCCTGGGTTGGGAAGATCCGCTGGAGAAGGGAAAGGCCACCCACTCCAGTATGCAGGCCTGGAGAGTTCCGTGGACTGTATAGTCCGTGGGGTTGCAAAGAGTTGTACACGACTAAGCGACTCTCACTTACTTTCCTGCTTGTGTCCCCTCCACTTTCCACTGAACTGATGATGGTGGAGGGGCCTCTCCTCACTGCTCTTGGAATACCTGAGGCAGGTCACTCTCAAAGTGTTTATTGGGGTGCTCACTGGGTCCTAAGCTTGCTCACAGGGGTTGAATATGATTTGTTGTTGATCTTTGATTTCTCAGTGTAAACTAAACATGTTCATTGAATGCAGTGAAAAGGGGCATAGTTATTATCTGTGTGCCTCAGTGCCTAGTACAGTGCTTGACACGCTGAGTCGCTTATCACTGAAATAATAGAAGAGCTGACTGTGTCTTCCCTTTTCAGTTCAGGTCGCTACATCTTTGTGTGGCTCCGCACACAGTCTAGTTGGGGTGCGTGGGCTTGATGCCGGAGTGGGGCCCTGCCGGGCACTCCCCTTCTGTCCTCTCTCCTGCTCCTCTCCCTCCTCCCCTCTCTTCTGTTCACCCCCTCTTCCTCACTGCCTCCTCCCTGCTTCCTGTCCTCCTCTGTGTCCACTTACCCCCTCTCCTCCTGGCCCTCCTTAGGCAATGTTCTCCTTCAGAGTTCCGTAGGCTTTTTCACTCTGTAGTTCATGTATCAGTTAACCAAGCCTGGGTATTTTCTCAAGACCTCAGATCGTAGATCCTGACAGAGATTTCAGATCACTTGTGTGTTGACAAGGAGGGTTTTTTCTCCAAAATGGCAAACGAGGTTCAAATATACCATGTTGAATTTGTACACATTAATCTTTTTATTTACTTTTCTTTCTAGTTTTTTATTTTTTTGTATATGTGCCGGCCTCCTGGCGCCAACCATCTGTTGATTCTTGAATATCGCAGCAGCACAGGCTCTGTTTGTATTCAGTGTAGTTTACATTTTGCCAAGACCTTTGGCTATTATGTAGTCAATTAAATGTGAGAACAACCGGCAAGCTAGTATTCTCTTTATGAACAACTTGATTTATTTGCATCTGAGTATATAAGCTGTGTAGTTACTTTTAGTAACAAATTGAAACACTAATTTATTTTGAATATACAAAAGCTAATTTAATGAATTTTTTCTCAGGAAAGGTATGGTATTTCTACAAGTCAGAAACACTAGCATGAGGGGACCACTCTGCACACAGAGACACTCCAAACACTACTGAACGATTGCTCTAATTTCTACCTGTAGAATTTTGTGCTTTCTTTTTATATAAAGAAGATTAATGCGCATGGGCTTGAATAAATTCCATTTAATACTTTGGCCTATAGTTTCCTTACTCTAAGATGAATGATTGCTATGAAAGTTCTTTGTTCTCTGAAGAGTTTTTAGGACAGCTTAAGCAATTGTTTTGATGTGCATATTTGTTATTTTTAAACTTTTGATTAATGAAGCATGCTTTTAAAGTTATACTTTTTCTTTTCTCCGGCCCCAGAGATCAGCTGAAACACATAGGTCGTCTTTTCTCCCTGTTGAAGATGATAATTTTGCATTTGGCAAGTGTCAGAGGTTTCAAAGCCCAGAGGAGGGGATATTGCATCTTGTCTTCAGTTTGTGTATTAGAAGGTGGATTGTAGGTGACTCAAGAGGAATGCATTCTTACGTAGACAGAGACTGTAGATCTTGTGCTCAGTTTTTAATCTATGCACTTCACATCTAGGTCATAGAGAATGTGGGGATAATTCTCTACAAAGAAAATCTATTTTTTAGCTCTTTTATAGATTCCCTGCTGTCCATGCAACCTTTCACAGATTTATCACAGAAAAGGTCTTTGTTCCTAGGTAAATCAGCATATTTTTCTTTAATTCTGTAGCACTGTGTGCCAGAGCACCTGTTATCATTCTAAGACATTTATATCATTTCTATGGAGAAGAAAGACTCTGATGGGTTGTTTAACTCCTCATTTTAACCTCTAGGTCTATAGATCTTTACCTAGAAATCAGGAATCTAAAAACCTCTGAAAACCAAATTATTTTTTAGGTAACTTGTTTAGTAGTAGAGTCTAACTTGAACCAATGTGAGGCAATTTATAGCCTTCTGTTCTTAACCTACTTAGCATGGCTATTGATACTTCTAGTTGCAGAAACATGAGTGTGTTTGATTATGGGTTAGTATTCAAAATCCTGTAGAAAACATTATGTAAATGAAGTATTTGCACGAAATTACCTTTCTAAAATAAATTTTTAAAAAATCAGCTTTCAATGATGTATGGTCTTGTGATATTGTATAGGGACATTTCCAGTTCTTATTGAGGTAGAAGACCAAGAACTATAGATATTTCTGTAGTAGAGATCTATTAAAGGCAAGTATAATTGTGTAACAACAGATGAGTAAAGCAGTGATTTTAGAGTCAGTAAGGGACTTTTAAAGTTGAAGAGTTGACTCATTGGAAAAGACTCTGATGCTGGGAGGGATTGGGGGCAGGAGGAGAAGGGGACGACAGAGGATGAGATGGCTGGATGGCATTACTGACTCAATGGACGTGAGTCTGAGTGAACTCCCGGAGTTGGTGATGGACAGGGAGGCCTGGCGTGCTGCAATTCATGGGGTCGCAAAGAGTCGGACACGACTGAGCGATTGAACTGAACTGAACTGAACTGAAGGGACTTTTGGTTAATGAAAGTAAAATCTTATGTATTCATGATATAGAACATAATACCCACATGTTGTAAGTTGTTCTGACTTGCAGGAGTTCATTGCAGGCAACTTTCCAATGTTGTTTCCATTTCACCCAGTGAATGCATTTGGAAGGTAAAAGTCCTGGGCCCAGTGAGATGGTCATTAGAGTTTAATATTAGGGTTTTTGTATGTGCATGGGACAAGTGTTTATTTTTGAGCTAACAGCTGTCAGTAAAATGAGGTATCTCTGGACAAAGAAGGTGTTTTTGTCACTTTGTAATTTTAGATGACTTATCTTAAAAGGTAGTTTGTTGCAAAATTAAAAACACTCCGTTGAGCAAAGTCCTAGATTTGTAAGCACAGTGGCACCCCACTCCAGTACTCTTGCCTGGAAAATCCCACGGACAGAGGAGCCTGGTGGGCTGTAGTCCATGGGGCCGCTAAGAGTCGGACTCCACTGAGCAATTTCACTTTCACTTTAAAAAACTCAAGCTAATGTTACATAATACCTTTTAGGCTTCAATTTCCCCAACTTCTCCTCTTTAGTGGGTTCTGCATCTGTATTTTTAATGATTTAATTTGTCTTTATGAGGTGAAAAAGTAATAGAAAAATATTTACGGTCAATAGTTTCCTTATGTGTTAAATTCTTGATACATGTTTGATACCTCTGTATGCACTAGTGGAAGTGTACTCAGGCAGCTCTATAATAAATGTAAAAAACATAATTCAAAGCTTAAGACTTAGAGAGAACTGATGAAATGGGATATGTAGAAGCATTTATTTTTTATTCTGTAAGAAGAACTGATTGTTTCTGTAACCCAAGGATTAGTATTAAAATTGAAAAAGAATACCTAGTAGATCCCTTCTCTGTTCTCTCTCCCCTTCTTTCACTTACTGTGAGACTAAATTCCTTACATTAAACATAAGTTTATATTTAAAGGCATTCACGTTCTTTTTACGTAAAAGTGAAAGTGTTAGTTGCTCACTCTTGTCTTCCCTCTATTCATAGAATTTTCCAGGCAGGAATACTGGAGTGGGTTTGCAGTTCCCTTCTCCAGAGGATCTTGACCCAAGGATTGGACCTGGGTCTCCTGCATTGCAAGCAGATTCCTTACTGTCTGAGCCACCATGGAAACCCCATTTGTAGATTATAAATCATTGTTCTTCATCTCATCTGAGTGAAGGAAGCAAGAAACTGAGGCCTCTCTTTGTCCTACAGCTTCATGGAACTGAATTTGTCCAACAACCTGAGTGAGCTTGAAAGCAGATTCCTGCATACAGTCTTCTCCAAAATCTCTAAGCAGAGAATCCTGTCAAGCTCATCCAGACTTCTGTCCTACAGAACTCAGAGATAGGAAATAGGTATAGTCTTAAGCTGTTTGTGGTAATTGTTCAGTGATAGAAAACTAATGCAGATTTTGGTACCAGGAGAAGATTATTAGTTTTCTGCTTTTGCCTTTAACGAATCACTTTAAACTTAGTGGCTTTAAGCAACATCCCCACCCCTTTTTCTAATCGTACAGTTTTAATGGTGAGAAATCTATGCGAATTCTCTGTGTAATGGTCTTCAAGGCCATATCAAGGTGTTGGCAGGGCTGGGTGATCTTAATCTGGCGGCTTTGAGAATCAGTTTGCTTCAAGGTCTTGAGGTTGTTGATTGGATTCAGTACCCTGAGATTATAAGACTGATTTCTCTACTCTGTTGCTGGGATTGCTTTTAGTCCCTGGATCTCTTTGGAGGTTGCTCTCAGATGGCCTTGATGCTTGTCCATCTCAGCTGTGGAGAATTCCCTCTTGTCAAATTCTTCTCATGTTTTCTGGGTTTCTGACTTTTTTTCTGCTATTGACCAGAGAAAATTCTGCTTTTGAACATCTCTTGTGATTAGATTAGGCCCCCCAGGATTAATCTTCCATTTGCAATACGACATAATCATAGTGATAGCTTGTCATACTCAAGGTTTCGCTTACACTCATATAGGAAGGCCTTCTACAGGGTGAGAGTCCTGAGGAGTTACTCTTAGAATTCTGCTCATCAGTCTGCAGCTGGTGACCCAGGTGGTAAGTGTATCGAGGTGGTGTGATGTGGTGGGTACAGGAACAGATTCTCTTGGTTGAAACTCCATCTCTAGTACTTAACTTCCCAGGGGTGGGCTTCCCAGGTGGTGCTAGTGGTAAAGAATCTGCCTGCCAGTGCAGGAGACGTAAGAGGCCCAGGTTTGATCCCTGAGTCGGGAAGGTCTCCTGGAGGAGGGCATGGCACCCCACTCCAGGGTTCTTGCCTGGAGAATCCCAGGGACAGAGGAGCCTGGTGGGCTACAGTCCATGGGGTTGCATAGAGTCGGACAAGGCTGAAGAGACTTAGCACACATGCACACTAGTACTCAACTAGCTGTGAAACGTGATACTCTCTTGTGCCTCAGTTTCCTTATCTGTTAAATGTAGTTACTATGTAATACCTAATTCATAAGATTGTTTTGAGGAGTAAATTATATGACATCTATAAAGGTGCTCAGCAAAGTGCCTAACACATAATAATCACTCTGTGGTTAGCTGTTGTATTTCTGTTATTGTTACTTAAAGCAGTATCATTTCCTTTCATATTTCAGTTTCCATATAATGAATTTGACTTAATCAAAAACATGTGTTCAGTAAGAGTGGCATGGCACCCAGATGAGAGCCTTCTGTCGTTATGGAGCCTGACTCATGCGAGCTCCTCTGCCTTCACACTTGGGTGGACGTGTGAGTGCTTCCCCACGTTGCAGGCTGTGGACGTGGTGTTCTGAGGTGATCCAGGCTAGGTATGCGCAGGTGTGCGCCTGGACGTAGTGCCGTGGGAGATAGAGCAAGCTGAGCTGAGACAAGGCACGCCAGCATGTCATGCCAAGGAGTTTGGGCTTCTGGCAGAAAATGGGCAGCTTCTAGGTAGGGATTAGCATGGGGAGATGGGCGGATTACAGAGAGAACTCTGAGGACAGTGAGGAGGATGGATTTGAAGGTTTTTGAGTCAATGTGGAAAAAGACTCAGTTGGAAAATTTTCTTTATGTTCAGTTAGTAGATCATGGTCAAAACATGCCCCAAATCTAAGAGCTTTTCTTGACACCTGAACAAGAGTAGTTTAGGGTGCTCTGATTGAGAGGAGGGGACGGAGGGTCAGATCCTGTGCTCTTGGTCAGGAAAAGGCAGAGCATCTGACCCAGAAGCAGGTTCAGGTTTGGGATTTGAGGCCCAAGGTAGAGAAGAATGTAGAAGATCGGTCTCTGAGGAGTCTCTCTCTTGCTAGGCCAGGAACTGTAATCCGCCATCTGGATTACCCATCTCAGAAGAGTGGGACTCTTGGCCTGTAGAGGACCAAGGAGCACCAGCTGGCAGGGACCAGCCCTGTCCTTCGTCTGACTTGGGATGAGTTTTAACAGTGCATGACTGTGCCTTATTTGAAAAGGTTGGGGTTGAGGGAAAGGAATCCAATGACCAGAGTGACTGTACTGAGTATAAAGCAAGCTGGATAGGATCCCAGTCACTTGGGGAATAGGTTGGGCATGAGGTATCAGATTGTCCCATGGAAAAACAAATCAAAAATGAAATTGTAGGATTCTGTGTTACCAGAGTGGAATGGGATTGACATTAGGGCTGATTTAGCAATGTGTGTGCTCAGTTCCTTCTGACTCTTTGTGACCCCGTGGACTGTAGCCCGCCAGGCTCCTCTGTATGTGGACTTTTCTGGCAAGAATCCTGGAGTGGGTCACCATTTCCTTCTCCAGGGGAATCCTCCCAGCCCAGGGATTGAACCTCGGTCTCCTGTGTCTCCTGCTTTGGCAGGCGGAATCTTTACCACTGAACCACGTAGGACTTAGCAACAGCAAGGACTGAATCATCTCAGTGTCCTCCCGTCGTCTTCTCAAGCAGACCGCGTGCTGTTCTCAAAGGCATGGCAATTTGAAAGTGAGGACTCAGTGTCCTGAGTGGGGGAGTCGGAGCCCACAGAAACAGCCCAGTAAGCTCGAGGTCTCTGAAAGGGGTCACATTCCCGATGGATCCCTTGGAACGCCCAAGATTCTTTTTCTGATGTGCTCTTACCCAGGGGAGTTCTCATTTCTGTCAGCTCCCTAGGCCCAGACATTCATGTCCGGCTACAAAGAAATCAGATCAGGGGAAAATCCCCAGCTTTCTTTATCAGAAAACATCCTCTGCTGCAGGATTTGTGTCCCAGGTTTGAATGGCATTCCTTGCCAGGCCTTTGGCTGCCAGAGCATTATTGATGCCAGACATGTGGTCTGCATCAGGGTGATGCCCCTGTCCCAGGGATCCTGCTTCCTGGCAACTTGAGCCTTTTGGCAGGATTCTAGAGAATGAGCTACAGTAAGAGCATGTGTAACATGGGTGCTGGGGCGCCTTCTGAGGCTATCCTGCTCTTCACATTCAGGGGATGGGACATAAGGACTTCAGCTGGAAAGTTTTTGTTTGTTTATATATATTTTTAAAGTACATAATTAAATTTTTATTTATATTTAATTGAAGGATAATTGCTTTACAACAGAGTGTTGGTTTCTGCCAGCCATCAACCTGAATCAGCCTTAGGTATACATATGTGCGCCCCCCTTCCACCTCCCGCCCACCTCTCACCCAGTGCCGCCCCTCTAGGCTGTCCCAGAGCTGGTTTGATTGCCGAGTCTACAGCAGAGCCCTGCTGGCTGAGTACCTTAGGTGTGCTGGTGTGTCTGCTTCCATACTGCTCTCTCCATCTGCCCCACCCTCTCCTCCTCCGCCCGTGTCCATAAGCCTGTTCTCTGTGTCTGCGTCTCCATTGGTGCCCTGCAGATAGGTTCATCAGTACCATCTTTCTAGATTCCAGATGTATTAATATATGATATTTCTTTTTCTCTTGTTTACTTCACTCTGTATGATAGGCTTTGTGTTCATCCACCTCATTAGCACTGACTCAAATGCATTCCTTTTTATGGCCAAGTAATACTCAGTTATATATATCTGTACCACGTCTTCTGTATCCATTCATCTGTTGATGACATCTAGGTTGCTTCCATGTCCTAGCTATAGTAAATAGTGCTGCAGTGAACATTGGGACATACGTGTCTTTCTCAGTTATGACTTTCTCAGGGTATATGCCTAGTAGTGGGCTTATTGGGTCATAGGGCAGTTTTACTGAAAACCCAGGTGGCACACTGGTTAAAGGATCCACCAGCCATTACAGGGAATGCAAGAGATGCAGGTTCGATCCCTGAGTTGGGAAGATCCCCTGGAGTAGGAAACGGCAACCCACTCCAGTATTCTTGCCTGGAGAATCCCACGGACAGAGGAGCCTGGAGGGCTGTGGTCCACGGGGTTACAAAGAGTTGGACACGACTGAGCACAGCACAGAACATGGTAGTTTTATTGCTAGTTTTTAAAGGAATCTCCATACTGTCTTCCATAGTGGCCACATTAATTTACATTCCCACCAACAGTGAAAGAGGGTTCCCTTTTCTCCATACCCTCTCTGGAATTTTCTGTTTGTAAATTTCTTGATGATGGCCGTTCTGACCAGTGTGAGGTGATCTCATTATAGTTTTGATGTGCATTTCTCTCAACGAGCAGCATTGAGACCTTATTAGCCATCTGCATGTCTTTTTTGGAGAAATGTCTGTTTACATCTTCTCCCCACTTTCGGATTAGGTTGGTGGTTTTTCTGGTATTGAATTGCATGAGCTGCTTGTGTATTTTGGAAAGAGCTGGAAATTTTGAATGAGGAACCTAAATCTTTTAGGAGCAAGGAGAGATCTGCTCCTTGGAGAGTGCTTCTTTTTACGAACATTCTGTAATTTGGAGGGTAATTTGTAATTCCTTGTGAATACTGTCTGGTGGCGCTCAAGGGCCTTCTCTGAGGGTCATACTTCAACATTTTTCTGCTGTATCGTGAGAGCTATAGAGAGTTAGGAATCCTTGGCAAACCCACCTGATGGGCTAGATGTGTAGGAGGATTTGAGAAGAATTTTCTGCTGTCTTCTTTGCTTGCATATGACATAAACATTATTTAAATTTTATGTTTGTATTCCTTCCTATAACTACATTAAATATGCCTGTCTAGTTTTGTCTGTTGGATTCAAACCTTTTAGAGGACTGGGCTGTCTTATTTTCTCCTTCTGTACTCTATTTTTCAGGTATTAGGTTCTAACTCTTAAGACATAAGCTTCCCACCCTTATCTTCGATCCTCTCCTTAACTCTGTTTTCTTATTTCAAAAGAACATTTCTTTTAAAGTCCTCTTTATATACATGAAAATCCCCAAGTGGAGAGTCAGACTAATCTCTTCCTGTTTATTATTCCCTTTCAAATAGTTATTACCTTTTCAATCTCCTGTTAGTATCAATGAGACTGATCTCTGGAGCTTGCAGTTTTGGAGTATTGCCGCTTTTTCCTTGGCTTGTATCTTAAATCAGTTCCATAAACAGATTCCGTCCAGCTGTTTATTTTGCAGTTACCCATCGTTTTCATTTTTATAGCCATTACCTCTTTCCAGAGCCTTATTTACTTCACATCTAGGTCATTGTAATAGCCTGTTTAATTGTTTTTCCTTTCATAAAATTTTTCCTCTATACACAGTCCATCCTGCATATTAAAGTTGTGGGGTGCCTCCCATCATCCATTTTCCTTCATCTTTCCTAGATCATAGTTTCTACTTCTCCCTCTTTCTTCATGTGTATTGTTACTGAGAAGCTGATCCCTGCTGAGGTGGATCCTGATTTGTGGTTATGTTTGAAGTTTCTTTTTGATGAAGCACAAAGCTTCCTAATGGACACTTTTCCCACTTATTTCCTATTATTTCTCTGATTTTACTGTGTTTTTTTTTTTTTTTTTAGTTTTTTATTTTTAAAATTTTAAAATCTTTAATTCTTACATGCGTTCCCAAACATGAAACCCCCCTTCCACCTCCCTCCCCATAACATCTCTCTGGGTCATCCCCATGCACCAGCCCCAAGCATGCTGTATCCTGCGTCAGACATAGACTGGCGATTCAATTCTTACATGATAGTATACATGTTAGAATGCCATTCTCCCAAATCATCCCACCCTCTCCCTCTCCCTCTGAGTCCAAAAGTCGGTTATACACAGCTGTGTCTTTTTTCCTGTCTTGCATACAGGGTCGTCATTGCCATCTTCCTAAATTCCATATATATGTGTTAGTATACTGTATTGGTGTTTTTCTTTCTGGCTTACTTCACTCTGTATGATCGGCTCCAGTTTCATCCATCTCATCAGAACTGATTCAAATGAATTCTTTTTAATAGCTGAGTAATACTCCATTGTGTATATGTACCACAGCTTTCTTATCCATTCATCTGCTGATGGACATCTAGGTTGTTTCCATGTCCTGGCTATTATAAACAGTGCTGCAATGAAC
Source organism: Capra hircus (assembly GCF_001704415.2). Classification (NCBI taxonomy): domain Eukaryota; kingdom Metazoa; phylum Chordata; class Mammalia; order Artiodactyla; family Bovidae; genus Capra; species Capra hircus. The sequence goes on from NC_030813.1 coordinate 4,909,674, forward strand.
ATTGGGGTACACGTGTCTCTTTCAATTCTGGTTTCCTCGGTGTGTATGCCCAGCAGTGGGATTGCTGGGTCATAAGGTAGTTCTATTTGCAATTTTTTAAGGAATCTCCAGCACTGTTCTCCATAGTGGCTGTACTAGTTTGCATTCCCACCAACAGTGTAGGAGGGTTCCCTTTTTTCCACACCCTCTCCAGCATTTATTGCTTGCAGATTTTTGGATCGCAGCCATTCTGACTGGTGTGAAGTGGTACCTCATTGTGGTTTTGATTTGCATTTCTCTAATAATGAGTGATGTTGAGCATCTTTTCATGTGTTTGTTAGCCATCCGTATGTCTTCTTTGGAGAAATGTCTATTTAGTTCTTTGGCCCATTTTTTGATTGGGTCTTTTATTTTTCTGGAATTGAGCTGCATAAGTTGCTTGTATATTTTTGAGATTAGTTGTTTGTCAGTTGCTTCATTTGCTATTATTTTCTCCCATTCAGAAGGCTGTCTTTTCACCTTGCTTGTATTTTCCTTTGTTGTGCAGAAGCTTTTAATTTTAATTAGATCCCATTTGTTTATTTTTGCTTTTATTTCCAGAATTCTGGGAGGTGGATCATAGAGGATCCTGCTGTGATTTATGTCTGAGAGTGTTTTGCCTATGTTCTCCTCTAGGAGTTTTATAGTTTCTGGTCTTACATTTAGATCTTTAATCCATTTTGAGTTTATTTTTGTGTGCGGTGTTAGAAAGTGATCTGTTTGACCTACCAAATTTGAGTCCCATCATTCTTTACTGTCTTCCCAACCTAATTTACTAGTATCATTCATCTTGCCTCCTCCTCACAAAATGACTAAAATGCTCTGCTGGTGCTGCTGCTAAGTCGCTTCAGTCGTGTCCAACTCTGTGTAACCCCATAGATGGCAGCCCACCAGGCTCCCTCGTCCCTGAGATTCTCCAGGCAAGAACACTGGAGTGGGTTACCATTTCCTTCTCCAGTGCATGAAAGTGAAAAGTGAAAGTGAAGTCGCTCAGTCGTGTCTGACTCCTAGCGACCCCAAGGACTGCAGCCCACCAGGCTCCTTTGTCCGTGGGATTCTCCAGGCGAGAGGACTCTACTATTCTTTTATTGTGATAATGTTCTCTGGTGTAGAGTCACAGGCTATACTGGACTTAGAACTAGTTTGTAAGGCAATGATCTTATATCATTGCCATTATGGGCCGTGAAAAGAAATGGTCCCTACTGTCTAAATTTATTTTCTTTCTTTGATTTTTCTTACTTATTTTTTCCTTTCATTGAATGGTTGTAGTTTAATTTGTATAAGTTACATATAAATATGATAAAACTCCGTTGATCTCTAGATGATTTTCTACCTCTCCTGTTGACAGGTTTGTATGCTGTCCATTCAGCAACTGGAACTAACCTTATCTTACGTGTTGGGGAATCTCAGGATCACCCCCGCATTCTGAGATTCCCTCAAGGGACTCATGAGACTCAGCTTGTAGTTGTACTCATGGGGAAGATTTTCTTCAGTGATGTACACAGCTGGCTCACGAGGGAAGAAGGCACAGGCAGAATCTGCAGGAACCCAAGCGTCGATTCCACCACGCTCCCGCCTTCCCCTGAGAGGTCACACGGAGCTCCCTCTTTTCCCGGTGATGAAGGAGGAGCACGCACATGTGGTGTTTCTGTACGAGGAAGCACGCTAGAAATTTAGTACCCAGGATTTTTATTTGGGGCTTGTAGCCACCTTCTGCCTAGCATGTACCACGATTCCAGATTCCCAGAAGAAAAGCAGGTTTTCAGCATAAACCATGGTGTTTATACTGTCTAGGAAGAGTGAACCAGCCTTATTCATTAACTGTTGACGGGGGACATCCTGAGAACTCCAAGTTCCCACATGCCAGGCAAGGGCCAGTCTTACTTAGAAGCAGGCCCTTTGTAAACATGCTAGTCCTGGGCCTGCTAGGTTTACTCTGTTTGCAAACCTTGTCTGTTGGAAGCTTTTTATAACATACTCTTTGCTAACATTTTATTTTTACTTTGGTCCCTCCTCAGGATCTCAGCAGTTTCTTTCTTTTACACCTGTGTGTACTATTTTTGAAATGAATGAAGTTTGTGTGTATATCTACCTTATGATAATCAGACTTTGCTTTGTTATTTCTTTTAAAAATTGTGTTTTCTGTGTCCTTATTAATACTGAGGATGTTGGATAAAGAAACAGTATTCTAGAATTTCATTTGTAGCTTCTCACGGCACACTTTAAAATAACCAGTAAAGAACTGCACAATAGATGTTGTTCAGTAAATGTTGTTTACTGATAACTGTTACCTTTTTAGAAATATTCAGCACAGAACTGTGATCGTTGGATGATTTTAAGAAAGGAAATGATGAACGTTAGTGATTGGGAAATATTTTATTATTTCGGTGTATTCTCATACTAGATAATTTATTTGTTTCTTTATTGAGTTGCATACATTTTGAAGATGTGAATGTAAAGTACAGTTAATTTAAATAGGCCGGGTAGCTTCAATATTAATAGCTGTAGAAAAACTGTGTATTTAGGAAAAATACAGAAACAGTGACTACCAGTGCAAATTGGGTTAGGAACTAACTCAAATTAGAATCAAAGGAAACCTGGATCTTTTTTTTTTCTCATTTTTTTCTCCCTGTGGACTGCACAGAGCTCTTTGTTATTCAGTGTGTCTACTAACCTTGCCCAGAAATTTTCAGATACAAGGCATCATCTTCTAAAAACAGCATCAAGAGTGTGATCTTAGGATCTTGGAGATTATCATTGTTTTTTATACAAAGAACCATTTGAAATGCTTTTGTGTCTGTTAATTAGAATTTTGCTATTAAAATTTTCTTATACTTGGCATATTTTGTGTACCTTTTAGTATACCATAGGGAGGATTCTCCAGAAGCTAACTTCAAGGCTTTTGTCTGTATAAGTCTCAAATCTGTATTAAAATTCTGACAATGCTATAGGCTCATAAAATGTTAACTACATTTAAAGTTTTGTGAATCATATATGATGGATTTGATGGATTATACCAAATTGAGAAATGACATGCTAAGTTTATTAATATGGTTTTCTAATTCCTTAGTGAAATAACACTTTACTTACGGAGAAGTCACCTGCCTTAGGATGTTGACCAAATCAAGAAGTAAACCAGACGGCCACTAAGCAGTCAGAATGGATGCCAGCATTCATGTACTAACCTTTGCATGCTTTTTATAGAAAACCCCTAAAGCTGTGGTTGTCATAAGCTAATGTCAGCTAAATGTTTTTTTATGCAGTAAAAAACTTGTCTATCCAAAACATCACTGAAGTCTGACCGCCTGAATATGTTTGTAAAACTGTCGGAAGGGAGGGACAGTGGTTACACTGCTAAGGCTCTCTCATGAATTTACTGTGAAAATGACGATGTGCTTTTCACGGTGTCTTTCACATTGTCATGTTAGTTATTTCTTCTTTAAAAAGATTAGTCCTATTTTACAAGTGCTTTGAAAGACAAGGTATGGAATGCTTTTGAAGTTAAGTCTCCCATTACCTCTTAAAAAATATTTTCTAACTTTTAAAGGAAATGAAGGCAATGACAGTTTTAAAAAAGAAGACACATTAGCTGAGCTTTTAGTGAATAAAATATTTATTGAGATATGACCAGATAAAAGATTTCCATCTCTGAGTGGTCAGGTGCCCAAGCGCAGGGTTTGCTTACGTATATAAACCTGACTGAGTTCCTCAGTTAAAACTTGCCTTCACATCTTTGACAGTATCAGGTGAGCTTTCTTGATATAGATTAGGTGATTATAAAGGCAGCCTCAGCTAAATGTAAGACTTGGCAATCAAAACAGCTTCTGTGATTTTTAAATTGCATCAGTAGAAAAGTAAATGTGAAAATCGCTCAGTTGTGTCTGACTCTTTGGAACCCCATGGACTGTAGCCTGCCAGGTGCCTCTGTCCATGGAATTTTCCAGGCCAGAATACTGGAGTGGGTAGCCTTTCCCTTCTCCAGGGGATCTTCCCAACCCAAGGATCGAACTGGGATCTCCTGCATTGCAGGGGAATTGGATTCTTTACCAGGTGAGCTACTGAGCAATAGTGCCCACATCACGGGAGTCCTGTGTGTGCTGAATGCTGTACTGTGTGAAGAGAGTTTTGACAAATCAGTGTGCATCTGTGAGAGGGCAGCCAGGATAGTGGAGGAACATTTATCACCTTAGACAAGGAGAGAAAGGATGGAGAAGGAGACACACACTGCTGCCTTCAGAAATTGGAAGGGCTATAGTTGGGAGAGAAATTAAAGCTACTGAAGGGAGGGCAGCACGCTGGAATCTGACTCAAGGGAGAAGGTCAGCTGAGCCGACCTACACCTGGGTTAGCTACCGCCTGGTGGCGGCGCCTGCTCTCACTTCAGGCGTTCAAGCAGAGGCGGCTTGTATGTGTTTGGGTTTGATGATATTCTTAGGGTTTCCTTCATGTATGTTCTTGAACAAGCTGACACGGCAGGAAGATGGTACATGTGTGGCCTGCTCCGCTGTTGGAAGCAGCGTCGTCTCTGAGAACGTGTTAGTTGCTGTGAGCCTCGCTTTCCTCAGTGTGCCATGCCATGCTAAGTCTCTTCAGTCACGCCTGACTGTTGGAACTTTCTGGATCGTAGCCAGCCAGGCTTCTCTGTCCATGGGGTTCTCCAGACAAGAATACTGGAGTGGGTTGCTGTGCCCTCCTGAAGATGCAGGGGATCCTCCAGACGCAGGGATCTAATCCGTGTCATGCCTCCTGCATTGGTAGGCGGGCTCTCTGCCAGTCATGCATCTTAGTCCTTTGATGCCCCCACAGCCGGGTCAGCACAGGGACTGTCATTCCCCATTTCAGAGGTCAGGAGACCATGGCTTAATTCAGCTGGAGGAAATGCGTCTCCCTTGACTCACAGTCAAGTTTGGATCACATCTGGCTTTTTGATTTCCAGTCCAGCATTTTTATCACTCTAGAATGCCAGCTTGAAATATTTAGGGAAGTAATTATTGCTAATGAAAAAGAGACTTGACTTTGTTCATCGGCCCTTTTAAGTCATTTACTCTTGGGTGTATTATATTCTAGATGGTGCTCAGTGAAGGCCTTTACTGAAGGCCTGTCAAGGCCTGTGTTTTCTCTCCATGTGCTTTCCCATCTGAGGATGGGTTTCTGTGAATCAGGACTGTGGGATAGTTTCGGGGGGAGATAAAGCTGGGTATGCTACAGTGATTGTGCATGTGTATTTAAAAGCACCAAAGCTAGGAAGAATTTGAGACTGAAGTCTTTGAAAAATCAACAGGAAAAAACCATACCTTTCACTTAGAAACTATAAATCATTACAGTTTCCTAGGGATGATCTTTGCTGATTCCTGGAAAGTGTGTCTCTCTTTAGTTTAAATCTGACAACAGTGTGCTGTCAGAATTGATTGAACACACTTAGTTGTTTGTGTTCCTAAAGATATCCTGAAGTCTGGGTAATTAAATACTGAAAGCAGGGCATCTGGCCTTACTTCATTTAAAAACAATTGCTGAAACAATGCCTGTAATTTAAATACAAAAACATGATGACAGTTTATCCTCTAAAGACATCCATGCTCTAAATCTTACTTCTTTAAAATTATTACTTTCTTTGAAAAGTCTTATTGAAAAACAGAAAGGAAAATATATTTTCTTTAATAAATCATATAACATATTGTGACTTCTGATTAAGGAAATTCTTGTTATATTTTTGGAACTAATTATATTTCACTGTCATTAAATTTTACCATGCTGCTGTTAAGTAAAATTCTGTTGGTTACATTTTATCATGTCTAGGGACAAATCTGGCTGATTAGCTTTGCCCTGGGGAGGCTGATGCCTTGTATGTACTAAGTGAAAAATTTCTCAGGCATTCAAAATAATTGAAGGAAAATAATAGAGTAACGTTGTAGACCCTTCTACTATGAACATGAACCATCCAAAAAATAAATAAGCTTCTCTGTTTATAGTTGACCCAGTTTAACAGAGAGAATATTTAAATTGAAGGAGAGAAAAATTGTTTATATATATTTCCAATTTTTTCTTTCATTTACATGTTAGGGATTTTTTGTTGTTGTTGAGCTGAATCTTTTTGTGGTTTCTTCTGTCCTTTGCTGGATGGAAAGGTAAACTGTAATATATATATATATATATATTTTTTTTACTGTTCAAATTGGTTTTTAGTATATATACAGAGTTTCACAATCATTATAATCAATTTTAGAATGTTTTCATCAGTCTCAAGAATCCCCTATACTCTTTAGCTATGACCCTTTTACCTCTTTGTCCCCACAGACCTAGGCAACCACTAATTTACTCCCTATTCTGGGCATTTTGTATCACTGAATCATATAATATATGGTCTTTCAAGACTAGATTCTTTCACTTAGCATAATGTTTTCAGAGTTCGTTCATGCTTTAACTTCATTCCTTTTATATGAATGCCATTAATCTTTAATCTGGAAATAAAGACACGTCCAGCACAGTGTCTTGGACCTTGAGAAGTGATGTCAGAAGCATTTGACAGAGACAAGAACCTGCCAAGTTCCTGCGCAATGATAATTTGCTTTTAATGTATAGTGACAGTCCTAGAGATATGAATGACTTGATTAAAGGGAGGAAGGTTTTCATTTTCACATGAAAGATTTTTTCCCTTTCCATTTAGCTAACTTATTTTTATGTAGCTGGCTTAGGAAGCCTGTACAAATCAGAATTTAGAATTGAGATGATTTTTATTGCAAGATGAAAATTTAACTTCTTTATTGTTGTTGTTCAGTTGCTTAGTTGTGTCCCACTCTTTGCCACCTCATGGACTGCAGCATACCAGGCTTCCCTGTCCCTCACCATCTCCCAGAACTTGCTTAAACTCATGTCCATTGAGTTGGTGATGCCATCCCACTATTTCGTCCTCTGATTTCTTTATAGACCCTGGTATTCAGAAGACAGTCCTCAATAGGACATTAACCGACACGCTTCATTTCCATGAAAATTCAAATAGAATAAGATGGTATTGGGAGGACTAGTTTTGAAAGGAAAAGCAATACACACTCACTGCAAAGGTCAGATGCTGGAATGTGATACTAAGAAGAATTTGAGTCTTCTTTATTCGTTAGTCTTTAAAAAGGTTCAATTTATATTACTCAGGGTTCAGTATCAAAATAGATAAATGGAGCCTTTAATAATAGCCATCTGTCTGGAGTTTCTTTTTTTTTTAATTTGATTTCTTTGGAAAGAGGAACGATGGATTGGATTATCCTTGGATGTCTCTCTTAGATATTTCAGTGAGGAGAATGCTGGGGTTAGGGTAGGAAGGTAAAAGTCATGTAAGCAATAATCCAACAGCTTCAGTCAAATGTTGGAGACTGGGATGGAGGAAATGAGGAAAGGACCAGCCACTAGAAAACCAGAGAAAGCAGGTGGCCTGTAAAGACTACACGGTAGGAACTTAAGCGTCATTTGGATAAAGATGTTTAGAGTAAAATAAATGAGCAGCAGCTCTGTTAATGAGCAAAAAAGTTATGTCAAATGTAAATGTGTAGGCCACTATAGTCTGTCATTATAGTGTTGTTAGGAGATTATAAGCAATAATATATAGATTTAGATTATTGAAAGTGACAATGTTGTAATAATTTACGAAGACATTAAATTGTACATGTCTCTTAAGCTGAAATATGATGTGAGAGGATAATAGATAACCTATTAGAAAGTGCATACATCTAATGGACTGGAAATGAGTTACTGAGTCATTCAACATAGCTGGAGCCAGAGGATCTGGGGAAAAGCTGAAAAAATAAGGAACAAGCAATGCCCTTCGTAAAATGGGCTTATTATAGTAAGTCACAGAGAAATCTTTGTTATGTTACACATCTTTGAAGAATGAATTTCAAATGTCAAACTCATCTGATATATATTGTGCTTAATTTGTTGTTGAGTTGCTCAGTTGGGTCCAACTCTTTGTGACCCCATGGACTATAGCACGCTAGGCTTCCCTGTCCTTCACTATCTCCTGGAATTTGCTGAAACTCATGTCCACTGAGTCCATGATGCCATCCAACCATTTCATCCTCTGTTGCCCTCTTCTCCTCCTGCCTGCAGTCTTTCCCAACATTAGGGTCTTTCCAGTGAGTTGGCTCTCTGCATCAGGTGGCCAAAGTATTGCCGTGCCATACTTAATACTGAGTAACAAATGTATGACTAAGAAGGATCATTAACCGTTTCTGTAAGTAGTGGTAGCCTCTCAAATGCAATATGCCCTGGCAGTCATGCTGGTGTTTCCTGATGTAGAATTAGCTGGGTTGCGTGGATTTCAGGAGACAGTTGTAGATTTTGGATTTCACTTCTGAGAAAATTTTTCTTTTTTTAGTATCTAGTGGCATTGCTACCTGTTTTGCTTAATTTAGCTGTTTGTCATATAAACAGTTTTGTTACTGTAGCTATGGCGGAGCCTGGAAAGGAGAATTTATACTCAGATGTTTAGAGTTACTTCTTTTACTCTGCTTGAAGAAATGTGGCCTGGTGTCCTCTTGAGGAAGTGTTGCTGTGTCACTTCTGTCTGCGCCGGCAGTGTGGCTGGACACTTTCGGCTTTACCCAGTGGGTGTCAGGATTCTGAACTGATGTGTGAGCATGCGGGCAGGGCGATTTTCAGGGCCCCCCAATGCAGATCTCCGAATGAGGTTGTTATTTAGTGAGAAATCCCCATAGCTTCACGCCTAAACATATAAGACACAAGGAAGAGGTATTTATAGTGTTAAATTCTTTGAGCAGTTTCAGTATTGAAAATTAAATCCCTGCCTTTTGAGGGTCTGCTGTTTATTACAGAGATTTTTAAATGATTATTGAGGATCTTTGGACCCTTAAGAAAATAAGAATTGTTTGAGAAACATGGCATATATGAAATACAAGGAGAAGGCTAACTGTATTTTTTCCCCAGAAAATATGTGTTAGAATCTTGAAATACTGGTCTGTGTAGAGCGTGCAGCAGGTATTTTTACGCAGCAGCTTTTGGGTAACCTACCCTCTGGGGGTAACTTTCTTGTCTCCAGTCAGTGCCTGTGATCTGGCCTGTGTCAGTCTGTCTGACCTCAGCACCCACCGCTTTTTCCATTGCTCCTTCTGTCCTAGCCTCATGGCCTTCTTGCTGTTCTTAATTTGCTTCCAGCTCAGGGCCTTTCTACGTGTCCTTTCCTGGCTGTTCCCCCTGGCTTGGAAACGGTCTTCCTGAGCTCTCACCTGGCCTGTGCCCTGTCTTCACTTAGAACGCTTTTCTGGTCACCTTGTCAGCACACCTCTGCCTGACCGCTCCATCCTGAAGAGCCCTTCTCCCCTTACCCCATGTCCTCCTCCTGTGACTGAAGCTCTAGTCTGTGCTCGTTTGCTCCTAAGTGTTGTGGGGTCAGGCTTTGTCTGTCTGTTTTGGTCACTGAAAAATTCCCAGGGCATTAGCAGTATCTGGCACCGTGGTATGTATGTGCTCAGTCACTTCAGTCATGTCCAACTGTTTGTGACCCTCTTCTTTACTTTATAAAATTTTAGAAATCTGGAGTTTGTTTCTCCCCACCCTGAGTCAGTGAAGATATAGTCTTCATATTAGTATTTTTTGTTACTCTGTGTTGGAGATACGGAGTGCTAATCACTCATTCCTTCCCTCCTCCTTCCCTTGATTCCATTTGAATACAAACTCAAAATGAGCATTGGGTAAAGATTGGTGTATGTTTTATTAAACTGAGCAAGTGGCTGTAGCTTTACAGTGCAGCAGTTGTAAGAAGCTAGATTCAAAGCAACTTGGATTCAAGAGTGTCCAGTGGGGTCCTGGGTCCTGTGGCAGTTACAGCCCTCCCTCCCTCGATTGAGAGTTGAGTAGATCTGAACAGCAGGGCTTATGGCATGAAACAGAGCCACCTGTCCGCTCAGCAAGACTTCAGCAGGCCATGAAACGACAGAATTGAACTTTTTTATTTACCCACTAGTTAAAATGTGAATTGTAGCCCAGTGGATGTCCAGTTCCACTGGTTAGATTAGCAGATTGTCCACATATGGAAATGATTCAGTAAGCAGGTGCAGAGAGAGACTGAGATGATTGTTCCAGCTCTACCCCTGCCACTTGAGGAACCAAGCCGCACTGCCCTCTTGTGTGGAAAATAGGACGTGTTGCACCTATGGTTATCCCCTAAACAACTGCATTTGCGACACATGTATTAAACTGTACCTACAAATAAATAATTTTGACCAGAAAAGAGCTATCAACATAGGATGTTTTTGAGAATTGATTGCATTTGTGAGTCATCTAGATCTGGCAAATGAAAGCGCAGGCTCTGTTTGTATGTATGTTTAAGGGATGGATGTTAATCCGGCATCTATTCAACACCTGTTAATTGAAAGGTGATACTTATGAAAAAATACCGTGTTATTTTTAGTTTGACTAATCTGTTTAGTGCGGCTAATACTAACTTCAAGTGTAAATTCGGGCACTCTTACATTTCAGGTTCGGGGGAGTAAGGGAGAAGTCCTGTACATTTTGGATGCTACCAACCCGCGACACTCCAACTGGCTTCGCTTTGTTCATGAGGCACCATCTCAGGAGCAGAAGAACCTGGCTGCCATCCAAGTGAGCTTATTTGCTTCTTATTTGTACTCTGTACATTGAGGGGAATGAACTAATTTATAACTGTTCTCCCTGTTTTAAATTTATTTCCAAATGACCTGCTTCGAATAACAGTAACTAACTCATAAAAGCAGAGAAGTCTCATCTAGTCAGCATATGCAGGAAAGGGCAAGCCCAGCTGTAAATTGACACCAGATCACTGACTTTATGAGAATTCTTGAGGGGATGAGTTACATGGTCTGATATTATCCTTGGCAGATTCTGCTTTCAAGTACTTTTAATTCATTCAGTGAATGTTTATTGATAATTTTCCTGTTTGATGGCTTATTTGGCTCATGGCACAGTGTTCTATGTTATTGTTTGGGAAAGGCTTCATGGAGAAAGTTTATTTGGGTGTGTCTCCCTGTGGCTGTACTCTGAGCTTCCTGAGGGTGTTGTATTCCTCAGGGTTTTCAGAGAAACAGGGCCAGTAGGATCTATATTTCTATGTCTGTGATGCAAAGAACCCACCTGCCAGTGCAGGACACAGAAGAGACGCGCGTTCAATTCCTGGGTCGGGAAGATCCCCTGGAGGAGGGCATGGCAACCCACTCCAGTATGCTTGCCTGGAGGATCCCGTGGACGGAGGAGCCTGTGGGCTACGGTCCACGGGGTCAAGGAGTCAGACACGCTGAGTGACTTAGCACATACCTATCTCTCCATCCATCCATCTAGAAAGAGACAGAGACTGAGAAAGAGACTTATTTTAAGAGATTGGCTTATGTAGCTATGGAGGCTGGCAAGCTCAGTCTCTTCAGAGCCAGTGTCCCGCCTCAGGTCCAGAGGCCACGGAGTGTGTAGTGCAGTGAAGAGCAGGTGTTCTGTTTCAAAAAGAGCTTGACGGCATGAAAGCTGCTGTAGGGTCAGCAAGAGCCAGTGTCCCACTTGAAAGTCCGTCAGGCCTCAAGAGTGCATTTTCCAGCTTAAAAGCCATTAGGCGAAAGGGCTCTCTTGGAGCTTCCCCTGTGCTCCAGGGGCTAAGACTCGCCCTTCCAGTGCAGGGGCCACAGCTGTGATTCCTGGTCAGGGAACTGAAGTTCCACATGCCATGGGTTGGGGCCAAAATTGAAAAAAGAATTCTCTTTTACTTGCTGGGGGAAGGGAGACCCTTTTGTTCTTTTCAGGACTTCAGCTGATTGGATGAGGCCCACCTACATTGTAGAGGGTAGTCTGCTGCTGCTGCTAAGTCACTTCAGTCGTATCTGACTCCGTGTGACCCCATAGACATCAGCCCACCAGGCTCCCCCGTCCCTGGGATTCTCCAGGCAACAACACTGGAGTGGGTTGCCATTTCCTTCTCCAATGCGTGACAGTGAAAAGTGAAAGTGAAGTCACTCAGTCGTGTCTGACTCTTCGTGACCCCATGGACTGCAGCCTACCAGGCTTCTCTGCCCATGGGATTTTCTAGGCAAGAGTACTGGAGTGGGGTGCCATTGCCTTCTCCAAGAGGGTAGTCTACTTTACTCAAATTCATGTGTTAAAACGTTAATCTCACACAAAAACATCCTCACAGAAACAAAATAATGTCTGAATAGCTATCTGGGTACCCGGTGGCCCAGTCAAGCTGACATAGATAATTAACTCTCCTAGGTGGGAACAATGTTTTATTGAATTCTGTACCCTGTATTTTAGGATAGTGTTATACATAGCATCAGGCTCTGATACTAACTGTGACTTAAACGCCATTGATCCCTCAGTAGAAAGTAAGGGAAAGAGAAAAAGAGTCAAGACAAGAAGTTTTTAGAAGGACTCAGGAAATGGTAACAGATTTTGTTTTCTTGGGCTTCAAAATCACTGCAGATGGTGACTGCAGCCATGAAATTAAAAGATGCTTACTCCCTGGAAGAAAAGCTATGACCGATCTAGACAGCATATTCAAAAGCAGAGACATTGCCGGCAAAGGTCTGTCTAGACAAAGCTATGGTTTTTCCAGTAGTCATGTATGGATGTGAGAGTTGGACTGTAAAGAAAGCTGAGCGCCAAAGAATTGATGCTTTTGAACTGTGGTGTTGGAGAAGACTCTTGAGAGTCCCTTGGACAGCAAGGAGATCCAACCAGTCCATTGTAAAGATCAGTCCTGAATATTCATTGGAAGGACTCATTCTGAAGCTAAAACTCCCAATACTTTCACGCCCTGATGTGGAGAGATGACTCATTTGAAAAGACTCTGATGCTGGGAAAGACTGAAGGCAGGAGGAGAAGGGGACGACAGAGGATAAGATGGTTGGATGGCATCGCTGACTCAATGGACATGAGTTTGAGCAAGCTCCGGGAGTTGGTGACGGATAGGGAGGCCTGGGGTCGCACATGAGTGAATGACTGAACTGAACTGTAATTAAAGTTCATTGGACAGATCGTTAAGAGAATCAAAGAAGCTTTACATTGTGTTTGGGAGTTGACAGACCACATGTGAAAGCTCGGCTCCTGGACCCCAAACTAAAGAAGTGAAAGCAGGGTGAAGGTTAGCAGGAGCAGGGGGGAGGGGGCAGAGTGAGGGAGCCCTCAGCTCCTCCAGTGTGCCCACGTGCACTGCTCTAGAGGCTTCACGCACGTCATGCCATTTACTCACGACAAACTCTCGATAGCTTAACGTCAGGGTTAGGCTGATTCACTCAATCCTAGTCTAAAACCAACAATGGCAAGAGGAAAAATGCAAGGGAAAATGTACATAATTAGGTTTCCAAGTAACTGGAAAACAGTCGTTTAGAATATTTCATTTCCTTAAGTTATTAGCTAGCCTGTTTTTTTCAGTACAAATAGGTAGTGGATAACCAGTGTGATTACTGTTCTTTTTGTACCGGCAAGTTAGTGATGACTTACCAAAGGGTTTGGAACATAGGCTCTCCGGCAGCCAGCTATATTCAAGCCACTTTTTACATTGTTCATGATATGTATTGATCTCTTTTAAAAAATGTGTAGACATTAATTATTTTCAAGTATTTTATATTTTTTCATGGTTTTCTGAGGCATAGTAATCTCACAGGATCTTCAGGTATATCCTAATTGTAATTTATGGGCTCAGTTTCAGTTCAGTTCAGTCATGTCCGACTCTTTGTGACCTCTTTGTGACCACAGCACGCCAGGCCTCCCTGTCCATCACCAACTCCCAGAGTCCACCCAAACCCATGTCCATTCAGTCAGTGATGCCATCCAGTCATTCATCCTCTGTCATCCCCTTCTCCTTATGCCTTCAATCTTTCCCAGCATCAGGGTCTTTTCCAACGAGTCAGCTCTTCGCATCAGTGAGCCAAAGTATTGGAGTTTCAGCTTCAACATCAGTCCTTCCAATGAACACCCAGGACTGATCTCCTTTAGGATGAACTGGTTGGATCTCCTTGCTGTCCAAGGGACTCTCAAGAGTCTTCTTCAACACCACAGTTCAAAAGCATCAATTCTTCGGCGCTCGGCTTTCTTCACATCTCTCACATTCTTACATGACCACTGGAAAAACCATAGCCTTGACTAGACGGACCTTTGTTGCAAAGGAATGTCTCTGCTTTTTAATATGCTGTCTACGTTGGTCATAACTTTCCTTCCAAGGAGTAAGTGTCTTTTAATTTCATGACTGCAGTCACCATCAGCAGTGATTTTGGAGCCCAAAAAAGTAAAGGCTCTCTCTGTTTCCACTGTTTCCCCATCTATTTGCTATGAAATGATGGGACCGGATGCCATGATCTTAGTCTTTTTAATGTTGAGCTTTAAGCCAGCTTTTTCACTCTCCTCTTTCACTTTCATCGAGGCTCTTTAGTTCTTCACTTACTGTCATAAGGGTGGTGTCATCTGCATATCTGAGGTTATTGATATTTCTCCCGGCAATCTTGGTTCCAGCTTGTGCTTCTGGCAGCCCAGTGCTTCTCATGATGTATTCTGCATAGAAGTTAAATAAGCAGGGTGACAATATACAGCCTTGATGTACTCCTTTACCTGTTTGGAAAGGGCTCAGTTTGTTTCTCTGTCAATGTTAGCAATATAAAAATTGTCTGTATACCCATGAAATCTAATTTAGGCAAATTCATTGTTATATTTTAGAGAATATTATTCTGTTTAAACTTGATTCTTTTCTTTTTATGCTTAAGTAGTGATTTTAAGCTTTTCTTAAATTCCTTTTTGGGCACTTCTCCCTATCGTCTGTTATTTCTTTAGACTCAGTAGCTCTCTCCGTTTGCCCAAACCTTCAGTGTTATATGCTCAGCTCTGAGCTTTGCCCCCAGAACCCCTCAGGTTGTCTCTAAGAGTTCCCTTAACTGTACACTTGGCTTGTAGTGAGTCCTTTGGGTAATGGAGTGCTGTCAGTAAGTATTTGTCTCCATGTCTTGTTGCTACTCCCCACGTTTGCTACTCTATGCCCTTTTCTTTTTTTTTTTTTCTCTCTCTCTTTTATCATATTGCAGCTACCTACACTTCTCTCCTTCTTAGTCACCATGATTTCTAAGACAGCGTTTATGTTCACTTGGTATGTTCAGTGCAGTACTTTTCTTCCTCTATTTCAGCTGTGTTTCTTTCCTTGCAAGAAAATAGGAATCTATAAAAGATTATTTTTGCAACCTTGATACACCGAGAAATTATTATTTGACTTAATAATGGGGGTGAAGTGGGAGTGGGGTTAGAGTAGGACTCATAAACTAGCTAGAGGCTCTGTGCGGTTTCACACTTGAATTAGTGTCTGCGACTGTTAGGCTTCGGTGTGAGAGTCGCGGTCAGAAGTGCTGCCGGTGCCTTTGGCTCCTTTTGACGCTGTTTCCTCCTTTCCTAGGAGGGGGCTGAGCGCGCTGTTACCATGTTTCTTGCTACGAGCACAGGGTGGAACTTTGCTAGCTCCCTTGAGGTGACAGACTTTCTTACGGGAACAGTAGCTGGAGAAGCAGATTGCTTAGGGTTCAGAATCACCCTGAGCTAGGGCAGAGAGCTTAATATTTGGGTCACATGGCTGACAGTGATTCAGCCTTCTGATTTGTTGGGGTAATCTCCCAAGGATTGCATTCCAGAAACACTGAGTTGGTAAGAGATGATCATAATGTTTCCTGCAAAACATGAATCACTTGCATTCCAAATTGCATCTGAAATTTGGGGTATTCAGGAAATTTTTTATTTTAGCTGTATGTCCCAGGAGTAGAGTAAATGAGAAACATTTGTGGTTATGTGGCTTGCTTGGTGGAAAATGTCAATCCTTGGTCCAATTTTTTTGGACAAGGGATTAAGAATTCGAGGTCTGTTTTGGCAAAGGATTGGAGCTCCTTTTCGGAGACTCAGTTATACTTCTAGTTCTGCATTTTATTCAATTTTGGAGAATTTGCTTTGGAAACGATGATTTAAGTGTCTGAACAATTGAAGAAGGATCTCATAAGCAGAGTTCCTCCCACATGTACACATTTCAGAACATTCAGTTGAAATGTGTGTTCGGGTCTATGAAAGATACTTCCAGCTAAACCAGAAAATCCTGAATGTAAAAGATTTGGCTTAAAATGAACCAGAAGAATTCTTAGGCTCCATAAGAAATGGGTGATTCTTATTAAATGCTTATTTTATTACACTAAAGAAAAAAATATGCAGTATTTGAAAGAGTAACTAAACTAGTTAGTATTTTGCAACCTTTTGAAATTCCTGATCCTTCAGTAGAAAAGTATTTGTTTAAACACAGAATTATGTCATTTGAAGTTAAAACTTGGAATTCTTTGGTTATTATATCTCATGTTCTTAAGACGTGTTTCCGAACATACTTTCCTTGGGAATTCTCACAATATATTATCAACATAATGGACAGGTGGCTTGCTGCTTGAAAAAAAAGGCGCATATGGAAGGATAGCTGGGTCTTGGTGCACTGCTCCTTGAGGGTGTCAGCACACTGGGATGGTCAGAAGTCTAGAGGGCGCTGAGCTTGAAGCTGTGCTTGTGATGGTGGCGGTGCTCTGCCCCCGTTCCCATGTCAGTCTGGTGTCCTCTCGAGCAGAAGCGCTGTTCTTTATGTATTGTTTGCTGTCCTACCTCTGCCTTGTGAGAGGATGGACAGTTTCAGGCGGTTTATCCCAGAGTCTTTCCTGGTGCCACCTGACATTTTAGTACAGCAGAGCTGGGAGATCAGGTACGGGTCTCCAAGGAGAGCAGCAGCCTGGAGTTTTTAGAGTCCAATAGAAAGAACTACATCCAATGTCATCAAGCCTACCAAGATCGACAGGCCTATCGAATAGCGTTGAAGCAAAGTCCAAAGAGCAGTGATACCAACCAAGCAACCAACAAAAAGGAATATCAAAAGGATTTCTCACCTATACCCAAAATTATACTTCGTTTCCTCAAATTCTGTCTCTTACCTATTTGATTTTTCCTATCACATTTTTACAAATTATGTTTCTACAGTATGTTGTAGACTCAGTTATAGAATTGTAAGGTTCAGATCTCTAGCAATATTCTTAAATAAAATATCAGTTAAATAACTCACAGGTCTGTCTTAGTTATCTTCCAGTGAGGTACATATTTGTCTTTCACTAAGGTTAAAATTTAAACTAAATTAAAACTATAGGTAATTGGATCTGTGAGGTTTTAAATACCAACCCTACTGTTGCTGTGTGTTCCTGCAGGGAGTAGGATATTTTATTACTTATCAATTTTATTACTTTCAATTATGTTGTAGTTTATTCATAGGGAACATGAATATGTATAGAACTCTCTTTAAGATATGTATATAGTGATAGCCTTGAAGGATAAGTTAATTCTTAATAATGATGATGATGGCAACTGGCACTTTCTGAACACTTAGAGTGCACCAGTAAGTGGGGATATGTATTGAGAACTTACACATTTGAGTTCACTGTGTACCCCCTCACTGTGGAGTGCCTAGAATTGAGGTTTCAAGCAAGAACCCTGAATCAGAGTGGAATTGCAGTATAGCCCAGCGGGTATTTATGATTTACTATCACTCATGTCTGAAGTGAAATTGCCTCTGGGAAATCGCCTTTCTTTGTGAGAAAAACTTTGCCTGGGTTATATGAACAGCCTCAGGGCCAAGATGATAGCTTCAGGACCTGACTATATAATTACATGTCAGGGCGCCCGCTGGACACTGTGGCGTCTGCTGTTCAGGATGGTTGCAGAGTCATGCTGGCCCGTAGGCCACTCCGGCAGCTTTCTTGGGTCTCACCGCCCTTTTAGGCTCATGTCGCCATCCATGATAAATTGAGCTGTCATCTGATTTTTGCATCAGATCCTCATTGTATATAAATGTTCCAATGAAAAGGAGCATGGTAGATAATACTATTTAGGAAAATAATAATCAGGTTTCTTTAAAGAAGGAATCTTTTATCACGGATCTATAGCCACATATGAATGGACACCCCCTGCTCTTGGCTCAGCTGCACATCGGCATAGAAACTGCTTTCTGGGTAACTCTCCATTCTCTTTTAGAATTTGAGCTGAGAACTTGGTCTTGTTCCTGAGTTTCAACAGCAGCGTTTTCAGGTTTCCTGTGCCTTCAGTTCTGCGTACAATGTAAAGTCATTCGCAGGAGACCAAATGTAAGACAGCAGTCACTGCCTGCTGCTTCAGCGAAAGGCCCCTGGGGAGACTCTCGAAAGTTTGTCAGTGCCCTCTGATCACTTGCCCATCGTTCTCCCTTGAGAACATGGAGCAGCTCTGGAAGAATGAAGATATTTCAAGATGGGAGGCGCCATTGCATGGGTGTAGCCTCAAGTCTCGAATATCTCAGAGTAAGTCACTTTCATTGTTTGCCTCCACATCCAGCACGGTGGGGCTTCTCCAGTGACTCAGTGGTAAAGAGCCCGCCTGCAGTGCAACAGACAGGAGATGCGGGTTCGATCCCTGGGTTGGGAAGAGCCCCTGGAGAAGACAACCCACTCCAGTATCCTTGCCTGGGAAATCCCGTTGACAGAGGAGCCTGGTGGGCTACAGTCCACGGGGTCGCAAAGAGTTTGACCTGACTGAAGCAACTAAGCACGAGGAATACACTGTAATTACCGTTTCTCTTTGTCACACGAGGATACTGAGAACACAGAGAGTCTACTTTAAGTAACTTGCCTGTGGCCTGTGGATAGCTGGGTAGGATTTGAACCCTGGTGTTCTGGCTTCCCTGCCTACTGACTCTGTTCTCTAATACCTTAGAGTTGAGATAAATTATAAAGGCATAACTTCAGATTTAAAAAACCTTCCATATATCTGAGCTTGCTATTTAGGTATTTTGAAACTGCTGAAAATTTGCAAACTGATTTAGTTTTTTAAAAATATATTTTTAAAGTTATTTCCATCACATATTCCTTGGCCTTTTTAAGTTCCCAGACTATCCATAAATCATGACAAAGCGTTGTACCACCTTCTCGTCATAAACGGTGCTGTCTAGGTAGTATCTGTCCTGGCCTCTTTTTTCCCTTTGGTTCCATTCGCTTCATCTTAGCCGCTAGCTAGTGTGTTAAACATGAGAGAAAGTTAACATTTAGATCTCTTGAAATTAAAAGCAGTAAAATTTCAGAATAGGAGCATGTCAGGTTGGGCGTAAGGGGAATTTTTGAGCGGGTAGGCTTTTCTGGGTCTCTCAGTCCAGAAATCACGCAGCCAGTTTTCTCACGGCCTCCACTGAAGCCAGCCTGCTCCCCCATGTCCTTGTGTCGCCCAGCAGTGAGGCAGAGTGTGCTGTTGCCTTTTGACTTATCTGAGGCTTCTTTAGTCACTGTAGAGCTTTATTAGAACTTGACTTCCGAGCTGTTTCGCAGAGTGATTTTTACCTAACTTATCTTATCTGTGTTTATGATTGCATTAGTTATATGTTTGCTGTGTAACAGATTTCCCCTACATGTTAACAAATCCAACCAGCAAACATTCATCATCCATACATATTCTAAGGGTCAGGAACAACTTAGCTGGGTGGTTCTGGAGTTCTGGCTCGGGGGCTCTCCCAAGGCTGCAGTCAGGTAGTTATCTAGGGCTCTTTGGTCTCTGAAGACCCGGTTAGACTCTACTTCCAAGGTCACTCACATAGCCATCAGCAGGTGGCTTCATTTCTTAACCGTGCAAGCCTTCCCTAGGGCTCCTCATGACAGAGAGAAGCAGCTTGCTGCTTCCTGAGAGAGTGATGTGAGAGAAAGCAGCAGTCTTTTATAATGTACTAGGGATATGACCTACCATACTACCATTTCTTGAGGATGCTGTGAGTCACGCAGATGCAGACACAGAGCAGCGTGGTACCGTGCAGGAGACTGCACCAGAGTGCGGATACCAGGAGGTGGGTCATCCTCCCAGGTCATCTTCAAGGCTGACCACTCAGTGATCAGTGCGGGGCTGGGGAGGGAGGGAAATGTGCTTCATAGAAGGAAGAGGTGAGCTAGAATCAATGATGAAGCAAAGCCTTGGTATAGAACCCAGCCCAGCTCAGATAATACTAAGGAAGGCAGTTTTAAGCAGTAGATTCCTGGCTCTTAACCTCACTGGCTGAGCATATGTGACTCATTCAGTCAGTCAGCTAATAGCTCACAAGCGTCTGCTGGGAGCCAGGGCCTGTGCTCAGCTAATCGTTAAAAAGATGATCTTACTCCTGTGTCCATAGCAGTAAAAATAATCTGTAACATTCTGTTCCTCTTTGTGATAATGACACCCACTTCACTGGATTTTTATGGGGATTAAATTAAATGAGATAATACATGCAAAAGCCCAGGCCTTCGTATGTGCCAGGACGCGTGAACAAGTATTTTCATCATCACTGCCCCTGCCAGGCCCATAGTGCTTGTCTTTATAGTCTTGTCTCTGTGTAAATCAGAGCAAACTACATTTTATTTCTTCTAAATCCCTCTTAAGGTAGCTACTGAAACTCTAAGCATGTAGAAGACTTCTCAGTGAACGCTCACTGGACGGAATGACGGGGCCTCAGGGGCCCGTCCTGACCTGCGCAGCAGCCCGGCTTGCAGGCTCCTCGGTTGTTGAAGACCTAGGTGTGCCTGCGTCTGCCTAGGCCGACCGAACACGGTTTACTGTGACGTTGTGCTGGCTGTGGCCATACGCTCTGGCGTCTCTTTGCCAAGATAACTCGGGCTTTACAGACACAAGAAATGTGAGGAGAAGGTGTTTCCCTGTGCTGTGTAGGAAGCTTTACTGGATACCGCGGTTTGGCAACCTTAACCATAATGTGGGATCATTATGGTATTTGTGCTAAGCCACTTTTCAGCTTTTTCAGAGAAGCAGTTTTTGTGCAGGTCGGTTGCTACATAAAGAACATGTCTGCATTCTGCCTACTGTGAGAAGTCTTTCAGAATGGAGATTGCTGGATTCTAGAAGGGCGTGTCCCTAGAAATCATTTAAAAGGCTCATAGTTTTGCAACCCAGCAAAGCATTAACCAAAAGGAAGCCAGAGGGTTGAAGAGAGTGTGTTTCCTAATTGATTTGGGGCCTTTGGTAACAGGGTTAGTGACAGTGAATGTATAAAGTAGAATTGAAAATAGAAATTCTGTTAAGTGGTTCTTCTCAGAGGACCAAAAGTGCTGAGTCCTCTATTTAATATTTAAATTAAATTTGTTACTCATTTAGGATTAACTTCTATTTAATATTTAGTTTAAAACTTTTAAAACTGAAAAGTTAAAAAATGTTTAATTAAAAATATTCCCTTTACCTCTAGAACAGAAACCCAAACTCTGTATTATATCAATGGTCTCACTTAGAGAAATTATTTATTTACACATGTATTCCTGCCATTGGTCTGAGTTCCTCAAGAACAGTCTGTGTCAGTTCTGTTTGCTCTCCCACTGCCCACCCTGCACGGATGCGTCTAGTTGAGTGCCTACCGACCTGGCGCCCCTGCTAACTCTTACGCTTCTCTCCTGATGCAGTGCACCTAGCTGCGTGTGACTTGTCAGTTTGGAAAACCCTCATGTCTATGTCCTTTGGAATAACAGAAAGCAAATGCTTCCACTTGAACTCTGGCTGGCAGTTTACGTGTATGTGAATATTTGGTCTGGTAGAGTGTTCACTTTCACTCTGTCCACGCTGACTGCATATGGTATGTGTGTGCACATTTCAGCCTACAGTGTAGGCATTTTTATCTCCTAGCCAGACGACTGTGTGGCCAGTAGTGCCTCATCATTATGTCAAGTCTTTTTACACACATGACCACAGACCATCAGAGTCTTAAATTCAGAAACTCTGTTGTGTAATAGCTAGACAGTCCAATTTGGACTAACTGCAAAACTTGGGATATAGAGTAATGAAATGGCAAAAGTTAAAGGGAAAGGAGGGCTTTGCTGTGAAGTGGTAGGGTTCTTTCAAATCATACCTAACAGATGGAATAATGAGAGATTGATATTTGAGAATTAACCAGTATTGCTTTAAATATACTGGAACCTGGCTACATCATTACAAGGTTTAAAAACAGATATGGTAGATATTAAAAAAAAAGTTTATAATCTTTTCAGTTCAGTTCATTTCAGTCGCTCAGTCGTGTCCGACTCTTTGCAACCGCATGAATCGCAGCACGCCAGGCCTCCCTGTCCATCACCATCTCCCAGAGTTCACTCAGACTCATGTCCATCGAGTCCGTGATGCCATCCAGCCATCTCATCCTCGGTAATCCCCTTCTTCTCCTGCCCCCAATCCCTCCCAGCATCAGTCTTTTCCAATGAGTCAACTCTTCGCATGAGGTGACCAAAGTACTGGAGTTTCAGCTTTAGCATCATTCCTTCCAAAGATATCCCAGGGTTGATCTCCTTCAGAATGGACTGGTTGGATCTCCTTGCAGTCCAAGGGACTCTCAAGAGTCTTCTCCAACACCACAGTTCAAAAGCATCAATTCTTCAGTGCTCAGCCTTCTTCATAGTCCAACTCTCACATCCACACATGACCACTAGAAAAACCATAGCCTTGGCTAGACGGACCTTAGTCAGCAAAGTAACGTCTCTGCTTTTGAATATGCTGTCTAGGTTGGTCATAACTTTTCTTCCAAGGAGTAAGCGTCTTTTAATTTCATGGCTGCAGTCACCATCTGCAGTGATTTTGGAGCCCAAAAAAATAAAGTCTGACACTGTTTCCACTGTTTCCCCATCTATTTCCCATGAAGTGATGGGACTGGATGCCATGATCTTTGTTTTCTGAATGTTGAGTTTTAAGCCAACTTTTTCGCTCTCCTCTTTCACTTTCATCCAGAGGCTTTTTAGTTCCTCTTCACTTTCTGCCATAAGGGTGATGTCATCTGCATATCTGAGGTTATTGATATTTCTCCCGGCAATCTTGATTCCAGCTTGTGTTTCTTCCAGTCCAGTGTTTTTCATGATGTACTCTGCATATAAGTTAAATAAGCAGGGTGACAATATACAGCCTTGACGTACTCCTTTTCCTATTTGGAACCAGTCTGTTGTTCCATGTCCAGTTCTAACTGTTGCTTCCTGACCTGCATACAGATTTCTCAAGAGGCAGGTCAGGTGCTCTGGTATTCCCATCTCTCTCAGAATTTTCCACAGTTTATTGTGATCCACACAGTCAAAGGCTTTGGCATAGTCAATAAGGCAGAAATAGATGTTTTTCTGGAACTCTCTTGCTTTTTCCATGATCCAGCAGACGTTGGCAACTTGATCTCTGGTTCCTCTGCCTTTTCTAAAACCTGCTTGAACATCAGGGAGTTCACGGTTCACGTGTTGTTGAAGCCTGGCTTGGAGAATTTTGAGCATTACTTTACTATCGTGTGAGATGAGTGCAATTGTGGGGTAGTTTGAGCATTCTTTGGCATTGCCTTTCTTTGGGATTGGAATGAAAACTGACCTTTTCCAGTCCTGTGGCCACTGCTGAGTTTTCCAAATTTGCTGGCATATTGAGTGCAGCAATTTCACAGCATCATCTTTCAGGATTTGAAACAGCTCCACTGGAATTCCATCACCTCCATTAGCTTTGTTCGTAGTGATGCTTTCTAAGGCCCACTTGACTTCACATTCCAAGATGTCTGGCTCTAGATTAGTGATCACATCATCATGATTATCTGGGTCGTAAAGATATTTTTTGTACAGTTCTTCTGTGTATTCTTGCCACCTCTTCTTAATATCTTCTGCTTCTGTTAGGTCCATACCATTTCTGTCCTTTATCAAGCCCATCTTTGCATGAAATGTTCCCTTGGTATCTCTAATTTTCTTGAAGAGATCTCTAGTCTTTTCCATTCTGTTATTTTCCTCTATTTCTTTGCATTGATTGCTGAAGAAGGCTTTCTTATCTCTTCTTGCTATTCTTTGGAATCTTTTAGCTACTAAAAAATATAGTGAAAAGAAAGGCATTTGTTATTGATGCAGTGAAACAAACAACATGAATACCTCATTTATCAGAGGAAGAAATGAAACTAACGAATATGAATGTTATATAAATTATATACATATTAATATGAAATAAAGTGTTGCTTTATTATAATATACCAGTTGCTGCCAGGCAAGATTTTTTTGTATGTGTGACCATAAAGAAGGAAATCGCTTTGTTTTTGTTTTTCAGAATTGGAGATACATTTTATGATGAGTTTTAGATTTATTTTTTTAATGAGTGTTATTAAATAGTTAATAAACTGCAAAGTGCAGGCAGTTTAATGCATATGAAACAAAACACTAGAATTACCAACATTTAGTTCTTTATCAGTGGAAGTTAGGTTTTCTAGTGAATTTCTATTCAGAGAAAACTATCCAGTTCCTGAATAGGTTCCCATAAAAGGTTCAGCCACTACTAAGCAATAAAAAGTAAAATGTGAAGTTCTGCACTCCATCATTAAACTGATGAAATATTCAAAAGAAGGTGTACAGTTTTTCTTATAATTTATACACTGTATTCAGCTAACTATGTTGAATTTTGGACTTTGAGGAAATTGTTTCCCGAAGCCTTAGGAGAAATGTTGCTGTGGAGCCTAATCTGCTCGTCCTTCCTTGTGTCTTAGTCCTCTGTGAGAATCTCCCATGATTCACAGCTGGCAGGTTGGGAGAAGGGCAAGGAAGCCTCCTGACGGTGTTGTCGGTTACTGTCTGTGGTGCTGCAGTGCATCAAGAGGGACGGAGTCCAGTAGGAGAGGCGCTCCACAATTCAAGTGTGGCCTTTCTTTTCACTTGAAACTTTAAAGGAATGTGGACAGTAATTAAGTACGTCATTATCATGACTGATTTATGTCAGGACTATGCACATCTTTGCTTATGAGTCATCCTTCAGCATGGAGAAGGGCATGGAAGCCCAATCCAGTATTTTCACCTGAAGACTCCCATGGACAGAGGAGCCTGGCGGGCTACAGTCCATGGGGTCACAAAGAGTCGGACACGACCGAGCACATCCTTCAGCGTCCATTGGGGAGTTGGTTCCAGGACCCCTGCGTACCCAAATCCACAAGTGTTCAAATCCCTTATGTATAAAAGGGTTCAGTACAGGCAGCCCTGTGTATCCTTGGATGTAGAACCCATGGTATGGGATACAGAGGGCCTACTGTATTTAATTAAATGGGCAATCAGGCTAATTATCTATGATCTCTTAAGTTGGTATTTAATGAACATTTTATTAAAGTCACCTCAGTGGGCAGAGATTAAAGCAGCACTTCCTGGTTTATTTTCCTGTGGTTAATGAAGTCCTTTGAGATATGGTTGGGTACACTTTATGGTGGTTTACACAGCTGTGTGTTCTATTAGTTTTTTCCATAAGAGACAGGAGCAAAAGGGGGCATGGCATTCTGGCTGAGAGTTTATCCGACTCTTTTTCAAGCAATAACATGTAAAGCCAGCTAGACTTACAAGAGCTTTCCCTATCTACTTAATTCTGTGCCCATTTCTTGACTTTGGAATGCAGTGTGCTTTTATATAGCTTTTCTTTTTCTACTTTAAGTTCAGCTCAGTCGCTCAGTCATGTCCGACTTTGCAACCCCATGGACTGCAGCATGCCAGGCCTCCATTGCCGACTCCCGGAGTTTACTCAAACTCCTGTCCATTGAGTTGATGATGCCACCCAACCATCTCATCCTCTGTCATCCCCTTCTCCTCCTGCCCTTAATCTTTCCCAGCATCATGGTCTTTTCAAATGAGTTAGTTCTTCATATCAGGTGGCCAAAGCGTTGGGAGTTTCAGCTGCAACATCAGTCCTCCAATGAATATTCAGGACTGATCTCCTTTAGGATGGACTGGTTGGATCTCCTTGCAGTCCAAGAGACTCTCAAGAGTCTTCTCCAACACCACAGTTCAAAAGCATCAATTCTTCGGCGCTCAGCTTTCTTTATAGTCCAGCTCTCACATCCATACATGACTACTGGAAAAAAAACCATAGCTTTGACTAGACGGACCTTTGTTGGCAAAGTAATGTCTCTGCTTTTCAATATGCTATCTAGGTTGGTCATAACTTTTCTTCCAAGGAGCAAGCGTTTTTTAATTTCATGGCTGCAGTCACCACTGCAGTGATTTTGAAGCCCCCAGAAATAAAGTCTGTCACTGTTTCCACTGTTTCTGCATCTATTTGCCATGAAGTGATGGGACCAAAAGTCATGATCTTCGTTTTTTGAATGTTGAGTTTTAAGCCAACTTTTTCACTCTCCTCTTTCACTTTCATCAAGAGGCTCTTTAGTTCTTTGATTTTTGACATAAGGATGGTGTCATCTGCATATCTGAGGTTTTCTACTTTATCAGATCTAAAATACATACTGCAATTATATGCTTGTATTCAACTTCTTTAAATATATTCTGATTTGTTTCAATTCAGTAAGTCCAGTATTGTGTTGTATACAGGAGTGATACATAATAATCCCTTGATATCCTTTCCAATATTGTGTTGTATACAGGAGTGATACATAATAATCCCTTGATATCCTTTGCACCTTGCTATTAACATATGTTAATACTGTGTTGACATCATTTAAAACCCATAGGAAACCCCATGGTATTTTTACCTTTAGAAAGTCAATCACTAATGAAAATAAAACAAAGCTAGTAATCCATGCTTATGAAATGAAGTTTCAAACTATGTCACTTTGACCCATTATAAAAATGTATAGAATTTTGGCATTCGCATTATTTCATTTAATTCCAGCAGTTCCCCCTAAAATATAAGTATTACACCCATTTTGAAGATGAAAAAGCTGAACTCAGGTTTATAAAATCCTAGAATTGGTAGATCAGAGCTTTCTGCCCGTTAGTCTGACTTGCAGTTTTGGTATTCAGATCTTCCCAGAATGAGGAGGATGCTGAACTTGGTAGTCAGTTTTTCTCCAGAAGACTCGGAGGAATACATGCACATTTTAAAACAGTGATGAATATATACTCCAGATAACATTTTGAATTTCCCCATTCTGTACACATTGTCTCTAGGACTTAGTTATTTCATAACTGGAAGTTTGTACCTTGTTTATCAGCTTCATGCATTTAGCCGTTAAATACATTTTTTTATAAATTGCAGTAATGTTTACAGTTGACCTATTGCCAGAATTAGTGAGATATGTAACTATGAAACATACAGGAGAAATCTTAGGTGGAAGTTATTTGGGATTGAGTTTACTTTATTTGGGAGGTTCAGTGGTCAGGGGTGTGTTTCTATAAAAGAATGTAAGTAACCTGTTTTAATGTTTGGAAATACTTGAAAATTAAAAAGATGTTCTAAGAAGATATGTTTTTCATTTATTTTGGTGAATGTTAAGAAAAGTGACGTCAGTATTACTTATAGATTATCCCAACTTCTGACATCCGGCTTGCACGCCTACTTAAAGCTGCACCCGTGCTCACTTCTTTCTCCCACATAGAAAAGGTCCCTCTTCTTTCTTAAGAACAAGCCTTCCATCTGTGTTCCGCCCTCTGATGAATATTTTCAATGTAGATTATCCGTTTTCTCCATTTGATACTTACCCTCTCACACTCAACAGGATTCTTCTCATGGCTTTCAGATATTCAGGCCTTTCTTTCTTTTTTGAAATCTTTCTTTCCCTCTTGGTGCCGTATTCCTTTCCAGTGTGGATCCGTTCTCCTTCCCTGCATTATCCCTTTGCCGTGTTTTCCTTTTTCTCACCATCGATACACTCCTCAACCCGCACTGACCATGGTTTTGCCTTTCTCAGGTCACCCCTCCCCTCCAGGTCACTTAGCCCCTTGAGGCTTTTTGGACCTCCTTTTGCTGGATCTTTGCAGAGCATTAGGTGTTGCTGACAAGTGCCTCTGTCCTGAAACATTCCTTCCTTTGGCTTCTCTGAATCCATCTACCATACTACCCACTCTTTTTCTTTTTTTTTTTTTCCTCCCCTTCCTCCTTTCCTTCCTTCCTTCCTTTCCTCCCAGCTTATATTCTTTTGCCAGCTGTTAAATGTCTGAGTTCTTTCCTTTGCTAGATTCTTCCTATTTGTGTCCTTTGAATCTGAGCTAACTGTCCTGAATCCTGGACAAAGTCAGCTGTCTCCCATTACTTGATCCAAAAGCACCATTCCTCTCTGTCCTCATATTCATCAAGTCATTTTCCATTTCTCTGGTGGTTGATTGATGGCACTGAGAATTGATTAATACCACTCTCAGTCTGTAAGCTCTTTGAGGATAGGCAGTGTCTCTGTTTTATTTCACTGCATTATACTTAGTACTTCCATAGTTCTTGGTACATACAGTGCTCAAATTTTTTTTTTTTAATGAATTATTTACCTCCATCAGAAGTGTTTCATTTTAGGTAAAACTAATGTCTAGGTTTTACTTTATTTTTTTCCTATAGATTCTATGGTAGCAGTATAACAAACATCTTAAATTTTAAGTTTGATTTTATTAGGGTTCTCCAGAGAAACAATAAATAGGATGTTTGTTTGTATGTATATAAAGAGATACCTTCCAGGGAATTGGCTTCACATGATTGTGGCGGCTGGCAAGTGCCAAGCCCTGCAGGGTGAGTCAGCAAGCTGCAGACCAGGGAGTGGATGCTCCAGCTCTGGCCTAAGTCTGAGGGCCTGAGACCCGGATAACCAGTGGTGTAGTGTAAGTCTGAAAGGCCCTCAAGCTTGAGACATGGGAAGAGCCAGTGTTTCACCCCGAGTCCAGTGTCCCTCTTTGAAGACAGTCAGGCAGGAGGAATCTTTCTCACTCTCTGGAAAGCCAGCCTTCATTCTGTTCAAGTCTTCAGCTGATTAGATGAGGCCTACCCATACCGTGAAGGGCAGTCTACTTTACTCCACCTACTAATCCACATGTTAGTTGCATCCAGCAACACTCACATTGACACACCCAGAATAATGGTTGATGACATGTCTGGATACCCTGTGGTCCAGTTAAGTTGACACATGAAATATACCATCACGTTTTTCAAATATCTTACAGGTTTCTACTTTCAGTCTTTTTTCCTGTCACTTGAGCCTGATCAGATTACCCTGTAATAAATGCTGCAGTTCACAGGGCAGGTTTAGTCTGTGCCTCGCTTCTCAGCTCTTCCATGTGTTGAAGCTGCTTTTTCTGTCTAGCGTTCTGCAACTTTCCTGTAATCCCCAGGGTTCTAGTTAGGATTTTTCTTTTCATAGCATGACTGTACACTCTGCGATGCAGTGACTTTGTTATTGTTGTTTTCCCTGCTTTAATAAACCCGTTTCCTCATGATCTTATCTTGTCCAGAGCCCATCCAGCTTGTAATTTCAAATGCTGTTGTGAGACTGCCTCCTAAAATTCTGCAGCTGCTACTCTGTACAACTGTCTTGGCCCTTTCTTGTTCTTCATTTTAATTTAACCAGATTGTTCTCTTATCACCGAGCGCACTTAAAGCCCTTAGGGCAGGAACGAAAATGGGCTTTCTTGTGAGTGTGAGTATCCTGTAATCCTCTGCACATTATGTACTAATTGTGTTGGATGAATCTTCAGTTTCTCTAATAGGTTTTCGCATTAACTCTAGGTTTGTTGAGTTGGATATGCTTGCTCTGACTTAGGTCTTCTTTTTGGGGAGCACATCTGCTTGTCTAATTGGTTCTCTTATTTCCAGTTGGTTAAAGTGTTCCCATTGTTGGCTAAATTTTTAATTCTTAAGAATGTGTTAGGAATTGGAAATGGATTATGCAACTCTTTTTGTGGTGAGTTCCACTTTCCTGAATGACATTCTTGCTTTTACTGTCATATTAATTCAAAAGGAAATTACAGTTTTTTCCCCTCCTTTTTTGATAGCCATCAGTAAGCAAGACATTGCATCGGTATTGAGATTCATACAAGGAGGAATATGGTAAAGGGTCTGCCCAAAGAGAGCTAACAGTCTTTGGAAAAGGGAGGAGGCAGGAGAAAAGAGAGGTCTGTGCTTAGCTAATTTTTATGCAACTTGTACTAATTAATATTTGGTGAGTGATAATTTTATATCATATGGGTAAATCATCTCTTCCCCTGTAACACTTTACAGCCCTAATGGGGATACAGCTAAATAAATGCAGATAATGGTGGTAAATAGTTTGAGAGAGCCAGCCTAGATGGTTAGGGAGGAATGTTTGCAGGACCTAGAGTCTAGCTTGCTTATATCATAATTCGGTTCAAACTCTCTTTTCTGATGTGATAGGGACAGTGTGTCCTAGTAGGAATCACAGAACTGATATTTCAACCAGCTTATCTTGTTTTATGAATAGATATTTATTTTTCAGTGTCTTTGCTTCTGCATTTAGGTTCTTTCACTAGAGTTTGCTACCATATTTTTTTTCATAACCACTCTGTATAGTATCCAGTTTTACTAAAACGCCAAAAGGTACGCCTTAAAAAACCCGTCAAATTACACAAAATAAAGCAATTGTAAAAGATGGGAGGAAATCATAAAACTGGACAGATTCTGCAGTCAGGTTACTTTGCAGGGTTCTTTTCAAAACTGTCAGTTGATTTTCTTAAAAACTATTGAGTTTTTTCTGACTCATACATTTTTGCTATATGTAATGTTTAGCTAAGTTACCTAATTGTAGTAACTTTTACCAGTGTCGTAAACAGGTGTGGGAACAAACACAACCGCCTCTGGGGACTCAGGCAAGCGAGGCAGGGGGTGAAGACAGAAGTGCGCAGGCGCACCAGGGAGCAGGCTGCTGATGGAGAGGACTGGCCTGGGCCTCATCCGGCAGATTGTAGGGTATACAGGGTGTCAGGGAATCTGGGGAGTCAGTCAGCTGAAGGTCAGTTAAAAGAGGTTCTGATATAAAATAGAGCAAATAAAGGCATGAAATCTTGCCTCTTGCAGATTGGATGGAACTCAAATGGCATTATACTAAGTGAAATAAGTCAGACAGAGAAACACAGATGCTGTATGATATATCACTTACATGGGGAATCTAAAAAATAATACAACAAGCTAGTGACTATAACATGAAGATGCAGACTCACAGATACAGGGAACAGTGGTGAGAGAGGGCAAGGGCTGGGGAAGTCGGAGGTGCAAACTGTTGGGTGTAAGGCAGGCTCACAGTTCTATTGTACAACACAGGGAGTATAGCCAGTGTTTTGCAGTAACTGTAAATGGAAAGTAACCTTTAAACATTGAACATAAAAACAGTACGGATTTACTGTAGGAACAAAATATGCCTTCTAATGTATATAAAATATTTATTAGGTACCGTACCTATTCTCCATAGTATTGCCTTCTAAAATTTTTAGCCTGTCAATATTGATAACTTATCTTTAGATAAAATAGCTGAAGTATACATTTTCCCCCTGTGAAGAGTTAGTTTCTTAGGATCACTTTGCTTCTTTTCTATGTAGCAAATTTTTCTTTTTATTCTTCTCACTGCTTCTGTTGATTTTTTTTCTCTATGATGTCAGATTTGTTTCTTAAGATGCCTCAAACATTACTGTCTTTTCTTGAACCCCTCAGAGGAAGACATGTATATTTGTAATTGATTTTCTTTGTTTATAGACCTAATTTTTGTTTAACATGGTATCCTGTTTCCTGGAATCATATTAAATTTTTTTCTTGCCATGTGACTGATTATGGGCTGGGATTAGAAAAGAAACAATGTTATTTGCATTTGTTTGAAACTTCATTTTTCTAACAGAACCTTTGATGCATTCTAAACACAAAATTAGCTTATCCTGCACTGTTCACTATTACTTTCCTTGATTGCAGCATGTTTCCTTCTTAACTCTTAAAGAAAATATTTTTAAAAAAAATTATTTTGCTTCAGTTATTGTAGAAGTCTTATTGTATAAGACAGGGCTTCTCTTGTGGCTCAGACAGTAAAGCATCTACCTACACTGTGGAAGATCTGGGATTGATCCCTGGGTTGGGAAGATCCTCTGGAGAAGGAAATGGCAACCCACTCTAGTACTCTTGCCTGGAAAACCCTATGGACGGAGGAGCCCGGTAGGCTGCAGTCCATGGGGTCGCAAAGAGTCGGACATGACTGAGTGACTTCACTTCACTTCATTGTATAAGTCAACTTTTGCCAAGAAGACTGCTCTAAAGACAACCCTAAACTCTTAGTGGTTTATAGCAATGAAGATTTATCTCTTGTTCACACAAGTATGGGCTGCTGGAAGCTGCAGTTCTATCCACAGCTCGATTCCACATAGGTCTGAAGGAACAGCCTGTAATGGGGCCTGCATTTTTCTGGCAGAGGGGAAAGAGAAGTGACCCAAACATGTGATGACTCTGAATGCTCTCCCTTGGACATGGTTCACTTTGCTTCTGATCACATTTCATGGGTCAGTGCATTTCACCTGGTCATACCTGAAACAGTCAGCCCCACCCTCCAGGCAGCACTCGAGAGAGCCACAGGCTTGGGTTGCTGTGATGTGTTACATCTCATTTTAAGGATTTTGGGTTTTGTTGTTAGCTCAATATTGATAGACATGTTTGGTGAATTTTGCTGTGGAAATGATTTTTTTCCCGATTTTTTTTTGTTTGTTTTGTGTATGGAGCTCTATAGAATTGATGTGGAGACTGATTCAGGATTTTAGTGAGGAACAGTTAAGTGAAAGGATATTAAATGTAAAATCCTTACTGTTTCATTATATTTTCTTTTCTCCACCTTCATCACTTGTGTTCTACTTGTATTGATTATTGAGTAGAAGTCCAAACTTTGGAAGTGGAAGTCTCCTCACATTAGCGTTGACTGCTTGAATGTTTAATTCTGAGAGTTGCTCTGAAGCTATTTTCTTTTGTGCTGATTACCCATAAGTCATTCTTAGCCAGATAGTTTGAATTTTCAATTCACTGCCTTTCTGATACACAATGAATTGGGCCGTTGCCAGTTTCAAAATCATGGGCTTCTTGCATAGTCCACATGTGGACAATAGTCTGCCAACAAGCAAGCACAAACCAAGCTAAGTTTCAGACTGATGCAGCTGGAATACCATGTCACCCGTGGCCGTTCTTGGAGTTAATGTTTATTTGCACACAGTGAGGATTAGTATTTTCTTCAGAACAGGAGACAGTTACTTTTGCTGTTTTGAAATAGTAGAACTGAACCTCAGATGCATGAGTTTAGGAAATCTAACCTCATGAGGTCTGGCACTTGAGAAGAGACAATGGGCAAACTGTCAGAGAAAGTTGAAGTTTATAAGTAACGTTGGATGTTGAAGGGAGATAGGCAATTTGGTTACATCTCTTAGATATCCAGGAGTAAATGTTTTGAGATGGTGATAGAATCAGAAAGGGTTAGTCTGAAGGCATGGTTAGTTTATTTGATCCTAACTATACTGCAGATGGTGATTGCGGCCATGAAATTAAAAGATGCTTACTCCTTGGAAGAAAAGTTATGAGCAACCTAGATAGCATATTCAAAAGCAGAGACATTACTTTGCTGACTAAGGTCCATCTAGTCAAGGCTATGGTTTTTCCTGTGGTCATGTATGGATATGAGAGTTGGACTGTGAAGAAGGCTGAGTGCCTTAGAATTGATTTTTTTGAACTGTGGTGTTGGAGAAGACTCTTGAGAATCCCTTGGACTGCAAGGAGATCCAACCAGTCCATTCTGAAGGAGATCAGCCCTGGGTGTTCTTTGGAAGGAATGATGCTAAAGCTGAAACTCCAGTACTTTGGCCACCTCATGCGAAGAGTTGACTCATTGGAAAAGACTCTGATGCTGGGAGGGATTGGGGGCAGGAGGAGAAGGGGACGACAGAGGATGAGATGGCTGGATGGCATCACCGACTCGATGAATGTGAGTCTGAGTGAACTCCAGGAGTTGGTGATGGACAGGGAGGCCTGGCTTGCTGCGATTCATGGGGTTGCAAAGAGTCAGACATGACTGAGCGACTGAACTGAACTGATGGCCAGAGTACAGAAGCAGTCACATTGATAAAATCTTATCAAGCGATGCCTTATATTATCTAATGTCATTTTCAAAGAGGGGCCCTCTAACCTCACAAGGTTTTATATTTCAGCTTTTCCTTGACATCCTTGTTAAGCGTTTCTCTCAATTCCATACCAGCCTTCCTTCCGGTTGGGTGAAGCCCAAGAGGAAAAGCAATGATCACGTCAGCCTATGGGCATAGCGTTCCCTTCAGATTCATTGAGTTGGTTCTCAGAAAGATGAATGTATTTTATTTGTGCTTGAATCCAGCTCTGGAAGGAGTGAGATAATAAAGTTCACCTCCATCATTTTTCAGAGGTGATAGGAGACGTGCCTGAGGAGAAAGAACCCCAGAGTGGGAGAGCCAGAGTCATCTTTGCCTCCTGATTAAGTGTTCTTTCTTTGATGACTACCGTTCATGTAAGCAGCTACTCTACTCTAAGAATATATTCAAATCAGGTATAGATAGACAGTAGAGTGGAATTGTTTTCCTGTACGTGAGATTGAGATAACATAGTAAACAGTATTTTCTGAGCCCAGTGTTTAACCAAATAAAGAAAATTATTTTATGAGTCATTGAAAAATAAAAAGAAAGAACAAAAAGTTATATGGGAACAAATTCCCTTTAGCCTTTAAATTCACTGGGTTATTTTAGGTTCATTTGGAAAATGTTTTATTCACTCAACTTGTAACTGTAACTGCATACAGTAAGTAATTCCGCTTCATTCATGGCTTAATCATGTGAGTTCTTCTCATTGTGATTCTGATGTCAGGTTCTAGACTGGCTCCACTATTTACTGTGTATGATTCTTTACGATTTATTTCTCATCTCTGAGCCTCAGTTTTTCCATATGTAAAGTGTGGGCTGATCAGAGGAGTTTCTGCTGGAGTTGGGACCCTGATGTCAACCATCTCCTAAGTGCCTACTGTCTCCTAGATACACTTTATGTAGTCTGTATTTTTAAATCATTGAAACAACTCTTTGAGCTATATGTACTGTTGGCTGTATTTCATAGATTAGATGACTGAGAGAAGTTAAGATAAGCTTTCGGAAGAATGTATAGCTAATAGGTTATGTCCTTGGGTCCCAAGCCATGTTTTTCTGCCTCAAAAACAGAGTGTCTGTCCAGTGTAGCTGACATTTCTGTCTGTACGTCGCAGGGCTACTGTGACGATCTGATGAAATAAGGTGCCTGAAAACCATGAGGAAATTGCAAGTGCTGTGTCAGTGTAAGATGGTATTTCTTCTGAGTGTTTCTAGCCACTGTCAGAAGTTAGCCGGTAAGGGCCAAGACATAAAGAAGTCTAGGAGTGTTGCTTTTTCCTGCTCTGTGTAGGCGGAAGTTGAGGCCCATGGGGATAAGGAAGGTGTCCACACACCAGAAAGTGGCAGGATAGTCTTAAGTTCCTAGTGTGATTACAAAGCCCACTGTCCTGCACTCCTCTCCAGGCCTGAGTCCTTGCTCTGGAGTCGGGGCTGGGATTCCTTTGTCCACGGATTGATTCTTGTGATGAAATTTCTTACTCGCTGTGCAAGGTACCTTGGGATGGCAAGAACAGGCTACTAGTGTGAGATGAGATACTGATGCTGATAGTAGTGTTTTTATTGAAGACCATTTCCACTAAGTTAATCCACTCAAAATTCATGACAGTGAATACATCTATTTATATGGCTATCCTTCTATACTTTCTGAATTCAAAAATGATTCTTTGGTGCCTATGAATTTTGGAGGAGCTTTCCCCCGACCCCTGCCTGAAGAAAATGCTCTGTAGTCGCCTTACCACACAAAAGTACCCCTGACTTTCTTGCTGAATCATCCCAGTCAGATTATTGCTTTTCTCTGGATTTGTCTTCATTACATAAATTTGTTCAGAAAGCCTTGAAATCAGAAAATATTCCCATCAGAGAAGTTTTGTGTATGTAAATTTTTCTGTAAATCTGAATTCTGTAATGATATCAAAGTGACGAAGCTAATGAATTCCCAGCCACCATTGTTTTTTCAGCTGTCTTAAACAGATTGGAATTCTGCTTTTTTATCAGAATGTATTGACTGTCCAAAGAGCTTTGCAAGTAGTTTATTATCCAAAATAATTTTTTTCCTGTTGGATATTTTGAATGACTCTAACTTTGCAGATTTGTTGAAGAATAGTAATTAGCTTGAGGGAATTCCCTGGAGGTCCAGTGCTTAGGACTCTACACTTTCACTGTTGAGGCTCCAGGTTCAATCCCTGATCAGGGAACTAGGATCTTGCAACCTGA
Organism: Capra hircus; assembly: GCF_001704415.2. Classification (NCBI taxonomy): domain Eukaryota; kingdom Metazoa; phylum Chordata; class Mammalia; order Artiodactyla; family Bovidae; genus Capra; species Capra hircus. The sequence continues at coordinate 4,945,760 of NC_030813.1, forward strand.
GCTGTGTGGCCACAGGAAAAAAGAAAAACAGTAGTTATTAGCTTTGTAACAGCCGAACTGACTAATATTCTTGGGCACCTGAGTGAAACCACATGAAAATACATTTGTATATACAGAGAAGGTATGTCTTTTAAAGCAAAGTTTTTTAGTTGGTGTTTCAGTTTGAATCTGTAAGAATTATTATTAAATAGAGTAACATCTGTGAATGCTTGAGGGAAAACTTCATCACCTTGTACTCCTCATTGACTCTCCTCCTCGACTCTCCTCCTCTCACACTGCATATTCAGTCTGTCAGGAAATGGAGTCAGCTTTCTCTTCATATCATATTCAGAATCTGATTCCTTCTCGCCATCTCCACTATTTCCCTGCCATAATCCTCTCAAGTTACCATTATCCATGACCTAGGTTAGTGTAATAGCCTCCCACCAAAAGTAAACAAAGGAGGATATTAGTAATCTTTTTACTAATAAGTGCTTTTCTTCTGTAGACACAAATATTTTAGTGCTCACTTTTACTGTGCATTATTTGTAAAATACTGAGCAAATTAGGAGTGTAGGTTATGTCATGGGATACATGGCAATTCTTGTTCACTTCCTTGAGGAAACCATCTTTGGGGAGACAGTTGTTAGACATTTATTCTTTTTCAATGTATTTTGTTGGATGTTTAGCTTCTTGTAATGTTTTGATACTACAAACAGCTTGCAATAAGCATAATTAGCTGAAGATGATATACAGATAAAGGAAAATGAAACAAGACTGAGAAACAAAAATTCACAATGATGGACGGTAATGCAGGAGATGCATAATGATTGTAAAGTCACTCACTCTATTTTGTGTTTGGATCACCAGTACAGTGAAAACCAGTGACTGAGGAATATTTGCTTTTGAACAGACCATTTTGTTGAACAGCCCTCTTTCGTTTAAAATTGAATTTCAAAAAAATCACCTAGAGCTGGTGCAGGAACCAAAGTAGGACCTCAGCTCCCGGGCAAAATCCCAGGAAGCCGCCTGATCCCTAAAATGTAAATGCAAGTAGTGATTCTGCTGCTGAGGAGTTCACTTCAGGAGTTGGTGTCTGACTCTGTGTGACCCCATGGACTGCAGCACGCCAGGCCTCTTTGTCCATCACCGTCTCCCAGAGCTTACCCAAACTCATGTCCGTTGAGTCGGTGATGGCATCCCACCGTCTCATCCTCTGTCATCTCCTTATCCCCCCGCCTTCAATCGTTCCCTATATCAGGGTCTTTTCCAGTGAGTCAGCTCTTTGCATCAGGTGGCCAAGGTACTGGAGCTTCAGCTTCAGCATTAGTCCTTCCAGTGAATATTCAGGACTGATTTCCTTTAGGATTAACTGGTTGGATCTCCTTGCAGTCCAAGGGACTCTCAAGAGTCTTCTCCAACACCACAGTTCAAAAGCATCAATTCTTCAGCTCTCAGCTTTCTTTATAGTCCAACTCTCACATCCATACATGACTACAGGAAAAGCCATAGCACTAACTGTATGGAATTTTGTCAGCAAAGTAATGTCTCTGCTTTTTAATGTGCTGTTTAAAAGACCAGAGAATTCTAGAAAAACATCTGCTTCATTGACTACGCTAAAGCCTTTGACTGTGTGGATCACAACAAACTGGACAATTCTTAAAGAGATGGGAGTACCAGACCATCTTACCTGCCTCCTGAGAAACCTCAGGAGGTATGCAGGTCAAGAAGCAACAGTTAGAGCCGGACATGGGACAACTGACTGGTTCCAAATTGGGAAAGAAGTACATCATGGCTGTATGTGGTCACCCTGCTCTTCAGGGGACTAAGCCACAAACCATATAACCAGAAATGGTAGCTGAAATAAAGAGAAGTAAATTTCAGGATCAGAATATTACAGCAGGGGCTTCCCTTGTGGCTCAGTGGTAGAGAATCCACGTGCTGATGTAGGAGACATGGGTTTGATCCCTGGTCCGGGAAGATGCCACGGGCTGCTGGAGCAGCTAAGCCTGTGTGCCACCACTAAGGAGCCTGTGCTCTAGAGCCTGGGGGCCGCAGCTACTGAAGCCACTGCAGTGAGAGGCCCGGGTGCCAAACTAGAGGAAAGTCTGCGAAGCAGCAAAGACCCACACAGCCATAAAAAAAAAGAATGTTAAAATAGTTATCAAAGCTGGAGGCCATGGCCAGTTAATGACAACTGGGAGTTGATGCTCAGTCCCTGAGTGTTGTGTCAGGCTCTTTAAACTCTCTTGCCAAAGGGCAGGAGATGAGCCTGGGATGAGCCTGAAAGAGAAAGTCGCTCAGTTGTGTCCAACTCTTTGCTACCCCATGAACTATACAGTCCATGGAATTCTCCAGGCCAGAATACTGAAGTGGGTAGCTTTTCCCTTCTCCGGGGGATCTTCTCAACCCAGGTCTCCTGCATTGCAGGTGGATTCTTTACCAGCTGAGCCACAAGGGAAGCCCAAGAATACTGGAGTGGATAGCCTATCCCTTTTCCAGTGGATGTTCCCGACCCAGGAATCAAACCTGGGTCTCCTGCATTGCAGGAGGATTCTTTACCAACTGAGCTATCGGGGGATGAGCCTACGGGTGGGAAAAAACACCCCAAGAGAGCTTGAGAGAGCTCCAGGGATTGGAAACCTGGCAGGTTCTGACAGCCGGAGGTTTCAAAGAAGAATGATGTAATGAAAGGTTATTGAGTGATTAAATCAACTATGAGTAGGCAAGGAAGCAATTTAAGAGGATGCTTCTTAAATGGCCAATGTAAAGAAAGAGGTTCTTGGTCTGGGTACTGGTAGGAATTATATGTAAAAAAATATCTAAACATCTCCATTAAATAATTAGGTTGGAGACATTACTGTTGTGACATTCCTCCTCTTATCACAAGTTTGGAGTACAGATGGAACATGTAGTTTTGATCCTTGGAGCTTGTAATGCTGCCATTACTTTCATTAAATTGAGGCTTTAACTGGTATATTAAAACTTTCTTTTATTACAGAACCCCTAAATAGGTATGCTGTGTCTTATAATTGCAGTTTAAGTTAATGCTATCACATTTTAAAATTAAAAATTATTATCTTCTCTTGGTGCTTTGAAGGTCATCATAAAATTAATGACAAATATACTGTAAAGACATTTCAATTAACTTTCTTGGATATTGATCAGATAAGCACTAAGATTTATAATTATTTTCTGAAGTCTTCATTAGATGAGTCCTTTGTTGCTTTGGATGACTGTTTTAGTAAGTACTTTCGAAACCATGGAAAGTGTTGCTTCTGAGTTAATTTAAAGAGAAATCTTCATTTTGCTTCGTGTCCACATTGGTTTTTTGTTTAACAATGGTATAGAAATTTACTGTGTTCTTAATTAGAACTAACTTTTTTGTGTGTTTCTGGTGATATTAAATTCATGAACTTCCAAGAACCTCTAAATATTATAGAAACTTCCATTTAATTAACTGCAGCTAATGGTTAGATGTGCTTCATTGCTTTGAACTTTTGAGTCAGTCCTCCCTTGTACAGTATTTGATAAATGTGATCATAAGTTCTGTCTCACCATGGAATTTTCTAATATTTATTATTTTCATAATTGCAAAGAAATCTTTGTTGTAAGAAGAAACTGAAATAGTATTCAATATAGACTCTTACTTCTCCCAGCCTCATAATGATAACTCTGTAACAATTTGACACATATTCTCCAGTTTTCCGTGCAGTTCTGCTCTGTGGACATGTGTGCATTCATTACACATCCCTCCTCCTCCTCCCCTCTCCTCTCCTCTCCTTCCCCTCTCTCCCTCCCTAGCTTAGGCTCTGTGGTACTGTCCTAGGAGAGGAGGCTTTGTTCTGTGCTGGATTTCACTCCCTGGTGAACTCATTGTCCTTGTTCTTTCCTTCACTTGGTCACCTTGAAAGTTCAGTAAATTCAATCTATGCTTTACTTCTCTTTATCCTCAGCACTCAAACCAGGAGCCCTCCCAGAACAAATCCTCAACTCTGTAAAAGACAACTGTTCTGAGTGTTTGTCCTAGGGCCAGCCAGCTAAGCAGCCCCTTTCTGGCTTCCCTGGCGACTGGCCCCAGGCCCAGAGGGGCTTTGCTGGTTCCAAAGATGAAGTTTCTCTGGGGTTTCCCTAGGCTAGTCTTTGCAGCATTCCTCTTCTTGGTCTATTGTGGGTTGAGATTTCTTCTGCATTAGCAACCCTGGCTGATTTCTGTCTCCTTGAGTTTTTTGAAAAATGGTGATATGTTGATGGTAGAACTTGTTTCTTCTTTCTTCTGTTGTTTCAGTGGGATTTAGGGCCACATGATTACCTAGGTACACGATGCTTTGAACCTTGCAGGTGCCTAGTCTGTCTTCTGTTTTTGGAAATTCTTTCCGGGTTCATTTGCAGTTTCTCTGGTTTGTGTTATAACTTGACAGTTTTTTTCTTCTTTTAGTTTTGCATTTTATATCAATCATAATTAAATCATTGATACCTCATTGGTCTCTTTTTGGGTTCAAAAATGACATCATTGCTTAACAGATTTATTTTCTACTGCATTTAGGGACCTCCACAAGGTGTTACTGCATGAACCCAATAAATGCTGCAAAATTTGTTTTTAGAAAGTTAAATAATTGTCCTTATTTCATTTGTTAGGTATAAACGACACTATCTTTAATATATATTTGTGTTTTATTTGCCAGGTGACTAAATATTGTTAGTTTCCTTTTTTCAGTGCTCAGATTAAAAAAAAAAGATTTTAAAAAGTAGTAGTAACTTTACAGGAGCACATGGGACTCAGTGTATTTTAAAATGATTTCTTACTGTCAGAAATGATTTAGCATTTTTTTTTATTATTGTGATACATTGATCCTACAACAGCATATATTTTTAATTTTGTCTTAGGAAGGAGAAAACATTTTCTACTTGGCAATTGAAGATATAGAAACAGATACAGAGCTTCTGATTGGCTACCTGGACAGTGACATGGAGGCCGATGAAGAAGAACAGCAAATGATGACAGTGATCAGTGAGGAGGAAGGTAAAAATTCTAAAGGACAATCAACAGCTAGCAGAAAAGGTATTAACTCTAACTGGTGGGCCAGGAGAACGCAAGTGATAGGAGGAATAGAGTTTGAAATGCGCTTGAATCATAATGGCATTGTAATAGTGTGTTCTCAAAATAAAGTGCGTTTTTGTCAGAATTCTCAGAGGGTATCCAGCCGTGAGCCTCTCTTCCAGCAGGGAGGGAATGGTGGGCTGGAGGGGGGATGGATGTGTTCTGTAGGCTGCCAGGGTCCTCGGCAGCTCCCTGCTCTCACTGGTATGGGACTAATAATGGGGATTTTTGCGCTCTAGCCCTGACTTTGTCGTTCACCCGTGTTGTAACCAGGCTGGTCACTAGCTCTGAGGCTTGACTTTCTCTTCTGCACATGGGGAAGGGCCAGTGCAGAGGTCCTGTTGGGCCCTGTGGGAGTTTTCCTGGGCCTTGCTCTTGTTTAGGATCCTTTGAGACTCTGGAGCATCTGGAAATGTCCCTCTGTCTGGTTGTGGAGACCCATAGCACTGCAGGGCTATACCGGTAGGGTCACCGGGAATGCGCAGTGACTGCGGATGGACTTGCTTCTGTCAGCCCCGCAGTGTAAGAGACGCATGTCACTTGCTTGTCCTCTGCCAGTGGATATCACTTGTCATCGGGCTTGTTTCTCTCATTTGTGTTTTACTGTTGATCGGTCACAAGGGAATTGTGAAGGGTGGTGTAGGCGTTCACGTTTTGTAAAAGGCTGGTCTTTCTATAGAGTATTTTTCCTTCTGTTCAACAAAGCCACTTCAGAAGTGACATGGGTTTCTTTAGTAACCGTGGTATTAATGTCTTTTATGTGAATTTTCTGTTTTAACTGTATGTCATTGACTGAGAAAGTATGAGTGTTCTGAGTATTTCCCGATTATGCCTCTGTTTAATTTGGCTGGAATATTTAAAAGGAAGATGAGGACAGGCTATCAGTTTTGTCTTTCCAATATGCATTATGTTGTTGGGATGTCAGATTTGGGTTGATGGGAATTATTTCTGTATAATTTTGTGTTTTCTTCATTTTTGTATTTATTTTCAGCATTGCCCCAAGAGTATGGTACTACTGTGTCCCCTGTTTTACCTTAAAAATAAGTCTCCTACTTTTTAATACCATGACTTATATAATAAAATAAGTTTTTCTTGTAAAAAAGAATCGGTGGAAACTTTAATAGCTCTTTAGAATTTAGTTTTGTTTATAAATGCAAAACATAAAATCCCCCAAACAAAGAAAATAACCCCCCAAAATAGATGCAGAAACAAACAGCAAAAGAAACAAAGAATCCACTCAAATGTCAATCAGTGGAGAGTTTGGTTAAATAAGTAAGTTATGGTACCTTAAAGTTTAAAAAAAAATTGACTTAAGAAAATACTACGTGGAAAAAGTAGCTATGTATGAAACTACATGAAAAGGATGATCATAAAAGTAGCTATTGTTAGACTCTATAAAATACAAATTCACATAAGATAAGTCAGTCATGGAAAGAGATTTCAATAGTTGTCTCTTCGTTATGGGGTTATTGGTGATTTTTATTCCTTCATATTTTCCGCATTTTATCTAAATCTAACTGTATTTGATAATCAAGAAACATACGTAAGTTAACTAGCGCACTTTGAAATGTGGGGATAGCCGTGGCAGTCCGCGTGGGGCTGATGGCCGGAGAGGCAGTGGCGCCTCACTTGGCGTGCTGCAGTGAGGGCTGTTTCTGTGACCCTGGTCTTTTTCACATATATGTGAGATTCCCCTTGGTAATTCAGCATAGTTCACCTTGGTTGGGTTTCTCTCTTCTTGCAGCTAAAAGTGAACTCAAGATGACCTGTTTCAGGGAAGACTTTGGCTTTCCAGTTCAACGTTTGTAATAACTCTTTGATGTGAAAGGTTAATGTTACAGGGTAGATTAAAAGTTGAGTTTGAATTGGTGAAACACAATGGTTTTTAAAAAAATGTTCTCGTAACACTTTCTGTTATTTTTCATGGGCAGCCTATCCATACTTATAGAGATAATAAAATTTTACTAAGCTGGTACCGTTAGCACAGTTAATTTTGATTTTAAAATGAGGGCAAAACTGAGCAGTTCTTGGCTCTTCATTTTTGTCTCATAATTCTGCTTGCTTGTAAATATGCAGATCGCTTTGGCTGTAAAGAGGACTATGCCTGTCCCCACTGTGAATCGAGTTTTACCAGTGAGGAAATTCTTGCCGAGCATCTTCAAACATTGCACCAGAAACCCACAGAGGAGAAAGAATATAAGTGCAAGAGCTGTGGGAAGAAATTCCCAGTTAAGCAGGCTTTGCAAAGACAGTGCGTACATTAAAGATAATCTCTGAAGTTATAAGCTGATATTTTAACTCTTTTATTTCGTTTGTCTTATAGTTAGTTTCTAACCTGTGTGCCTGTGTGATGGTGTGTGTATAGAAATTAAGCATTCTTTATTGTCATTGTCATTAACTTTTCTTACATTGATTTTTCAAACATTCTGTTTATGAAGTTTAATAACTTTCCGTTAAATATTAAGCTCATTGGTGTACTAATCTGAAATCTGATATGCATAATTTAGCTAGTGCTTTGAGGTGGCAGATCGAGTTTGAGTGATCTGCATGTGATACTCCTCTGAAATCAGGTAAAAAAAAAGTTAACGAAATGGAGAGAGTTTGGAGTATAGAGAATACAGGGACATTTTGGGAAGCAGTGTTTATTTCATAGCAGTGTTGGAGAAATCACTTTGAAGATGAATCTGTGCAGGATCTAAGGATGAAGTGAATAAAATGGTCCCACCCATTGCTTGACACCCTTTGTTGTTTTAACTGTTTATATTAACAGCATATAAATTTATCCTTTTATTTAAGTATTTTACAGTATCATGAGTTACTAAAAATGAGAAAGTGTATATATATGTATTTATAAACTTCTATTTTTAACATAATGTCACCTTGCATATGAGCAAGAAATCTTTAACATAGGCTTAATGTTTCATTTTTTATTCATTCAAGTAAAATTTTGAAACATGCTGTATTTCATATTAAAATAATTTTCATATATTTACCCACTTCTGCTTATGATACTTGAGATTAAAAATTTCCCTTCAAAACTTGAAAAACTTGAAAACTTTTATAATGGCAGGAGATTATACATTTAGAAATTCTCTTATACACTTTTAAACAAGCAAAGGCTATATACTTTTTAATGAATATATTTTAAAACTGCATTCTCGTCAGTTTTTATTGAATTTATGTTATATGTACTACATCAAGCATACTTTTGCTGAGCTGAGTCTTACTGTTAGGTGCTACTAAAAAGTTTAAGGGCAAAAGACAGAAGAAAGAGAGATCATGAATGTGACTTTATTCAAAGTAGAGGTATTTTCATAAGCTTTTGTCGTAGACTTCCAGTTTTTTTTTGTTTGTTTTTTTCTATTTCCCCCCAGTGTTCTTCAGTGCTCAGCGAAAAGCAGTCTGAAGGATTCCTCACGAAGTTTTCAGTGCTCTGTTTGCAATTCTCCCTTCAGTTCAGCATCGAGGTTTTGTGTCTGAGTTATCAGATGGCTGTTACACGATTGTGGGTCGTTACTGGCATGCATGCTTTCATGCTTCTTAGTGGCTTAGTCTCATGTGGCTACAGAATTTGAGTGCTTTCCTTCCTCCCTGCCTAGGTAATGCTTGTAATGACCCTGGAGCTCTACTGGGGAGCATGCATTACAAAAGCCAGCCAGGATGCTAGAAATGAGTAGGTGTCCTCACCGTTTCTTCTCCCTGTTCCCCTGTCCTGCTTGTCTTGCAGTTTTGAACAGCACCAGGAGGCGTGCCAGGGAGATGCCAGGTTTGTGTGTAAGGCGGACAGCTGTGGGAAGAGGCTGAAGAGCAAGGAAGCCCTGAGGAGACATCAGGAGAACGTCCACACCGGTGAGGAGCCATCAGGGGGCCGTGTTTAAAGGGGCCTCCTCTCCCCAGGCGGCTGTGGTCTGTTCTTAATTCTCACTCTCAAGGACAGAGCTTGCTTTCCCATTGTATTTCACACAGATGTAGAGCTCTGGAAGTGGAATTTGTTTTCTTTCACTGAACATTATTTCTTTTTAAGTTGATTTCAGTGATAGTCATCGTTTTTCCCATTTCTGAATTAATCATAACTGGAAACCTAAGCTAGGATCTGTTTGTGCTTGGTAGCCAGATGTATTAAGAATTAATATTTTAGGTAGTAATTTTAATGCTTCAGCACGTGAAATTTCTCTTATGGTAGATATATTTAAAAGTGGCATATTTTAAAACTACTAACTGATGGCTCTTCTGCCTTAATATTTTCACAGTAAAATTAATTTTTAAAAAACTCTTACATTTCTCCTATATTGGAGAAGATTACTGGCTACGTTTTGACATGCAAATTGAATATATTTGGATTTATAAAGCAGATACAATTTTTATTTTTTCTAATGGTTAGCTAAACAATAGCTAAACAGTTAGAAGCTTTGTTACTTAGATTTCATCTGCCTAGCATACAGTAAATGGATTTTGGTTTAGGGGTTGAATCTCTTGCACTGAATTGAACAGATTAATATTTTCAGAGTTGATGATTTGTTTCCTTCAGTGTCTTCCTTAAAGGAGACTGAGGTTCATGGCACTTCTCATATCCTTCTATACTGATATTTTTCTCAGGTGATTACTATTGCTGTTGGCTTAAGGGTGGAAATGTCTTTCTAGATAGGAAGAAAGTGTTACTTCTTTTCTTCTATCCTGTTTATTCTCATGTGCAGGGGAAACGAATAGTTGGAACTCAGCTTCTATTTCCTATGTTTATTCAGTGTCCAAAAAGCGTCTCCTTTAATGCTAGTTGGGAAAGCTCATATGAGCATGACTGCTGGGTCCAACTGCACATCACCGGTTTGGGCTGACTCTCAGTACCAGCCATGTATGAAAGCTCAGGGTGGCAGGAGGTATGGCCTTGTGAAATACAGCTTCAGAATGAGGAACAGCACTGAGACTTCACAGTGTCCTGACTTCTGTCTCTCCTTTTGAATGATACATGACTGATGTAGAGAAGATGGCATTTTTCTGAATTCTTTATATTTAGGCCTTTTCTATGTCTGCAAAAGGCAGTCATAACTTTTTGATAGACCTGTCTCTTCATAGTTTTTGCTTTTTAATAGCTGTTATGGTTTAAAATGCTGTTCTTAATTTCCCCCATCGTTGTCTGCAATGTATTATAACAAATCTTTTATGTCATTTTTAAAGTTAACTTTGCTGAACTAAGTAAAAAACCAGATGCACACTAAAACTCTGGAAACTTTTGGGCATGTGGTCTTCAGACTGTGCTATAAGCATAATTTCTTTAAGATTTCTTATAGTTGGTCTTGGATATTAAAATATTACTGATTCTGAAAACTCATGGTGATTTTGTAGGAGTGAATATATGTAGGGAAGTTTTTTAAGTTTTCTATGTTGTGGATTCTATAAAATATGAAACTTACTGTATTTCAGCCAAAGGCCACATGCATATTTTTTGCCAGAATTGGTACACAGTCTGCCTCTCATTCGTAGCCTCTCTCTTGCTTCTTCTCTTTTGTCTGTGAACTACATGGATATTTGAGGAAAGAATATTCCATATTCAGAATAATGAAAAAAAAGCAGTGTTTGTACATATGGTTGTAGAACTCTTTACTCTAGAAAGACAAAGATATTCAAGGAAAGAGAAGGTCGTGCAGCTGTACCACTGACAAGGACGAATGTTCCTTGTTAGGTGATATGAATCGAAGATACTGAGAAGAGAGAAGCTGAATTTTTAAATATGAATCACATTTTTCCGTAGCACCTGTAACATATCGTGGGTAGGTTCTCAGATCAGCTCCTGGAGGCACACTTAACCCACATTGTGCTGAAACTCACAGTACTTAAGTAGCTGTGTATTCAGTATTGTTGAATTAATTTTTCATGCATCTCCCACATTAGTTAGTAATGTGTTCCTGACTGTTTTTGAAAGCTGAATCGGAAAGTCAAATATCAGACTTAGCTGAATATAGTAGACTAAAATGGCATAAAGTCTGGTTGTAGCTTTGTAGTTGCTTTGTCCTTAACCCTGGGGAAACTTGTAGGGTGGCGTCCTTTCCAGTTACTCAAGAGGAAGCAGTGAGGGGGTTGATCCCCTTAACCCACCTTAACCATCTTAACCATTTTTTCTCTTTTGATTTGATTCTGTGGTTGCTGACGAGATTTTGATTTCATAGGAGATAACATTTACCTACATTCTCAGGCAAACCAGTCATTAACTTTCCCCATATTTCTTCTGAGGACTAGGATTCTAGTTCTGGGATAAAGATTAGAAGCCATGAGGAGGAGAGAAAAGGTTGACGAGGAGGGATGGTGTATTGTCTCTGACTCCAGCTGGTAGAGCAGAGGCAGCAGTATTGGGAAAGGTGAAGTGAGTGATTATGGAAATCTCACTTCTATCTCTATTCTCTCCCTTAAGCGTGACCTAACTGGTGGGAAAGAAAAAAGGTCTAAACTCAAAAAGTAGCTGGTTTAAGGGATAAGCAGGGACAACAGAGGACTGTGGATTACAGTAAGGTGGTTGTGTTGTTCAGATGCTCAGTTATGTCCGACTCTTTGTGACCCCATGGACTGCAGCAGGCCAGGCTCCCCTGCTCTCCAACGTCTCCAAGAGTTTGCTCGAACTCGTGTGGTAATGAGTCGGTGATGCTATTCAACCATCTCATCCTCTGTTGTCTTCTCCTCCTGCCTTCAATCTTTCCTAGCATCAGAGTCTTTTCCAGTGAGTCAGATCTGGGCATCAGGTGGCCAAAGTACTGGACCTTCAGCTTCAGCATCAGTCCTTCCAATGAATAGTCAGAGTTGATTTCCTTTAGGATGGAGTGGTTTGATCTCCTTGCAGTCCAAGGAACTCTCAAGAATCTAATCAACACCACAGTTCGAAAGCATAAATTCTTTGGCACTCAGCCTTCTTTATGGGCCAACACTCATATCCATACATGACTATTGAAAAAACCATAGCTGTCACTATATGGACCTCTGTTGGCAGTGTGATGTCTCTGCTTTTTAATACACTGTCTCAGTTTGTCATAGCTGTTCTTCCAAGAAGCAAGTGTCTTTTAATTTCATGGCTGCAATCACTGTCTGTAGTGATTTTGGAGCCCAAGAATATAAAAGCTGTCACTGTTTCCATTTTTCCCCTTCTATTTGCCATGAAGTGATGGGACCAGATGTCATGATCTTCGTTTTCTGAATGTTGAGTTTTAAGCCAACTTTTTCAGTCTCTTCTTTCACCTTCATCAAGAGGCTCTTTAGTTCCTCTTTACTTTCTGCCATAAGGCTGGTGTCATCTGCATATCTGAGGTTGTTGATATTTCTCCCGGCAATCTTGATTCCAGCTTATGCTTCTTCCAGCCCAGAGTTTCTCATGATGTACTCTGCATATAAGTTAAATAAGCAGGGTGACAATATACAGCCTTGACGTACTCCTTTCCCAATTTGGAACCAGTCAGTTTTTCCATGTCCAGTTCTAACTGTTGCTTCCTGACCTGCATACAGGTTTCTCAGGAGACAGGTCAGATGGTCTGGTATTCCTATTTCTTTGAGAGTTTTCCATAGTTTGTTGTGATCCACAAAGTCAAAGGCTTCAGCGTAGTCAATGAAGCAGACTTAGATGATTTTCTAAAATTCTTTGGCTTTTCCTATGATCCGGTGGATGTTTACAATTTGATCTCTGGTTCCCCTGCCTTTTCTAAATTCAGCTTGTGCATCTGGAAGTTCTTGGTTCACATACTTTTGAAGCCTAGCTTGAAGGATTTTGAGCATTACCTTTCTAACATTTGAAATGAGTGAAATTGTGCGGTAGTTTGAACATTCTTTGATATTGTCTTTCTTTTGGATTGTAATGAAAACTAATCTTTTCCATTCACATGTCCACTGCAAAGTTTTCCAAATTTGATGACATATTGAGTGGAGCACTTTAATGCATTGTCTTTTATGCAAGCTGGGAAAGAGGGGATATTCTTTCTCAGTGGCCCTTCGTGTTTTAATAGATAGACATAAAGAATTGGTGACCAAATGCATGTTGTAAAATACTCATTTTGCTCAGGAGAATTTTGTCCTTTATTGGCCATATTATGTCAATCACCAAGAAAATTTTTCTTGGCTATGCTATTAAACATGTTAAAAATAGTGCCTTATATGAAATAAGTATCTTGAATGATAAGACAACAATTAATGTTACTTTTTCTGAAGGTATTCCTCTCTCATAAACACAGTCTTTAAAAAAAATAATTTTGTTAGCTTGTTTTCTACTGATTTTAGATTTCTTGCAAAAAAAGAGAGAAGGAAAGGACTGGATAGGGTTGAGGTTGTGACAGGAATAAGCGTGGATTAGTCCTTTGGGAGCCAAGTGATGGATGCGTAATAGTTCATTTTATTAATTGTTTACTTTATTGATTCTTTGAAATCAATTAAAAGTTGAAAAAATATCCTGTGGTTACATATATGGTATTGTTATTACACTGTATTTGAAAATCTTGTTTTATTCATTCTTTTGTTTTCTATAGCCACTGTGAAATTTGAAATGACCTACTATAATTATAATCACTATGAGGAAGACAAAAATTTATCTTTGTAGGATTTGTGTAATATTATGAATGTCATGTAATGTTTTACTATTCTTGATCTTACTTTATTCTGGTTTTTAACATTAAGATGGTTAATTATATACTCAGTGATCTTGCAAGCTTGTAGTGCTGAAAAGAATAACCTATGAATTCCATTTTTAAAAACCCAGCTGATTAAATAAAATATTCTGTTAAATATAAAGCAAGTGGCAAAATCAGCTTATAAATGAATAAATCCAATGTTTTATGTACACATTTGATTAATTTTAATTTTTCATGAAAGTGTGCTTTACTCTTTTTATACTAAATTAGTATATGCAGAGGTGAAAAGCCCATGGTTATGTATGTAGAAAGTAGTATACCAAGCTAAATAGTACTCAGATTTTGAAAGAACCGTTTCAAAATATAGCCTATTTTTTATCTGAATTTAATGGATATATTTACAAAACTAACAGTTTTTGAGTTACAAGTGAAGAAGATGAAATACCCTTTTAGAAATTATATATCACCTAGAAACACTTATCTAATGCTCCTCTTAATAGTCTCATGTAAGTCATGATGGTGTTTTATTTTATTTCATTTGTGTTTTTCTTCAGGGGATCCTAAGAAAAAACTCATATGTTCAGTGTGCAATAAAAAGTGTTCTTCAGCATCAAGCCTACAGGAACATAGGAAGGTCAGTAAAATAAAAACTAATGTTCATCATAGTGTAAGATCTTTAATCGTAGTGTCTGCCAGGAAAAATTTTAATTGCTTTATATATTAGGAAGTCAGAGCTTTGTCATTCATTTTATACTAATATACTCTACGGGGCTTCCCCGGCAGCTTAGCTGGTGAAGGACCCACCTGCAGTGCAGGAGACCTCAGTTCGATTCCTGGGTCAGGAAGATCCCCTGGAGAAGTACATGGCGATTCACCCCAGTGTTCTTGCCTGGAGAGTCCCCATGGACAGAGGAGCCTGGCGGGCTGCAGCCCATGGCGTCCCAGAGTTGGACACGGCTGAGAGACTAGGCACACAGTGTGCTCTAAAAGCAAGACTGGCATACAGAAAAGCCAGCTCTTGCAGAATAACATTTTGAGTTGTTTATTGTTATTCAGAATAAGTAGAAATGTTTCTTCAGTGGAGTATAGTGTCTGAGCCCCTCATTATAACACCTCATGCTGGTTTCATGCTGCACCAGTTGCTGTTTGCTCAGGAAATGTTATATATTTGAGGAAACCACAAAATTTTTGTATATTTATAATATACTCTACAGTGGCGTTTAGCCTGAAATGTATGTGTATTATATTTAAGTCTGGAAAAACAAAGACAAGAGCTCTGTTATTTTGAAGAGCTTAAAGTAATGTACAAAAATGTCAGAGTATTGTCAGCAGAAACAAATGATTACACAGTTGACCCTTGAACAGCGCAGGTTTCGGCTCTGCTGGTCTACTTACAGCATTTTTCAGTTAATACGTATTCCAGTACTATACAGTCAGGGATTGGTTGAATTTGCAGATGTGGAGGGGTCCACTGTAAAGTTACACAACTTTTCCACTAAAAGGGCAGGTGAGGAGGAGTGGGAGTGGCGGTGCAGTGGGTCTAACCCCCAGACCCCTCTGTTGTTCAGTGGTCAACTGTATTAGGAGAAAATAAATTAAATACATTTTGTAATAAACATAAAACAGTTTACTAAGTTACTATTTTAATATGAAAGTTAACCTGAAAAAAATGACAGCTAATAACCCTGACAGCATTGGCACTTGTTAATCAAATTTATGACAGAATAGAGTTAAAATAGAATTGAGATTTTTGTTCATATCATGGGATAGTCCAAAAATGTATTTTATCTATTACTATAACAAAGATACAAATGATAATTTCCTGATTTCACATATGGTTTTTTCAGGATATCTATGAGCATATGATACTGTTTTTTAATCATTTAATACTAAAGAGGAGATGATACCAGTGGAAGTACAATTTTACATTATAGTTTATAAATTGAATTTGTCTCTTTGTTTGTGTATCGATATATTCCAAAATAACTTGACAGATCTTAAAATTCATATGATATTCAGTGCAATATCTTCAACCAATTTAGGCTGTGGATTTAACCTGTAACATATAAGATAGTTAAATTATTAAGATATCTAGGGTTATATCCTGCATGTTAAGTGATTGGATCTTTAGGGAGAAAATATGGAGCGAGCTGTGGACAGAGTGAGGACTGTGGGTGTCACAGTCTGAGAGCACAGGGCCTCCGTGGAGCACAGGGCCTCTCATTAAGTGTGGCATGGAGCTGACCAGTGTTCTCCAATTCCCTAAGTGCCATGAAACTACTTTGTTTTTTCAGTTTCCAAGAGGTTATCTCATCAGGTTGCTTGAAAATAGAGTTCTTCAGGAATTGACGTGTAATCCATATTTGAGGACCATGCTTGTCTTCTCTATCATTCCAAATTTAGCACCAGTGCCCCTGGAGCAAGCACTGAAGCTACTGTCTAAAAGAAGTTTAGCGCAGAGTCCAATCCAGATACTGCTTCTTTTACGTCTCTCTTTCTCCGCATCACCCTGAAAGCTCCTGAAGCAGAACCTAGTCTGAGACAAAAAAGTGTAAAATCCAGCTGAATAGACATTTTCTAAATATCCTCCTGCTGCTATAATTCTTTGTTTTCTTTCCTTGATTTTAGAAAGTTGAAAATTAAGATGTCTTACCAAATTTAAGATTTTGCCAAGTAGAAAATTTCAGCAAAGTTGGTTGTGGGACATAATTCTGAAAAGTGTCCTCTTTTCCATTTATATTCTTCATAATATAAGAACTTTTCCCTCAGGGAATATCTCTATAGATAGATTTAAATCCCACCTGGTGATGGAATACAGTCTCCAGGTTGTCTCTGCAGAATGTTAACAACTTGGTAGCTCAGTGTAGCTCTGTGTCCATCACAGCATAGCTCCTTTGACTTACCCTTTCTGAACCCACAGGCAGCTTCTACAGACTCCGTTTTTGAGTCTGTTCTCACGGTTGTTGCGCTTTAGTCACTAAGTTGTGTCCCACCTTTGCAACCCCATGTACTGTAGCCCACCAGGCTCCTCTGTCTTGGCATTTCCGAGCCAAGAGTACTGAAGCGGTTTGCCGTTTCCTTCTCCAGGGAATCTTTCCAACCCAGGGGTCAAACCTGCATCCCTTGCATTGGCAGGCAGATTCTTTATCTTTGAGCCACCAGGGAAGCCCCATTTTTATAGTTGGGTATGTCTAATGTCTAACAGAGTTTGGTGGTAGTATTTCACCTAAACAGCAGATAGTAATCTATGAATATGCAACATTTACGTTATAGTGTAGACTCAACATCAAAAAACTAAGATCATAGCATCCAGTCCTATTACTTCATGGCAAATAGATAGGGAAAAAGTAGAAACAGTGATAGATTTTATATTCTTGGGCTCCAAAATCTCTGCGGATGGTGACTGCAGCTATGAAATTAAAAGATGCTTGCTCCGTGGAAGAAAAGCTGTGACAAACCTGACTTCAGTCACTGAGTCATGTACGACTCTTTGCGACCCCATGGACTACAGCATGCCAGGCTTCCCTGTCCATCATGAAAATTTGCTCAAACTCATGACTGGTGATGTCATCCTACAGTCTCATCCTCTGTTGTCCGCTTCTCCTCCTGCCCTCAATCTTTCCCAGCCTCAGGGTCTTTTCCAATGAGTCAATTCTTTGCATCACAGGGCCAAAGTAATTGGAGTTTCAGCATCAGTCCTTCCAATGAATATTCAGGACTAATTTCACTTAGGATTGACTGGTTGGATCTCCTTGCAGTCCAAAGGACTCTCAAGAATCTCTAACACCACAGTTCAAAAGCATCAATTCTTTGGTGCTCGGCTTTCTTTGTAGTCCAACTCTCACATCTGTACATGACTACTGGACAAATCATAGCGTTGATTGGATGGATCTTCGTTGGCAAAGTAGTATCTCTGCTTTTTAATAAGCTGTCTGGGTTGGTCATAATGTTCCGTCCAAGGAGCAAGTGTCTTTTAATTTCATGGCTGCAGTCAACATCTGCAGTGATTTTGGAGCCCCCAAAATAGTCTGTCACTGTTTCCACTGTTGCCCATTGATTTGCTATGAAGTGATGGGACTGGATGCTATGATCTTAGTTTTCTGAATATTGAGCTTTAAGCCATGTTTTCACTCTCCTCTTGCACTTTCATCAGGAGGCTCTTTAGTTCTTCTTCGCTTTCTGCCATAAGGGTGTTGTCATCTGCATATCTGAAGTTATTGATATTTCTCACAGAAATCTTGATTCCAGCTTGTTCTTCATCCAGGCCAACATTTCTCATGATGTACTCTGCATATGAGTTAAATAAGCAGGGTGACATTATACAGCCTTGACGTACTCCTTTTCCTATTTGGAACCATCCTTTTGTTCCATGTCCAGTTCTAACTGTTGCTTCCTGACCTGCATATAGGTTTCTCAGAAGGCAGGTAAGATGGTCTGGCATTTCCATCTCTTTGAGAGTTTTCCGCTGTTTGTTGTGATCCATATAGTCAAAGGCTTTGGCATAGTCAAACAAGCAGAAGTAGATGTTTTTCTGGAACTCTCTTGCTTTTTTGGTGATTCAGTGAAGGTGGCCAATTTGATCACTGGTTCCTCTGCCTTTTCTAAATCCGGCTTGAACATCTGGAAGTTCATGGTTCACGTATTATTGAAGCCTGACTTGGAGAATTTTGAGCGTTACTGTCCTAGGTGTGAGATGAGTGCTATTGTGTGGTAATTTGAACATTCTTTGGCATTGCCTTTCTTTGGGATGGGAATTTAAACTGACCTTTTCCAGTCCTGTGGCCACTGCTGAGTTTTCCAAATTTGCTGGCATATTGAGTGCAGCACTTTCACAGCATCATCTTTTAGGATTTGAAATAGCTCAACTGGAATTCCATCACCTCCATAGCTTCCTAAGGCCCACTTGACTTCGCAGTCCAGGATGTCTGGCTCTAGGTGAGTGATCACACCGTTGTTATTTTCTGTGTCATGAAGATCTGTTTTTACAGTTCTTCTGTGTATTCTTGCCACTTCTTCATATCTTCTGCTTCTGTTAGGTCCATACCATTTCTGTCCTTTATCGAGCCCATCTTTGCATGAAATGTTCCCTTGGTATCTCTAATTTTCTTGAAGAGATCTCTAGTCTTTTCCAGTCTGTTGTTTTCCTTTATTTTTTTGCATGGATCACTGAGGAAGGTTTTCTTACCTCTGTTCTTTGGAACTCTGCATTCAAATGGGTTTATTTTTCCTTTTCTCCTTTGCCTTTCACTTCTCTTCTTTTCCCAGCCATCTTCCTCAGACTATCATTTTGCCTTTTTGCATTTCTTTTCCTTGGGGATGGTCTTGATCCCTGTCTCCTGTACAGGGTCATGAACCTCTGTCCATAGTTAATCAGGCACTCTGTCTATCAGATCTAATCCCTTGAATCTATTTGTCACTTCCACGTATAATCATAAGGGATTTGATTAGGTCATACCTGAATGGTCTAATGGTTTTCCCTACTTTCTTCAATTTAAGTCTGAATTTGGCAATAAGGAGTTCATGATCTGAGCCACAGTCAGCTCCCAGTCTTGTTTCTGCTGACTGTATAGAGCTTCTCCTTCTTCAGCTGCAAAGAATATAACCAGTCTGATTTCAGCAAATATAGCATATTAAAATGGGGGAGACATCACTTTGCTGACAAAGGTCCTCGTAGTCATATCTATGGTTTTTCCAGTATTCATGTACAAATGAGAGTGTTAGACAGTAAAGAAGACAGAGCATCGAATAATTAATGCTTTCAAACTGTGGTGCTGGAGAAGACTCTTGAGAGTCCCTTAGACTGCAAGGAGATCAGACCTGTCAGTCATGGAAGAAATTAACCTTGACTATTGGAAGAACTGACTCTGTGTCTGAAACTCGCATACTTTGCCCACCTGATGCCGAGAGCTGACTCACTGGAAAAACCTGGATACTGGATAGATTGAGGGCAGGAGGAGAAGAAGGTGACAGAGGAGGAGATGGTTGGATGGCAAAACTGACTCAGTGGACACGAGTTTCAGCAAACTCTGGGAGATAGTGAAGGACAGGGAAGCCTGGCGTGCTACAGTTCATGGGGTCTCAAGAAGCTGGACACGACTTTGACTGAACAACAACTAGATTAATACTATGTCCTGTCCTGTATTTCAGTAAGATATAGTATGATCCTTCTTGGAACTTATTTAATTTGGGACATCAGATTATGAGTTATTATTCTTCATATCAATTTAGTAAGCTATAAACATTTTATAAAATGCTTTACTTAGCATTAAGCATAATTAGTATCATTGTCACTTTAAATCTGTTTTATTAAACTTTTATAGGAGTTTTGAAAATATGTTCGGTTGAGTTTTCTACTATGAATAAGAGAGTCAACACAAAAGTGCTTTCATGTAAATATTGTATTTCATAATTTTAGAAATATCAAAGTTCAGTTCAGCCCTTAAAAATGTTCCATGTTTTGAAAGCCGTGCACACTCAGTCACGCGGTCGTGTCTGACCCTTTGCGACCCCATGGACGGTAGCCCACTGTCCATCAAATTTTCTACGCAAGAATACTGGAGTGGGTTGCCATTTCCTTCTCCACGAAAGCCGTGAGGGTTAAGTAACCAATATATTTTGTTCTAGTTTAACAGCTGCCATCGGAGAAGGCAGTAGCACCCCACTCCAGTACTCTTGCCTGGCAAATCCCATGGACGGAGGAGCCTGGTAGGCGGCAGTCCATGGGGTTGCTAAGAGTGGGACACGATTGAGCAACTGACTTCTCTTTCACTTTTCACTTTCATGCATTGGAGAAGGAAATGGCAACCCACTCCAGTGTTCTTGCCTGGAGAATCCCAGGGATGGGGGAGCCTGGTGGGCTGCTGTCTATGGGGTTGCACAGAGTTGGACACGACTGAAGTGACTTAGCAGCAGCAGCAACAGCTGCCAGTTTTGTATGGATAAATAATTTAAAATTTGTATATACTAATATAAATAGAACATTGAAAATAAAAATAAACTAAATATGTTTCATTTATGTATGTCTCAGAAGGCATGTCATGAGTTTGTAGCTTGTTACTATAAAAGATATATGTTACAGAGTTTTAAGAATATGAATCTGTTCTTATTACCTTTAAACAAACAGTACAGTTCAGTTCAGTCACTCACTCATGTCCGACTCTTTGCGACCCCATGAATCGCAGCACACCAGGCCACCCTGTCCATCACCAACTCCTGGAGTTCACTCAGACTCACGTCCATCGAGTCCATGATGCCATCCAGCCATCTCATCCTCTGTCGTCCCCTTTTCCTCCTGCCCCCAATCCCTCCCAGCATCAGAGTCTTTTCCAATGAGTCAACTCTTCGCATGAGGTGGCCAAAGTACTGGAGTTGCAGCTTTAGCATCATTCCTTCCAAAGAACACCCAGGGCTGATCTCCTTCAGAATGGACTGGTTGGATCTCCTTGCAGTCCAAGGGACTCTCAGGAGTCTTCTCCAACACCACAGTTCAAAAGTATCAATTTGGCGTTCAGCCTTCTTCACAGTCCAAATCTCCTTTTAAAACCCAGCACTAATTCCTAAGCAGTTTGCGCTCTTGAGTCTCTGCTCTAGGAAACCATGATTACCTGTTTTTGCTTGTGGGTCTCTCCAGTCTTGGTCCTGACGTCCTCCTAAGATGGGGAAGAAGCAGGTATATGGACTATATACTTGAGAAATTTGTCATCAGAAGAAAGAGGATTTAGATGGTTTCAAAGCTTTTAACCTGGGGACCTGACAAGTATAAAGTATTTCCTATAAGTTTTATAGAATCTAAATAACTCTAAAGACCAGGGAAAAACTGAAGATACCAGGTTTTATGAAAGTACACCAGGTTTTTTATACAGGCAGAATTTCCTCAGGGAAATAGGTGAGGTAACAAGAAACTGGGAAAGCTGGGAAGACCTTCCCCAATATTTGAAGTAAGAAAAAGTTTACTGTAGGAGTGTAATGTTCCATTCTTTGATAGAGAAGTGATGGGATAGATTTGTGTTTTTTGAAACCCAGATGGCTCTGTTCTGTTTCTGTGAGGCTCCGACACCCTTGTTGCTTTCTCCTTCACTGAAACGTGTGAGACTTGCCTATATGCGGTGGCTTCTAACCTTGACGGCAGATGTACAGGGTCCAAAGAGTCCTATGGTTCCTCAGAAAACAGGGTGGGCTGTACAGAAGTACTCAGAAGGCAAGGACCACACAGCACAGAAGGGAAGCCTTCGGTCTAAGCAATTTAAAGGGCACATCTTCAACCATCAAAGATCCTCACAGCAATGAAACAAACAAACAGTACACTTCATTTCATTGCTGTGAGGATCTTTGATGGTTGAAGATGTGCCCTTTAAAATTGCTTAGACCGAAGGCTTCCCTTCTGTGCTGTGTGGTCCTTGCCTTCTGAGTACTTCTGTACAGCCCACCCTGTTTTCTGAGGAACCATAGGACTCTTTGGACCCTGTACATCTGCCTTCAAGGTTAGAAGCCACCGCATATAAGCAAGGACCTACGTCAGAGTCCAGTGGAATGACTTCATTCTGCTCTGTCTTGTTTATCTTTTCTCTGCTTTTCCCATTTCTGTTCACTGACTCGCCAAGAATCAGACCTGACAGAAGCAGAAGGCTGATGGCAGCCTCAGACCACCGTGTGGTTGGGTGTAGGACTGAGCCTCACACTGCAGACTCGGGGCCTGTCAGCCTTGCACCAGCTTCTGTTTCCCTTCCCAGTGCCGCCTTCTGCGTGTCCCTGTTTTGAGTTCTTCCACGGTCACTTAGGTCAAGGGAGCCGTTTTCCAGTCCTCCTTTCTTTACTCATTGCTGTCCCAGTTCAGGGTCTTCTCCCTTGACTTCCACCCTGTAGTGCCCCTTAGATATTCTGCAAGGATAGACATAATATCTTGGTGTCCTGCAGAATGGCCAGTGCTCGTATGGAGTTTAGTTTTGCGAGCTCTACCTTGAATGAGTTTGAAACAAAACCACGACTTCACCAAGACGAGTTTTCAGTCTTCAGCAAAACAGTAGGATGCTCTTCTTCATTGGGATGATCAACAGTTCTAACATCAACAGTTCTAACATTAGGCTGCTTACAGCACACTGCTCTTTTTACAGAGTTATGATAACAAACTAAACTTCTTTTCATACTGCCTACCCAGCTTCTCTAATTTAGTATCTGGGAGAGAAAGAGCTGAACTTAGTTGTAACCTTTATTTAGCTGGTTGATTGCTAAAGTTATACCCCTTATATATATATTTTTTATGAAACTCATAAAAACTAATAAAACTTGAAGATTTTTAGCCTCCTGTCCTGTGGGAGTGTTGTTGTAAGCTACACTCACAGTTTTCAGAATCATATCTTTGTCTTTCATGGTAATTAATATTTAGATCTTTACTACATATGTTTAAGTTTTAAGTAGTGTTGACTACTAGAAAGGGAATATTTTTAATGGCAAGTTTTTCCATTCCATTTCTATATCCATTCCAAATATGTGAAATTTTGGCATATTTCCAAGTCTAAATTTGTGTATAACAGAGACTTAATATATATTAGGTATAATTTTTTGCAGAGTACAAACTTTTTATGTACTTCAGAAACAGGTCATCTGTTTTACATATTTAAATATCATACAGTTTTACATTTTTTAATGATCATGTTCTACTAGGTAACTTATGTTCATTCAGTTCAGTTCAGTCACTCAGTCGTGTCTGACTCTTTGTGACCCCATGAATCGCAGCACACCAGGCTTCCCTGTCCATCACCAACTCCCAGAGTTTACTCAAACTCACGTCCATCGAGTCGGTGATGCCATCCAGCCATCTCATCCTCTGTCCTCCCCTTCTCCTCCTGCCCCCAATCCCTCCCAGCATCAGGGTCTTTTCCAGTGAGTCAACTCTTCGCATTAGGTGGCCAAAATATTGGAGTTTCAGCTTTAGCATCAGTCCTTCCAATGAACACCCAGGACTGATCTCCTTTAGGATGGACTTGTTGGATCTCCTTGTGGTCCAAGGGACTCTCAAGAGTCTTCTCCAACACCACAGTTCAAAAGCATCAATTCTTTGGTGCTCAGCTTTCTTCACAGTCCAACTCTCACATCCATACATGACCACTGGAAAAACCATAGCCTTGACTAGACGGACCTTTGTTGGCAAAGTAATGTCTCTGCTTTTGAATATGCTATCTAGGTTGGTCATAACTTTCCTTCCAAGGAGTAAGCGTCTTTTAACTTCATGGCTGCAGTCACCATCTGCAGTGATTTTGGAGCCCCCCAAAATAAAGTGTGACACTGTTTCCACTGTTTCCCCATCTATTGCATTTTCATTTCTTATATAGGATAATGTGAACAAATCAGGGCTGAATTATAATGCATAGTTTAGGTATTGTAATGGCAACTGTCCACATGTTTATACTTGAGTCCTATACAGTTTTGTGGCTTGGCCGGTTAACTGTTAATTTACCCTTTGGCAGATTCATGAGATATTTGATTGTCAAGAATGTATGAAGAAATTCATTTCAGCTAATCAGCTAAAGCGTCATATGATCACCCACTCAGGTAAAATACATATTTTTCCGTTTATACTGAAATCAGTACAAAAGCTTCACCTTGTCATTTTTAGGAGCTCTGAGAGGAGGGTAATCAGGAGACCTGGCTATTAGTTCTGGCTTGGCCACTGACTGACCACATGATTCTGAACAAGTTACTTAACTTCTCTAGACCTTAGTTTATTTCTGAAGCAAATGTGGTTGGACCAAATGAAATAAAAAATCTTCAGATTTATCATTTAATTTGTTATGTACTCCTATGACTGAAGCTGAAGCTCCAATTCTTTGCCCACCTAATGCAAAGAGCTGACTCACTGGAAAAGACCTTGATTCTGGGAAAGATTGAAGGCGGGAGGAGAAGGGGATGACAGTGGATGAGATGGTTGGATAGCATCACCAACTCAATGAACATGTGTTTGACCAAGCTCTGGGAGATCGTGAAGGATAGGGAAGCCTGGCCTGCTGCAGTCCATGGAGTCACAAAGAGTCGGACACCACTGAGCGACTGAACAATAGCAACAAATCCTCCTTGAGCCTTTAGTTTTCGTGTTCTTCATCTGTATAAAGATATCCTACCTTTCAGAATTGCTGTGAGGGTTAAATGAGGTCATCTACATACCCTGCTAGCAGAGTGTCTGACATTTAGCAGGGATTCAATAATAAGAGTCCCAACATTTCTAGATATGTTCACATTGTAACTAAGGTACTAATAAATGTTAATGAGAAATTTACAAATACATTTTGAGAATCTTAAGTTTTCAAAGCTGTTATTTCATTTTAAGCATGTTTGAATGAAAGGTCTGTTATACAGACTTAAAAACATCCAGCTCTGAAAGTAACTTTTGCTTAATGAAGTCTCTGAAGTTTAGAATGTCTGTACTTTGAGGCCACTGAATTCAGGATGTATTTGAATAGCCACTTTATCTGGAGACAGATACAGATATTTTTGGCAAATGAAAATAGAAGATCGAAAACGGGTGGCTTTAGATACGCTTTGCTTGAAAAATCTAGTTGTCAACATTACAGGGATATTGTATACATATGGATTTTACACAGCAACCTAAGTGTGTCATTCCTGCTGAGATTGGAAGCTTGGCCTCATGGGACCCTTGGCCGTACAGGAGGCAGGTCTGTCCTTTACCTCCATCTCTGTCAGACCACTCGCCCTTCACGTTCGGAGTTGTGACCCTGACTTCAGCTCATACCAGTCAGCAGGGTTTTCATCCAGAAGTAGAATTTCTTCCTTGAATTAAAACTTCATCTTTATACCTAAGCTACTTTATACATTTAGTTGGCAGAATATGTCAGTAAAAGAGCAAGCTCATGTTCTGTGAGTTTTGAGTTGGCTCACGTATCTAACGGATTGGGTAATAGACTTTTTTCCAATTGTTTGAATGATATTTTTGTTGACTTGTCCATAAGAATTAATAATGCAAGGAAGGCTGTTTCCCTTTGTATCCTTTACCTGTATAGATATGAGATTGTCTCCACTCTTTTTTTTTTTTTTTACAGAAAAACGACCCTATAATTGTGAGATTTGTAATAAATCTTTCAAGAGGCTTGACCAAGTGGGTGCCCACAAAGTGATACACAGTGAAGATAAACCTTACAAGTGCAAGCTCTGTGGAAAGGGGTTTGCTCACAGAAATGTTTACAAGAATCACAAGAAGGTAAAAGCTTGTTAATATTGTTATAAATGTATTTGCTGGTTGGCCGATACAGTTATCAGTTGTTTATCTTTTAAAGAAGTTTTGAATGTCTGAGACATATCTGAGGTTGTACACATGAAATAATTGGAGAATATCTTGCTTCTGCTTTCTAAACACTCGGGCCATCAACACTGTGGCTTTGTATCAGTCTAAATTCTCTTCTGAGACGATTCTCCTAACAAGCAAAGAGTTATCCAGTGTTTTCCAGCACTGTAATAATTGCAAAATCTTCCCTTCCTTCTTTAAAGTTTGACACTGTTGTTCATATTACCATTTGGAAATCCTCTTTGTCTGTGGTGCCATTTTAGCAACTTTGCTAGGTCTTCTGCCAGTTCCTCTGAACGCTTCTTTGGTCTCTGAGTTACCAAGGGATTGTGCTGGATGCTTTGGCTGTAGGCGTATTCTGTTTCTTCTATGTCAAGTACATCTATGAATTATGCTGCAAACTCTGTACTTACGAATTTCAAATGATTTATTTTGTTAATCTCAAGCTTTAGGCTCGCACTTGTCACTACTTGTTTGACATATAACTGGGCATCTTTTTGACCTAATGAATTTATTATTATTATTTTTTTAAATTTTATTTATTTTTTTATTTTTTAAATTTTAAAATCTTTAATTCTTACATGCGTTCCCAAACAAGCATGCTCCAGATAATGATTTCCCTGGTGGCTCAGTGGTTAAGAATCTGCCTTCAGTGCAAGAGGCCTGGGTTCAATCCCTGGGTCGGGAAGATCCCCTGGAGAAGGAAATGGCAGCCCACTCCAGTATTCTTGTCTGGAAAATTCCTGGAAAGTGGAGCCTAAGCGGGCTGTATTCCATTGGGTTGCAAAGAATCGGGCACGACTGAGTGACTCACACACACACAGATAACTTCACTTTTGGAAGTGTCTGTTAATTTCTGTTAATGACAAAAGCATGTATTTATCCCTATCTCTTTATTTAATTGTAACCCTTTTTTAGAATTAGTAGCTAATTCTTAAAGATTCTGCCCTCTCCATTGTCTTACCATCTTCATAATCATTGCTTTACCATTTTCACATCCTGGTCATGTCTCATTTTCCTCACGTTCTTGATACTTAATCACTTCTTACTTATTCAGACAACTAGATAAGTCATCCCAAATCACAGCTCTGCCACTCGTGTACTCTGAATATTATAAGTAGATTCCCAGCACTTACGTACAGTCTGTCTTTTCCCTGTCACTCGGGGTTCTCTGCACCATGACCCCAGCTTCCTTTCTTCTCTTATTTTCTGCTCGAGCCATATCAACTCAGCATGACCTCCCCAGTTTCTCAGCATGATCTCCCTGGCTTCCCTCCTTTGTAGTAAAACTCTCAAGTTATAATCTCGTATTTCCTCTATTGATTTTTGTTTGCATTTCCTACACTTTACCGTTACTCAAGTTCTTGTTTCAGAATGTTTTATCTAATCTGTTTTCTGTAGATAGTAAATAATGTTTGAATTGAACTCAGGAAATCTGTGCAAAGATAGTCAACATCTTAGAAATGTGTGTTTTAAATTTGTGATGTGATAAACACTTGGTTATTAATTTTGGTTGGCATATTTCATGATGGTATTAAGCAACATACATATATATTTTCAAAGAGCTTCTTACCTTTTTATTTGCAATATTCCATTGTAATTATAGTTATTTTAGTATTTATTGGGACTTTCCAAACATATAATTTTATCTGTTTTGAAATCACTTAAGAAGTTATGATATCAATTTCAGCTTCAGTCTAAAGAGAAAAAAAGGCAGATTAATGAAAGAATAAATAGGGTTGATTGATGGTGTACCAAATCATCTCTGCCTGATTTCTTGCTGACTGCCCTTATGTTTAACTCAAGCATTGTATGTTCAGAGGCAGGACCACATTCATTACTGCTGGTTTGGAATTACATGCCTATTAAAAACTATCTGGCTAGTTTCCTGCTCAGTCTCTGGAACCCTCTTGTTCCTTTCTTTGATGAATCTGATCTCCCCACATTTACAAGTTTTTCACAGTTTGGCTTGTATTATATGCCATATGGGAATTTGGCACAGGATCTTTGTACCATCTCTCATACTTTTAGCCATAAATCATATGGAAATAGTAATGATGTCGTGGGAAGGATAGAAGCCACGATGCCTATAATTTCCAAAGTGGAAAGCACAGTCAGTCCTGCTGTGGACAGTGTGCTTCTCACTGTGTTATGATCCTAGCATGTATTTGGTATGGTTACATGAAAATGTCTAAAATATTTATCAAAAGTTATGATGAAAGAAGCAAATCAACTTTTTCTTCTGTCATTATTCATTAATGGACAGTTACAAAAATAGAAAGTAAAAATAAGCAAGGAAAGCAGAAAAAAAGGTCATTAAAAGAACGAGCTTCATCATGTAACATGACCAAAGTTGGTTATTTTAAATGAATTATTCTTTGGGGTTTTGATTATGTAACTTGTGCATTTTTATTATAGCTATTTGATTTATTTGGTCGATTCTCTTACATATAGATTTGCATGAAAAGGTAATATTTCGTTATGATTATGACAATATGGCATGCAGTTTCGAAGGAGTGATTTTTTTATAAGGGGTGATGAGTGATGGGGAATGTTGGGCATTGAGAGACTGCTCATTCTGTTTTAAGATAGGTTTTATTTCTTATCAAATTAGCAGTCAACTTTTAAGAGATACGCATTTGTTTGTTTTTGGCTGCACCTTGTCTTCGATGTGGCAGGTGGAACCTTCTGTTCTAGTGCCCTGGTTTCTCTCCAGTTGTGGCAGGGGCTTAATTGCCCTGTGTCATTAGTTTTGCAACCAGGGATTGAACCCATGTCCCTGCGTTGGAAGGCAGACTCTTAACCACTAGACCATCAGGGAAGTTCTGAAGGCGTGATTTCTGTTTCTAAACCTTAGTTACGTGTTCCATCATCTTGGACTTCCCTGGTGGCTCAGATGGCAGAGAATCTGCCTATAGAGCAGGAGACCTGGGTTTGATCCCTGGATCGGGAAGATCCCCTGGAGAAGGGAACCACAATCCTCTCCAGTATTCTTGCCTGGAGAATCCCAAGGACAGAGGAGCCTGGCGGGCTACAACTCCATGGAGTCGCAAAGAGATGGATACGTCATCTTGCCAGTTATATAAGCTCAGTAGGTCAGAATTAGTTTTTCTTTTCCGTAATCCTCTGTGACAGTCACTTAACCTTATTACAAGGTTAAATGATTTTTTTAGGGTCTACCTAAAATTAAGATTGTTTATCTGGACCCAACTATATTCTGTAACTTTAAAAATCACAATTGGACAGACACCTCAGAACTGCAGGAAACAGAAACTAGTTATTCTTCAACCTCTATTTGTCCCTATCAAAGTTAATGCAAAGCCAAATTGAGAGGAGTGTACAGTGCTCTCCTCCTCCTGTGGGGATGGCGTGTCTAGGTGGCCTGGACCATCTTGATCCTGGAGCTGGTACTACTTGCTTGATGATGGAAATGAGTACAGAGAGGTTTTGTCCTGATTAAGTTCATAAACAAGCTCTTTGGGGGGCAGAGCTGCATCTATTCAGATAAAAGACCTTTGTTCCTGACATTTTCCATAACCTTCCAGGGATGAACACTAGAGGCGCACGAAGGATTCTGGTCACAAACCTCTCTGAAAATAATCTCATTGGGCATCTTATATTAATACCTCATCCAGTGATTTCCCAGTTCTGGGCCATGACTGCTTTGTGGGCCTTGAAATAATTTACTGGGTCATCCATAGCCATTATAAAAATAGAATAGAAAATATGAGAATAAGAGTCATTTGGTGGCTCAGACAGTAAAGCGTCTGCCTGCAAAGCGGGAGACCTGGGTTCAATTCCTGGGTCAGGAAGATCCCCTGGAGAAGGAAATGGCAATCCACTCCAGCACTCTTGCCTGGAAAATCCCATGGATGGAGGAACCTGATATGCTACAGTCCATGGGGTTGCAAAGAGTCGGACACGACTGAGTGAGTTCACTTTCACTTTCATTTTAATGAAATAATACACGAGTGTGTGAGTAGCTGTATATATGTGTATCTTTTTGATATAAAAATTATATTTTTGGTCATAAACAGTTTGAAAAACTCTGCAACTCTGACTTTGCTCAGGTGATATTTTATTAAACCTTAAAAAAAAGGACAAGTCTCTCCATAAAGAAATCATGGAGTCGATTCTAAAACCATAATATGTAGCATAAATTTTACATAATAAAAAAATCTTTGACAGTTAAGGAAGGTGCCAAATTGTAGATTGAAAGATAGTTGTTCAGTTTTTCCATCACAACCACTTTTTCCTTCGACTTTGCATCAAATTTCTCTTCTTCAAGTGAGCTGTAGGTGGAGTAGCTGGTGGCTCACTTAATATAGTATATATCTAGAATTACATGTTTTTGTGATCTAGAAAGCATGTTCACAGTGATGAGACGCTTAAACTAAGGGGCATGTAGGAACTGAATTTGAAAGAGAGAAACAACAGATACAGATGTTTCTCTGAAGCTTGTTTAGCTAATGGCAAATTGCTTACCATATTTAAATTGTTTTTCTTAGATGGATATTGAGATAGCATTGTATAGTTCCCAATGTAAACACCGTATTTCCTATAACTAGACAGTAAACTTTGAAGACAGATGCTCGACACACAGCACCTACTGACCTTATTGTGCTTTGAATGTGGCAGACACTTTCTGAATGAATAAAGGTTTGTGAAAAGATTATCCCAAATAAGAGTTAATGTTTTTAGTTATAGTAGCTGTGATTTCTCTAAATCTATATTTGTAATATGTGTTGCATCATTTTTGCCTTTCTGAGCACTCTCTTTCTTGACTGTATGAGCACACTAGTGATCAGTGATACACTGCAAAATTACTGTTGTAATTTCTGCACTGGCTTTATCAGCCCAAGATATCTAAGAACTTCTCAGACCTTTCGTTTGAAGATAACTGCACTCTTTAAATTTTCTGAACCCTTTTATGGCTCTGAGTTAGATATTTGAAGTGTAGCTCACTTACTGCCAAATCAGTGATGAACCTTTATCCTCTGAAGAGCTTTAATAGAGGAACCTCCCTCCCAACTTGCTTCTACTTCCTCCACTCCCCCAACCCCCAAATATTAACTGAAGAACCATGAGCTGAAGACTGTACCTTGGTGCTTGCCAGAACAAAAAGCATTACTTGTTGCTCTTCAGAGCTTTCTTCCCCCCTGGCTCCTGTAGGCACAAGGCCTTGCCTCCCAAACCTCTAGCCTCTGATTCTTGCCTGTGCCTGAAAGGTTCAGGCCGCCTCCTCACCTCCAGAGCTCACCCTATGTGGAATATCACCTTTGCTCTCTTGCTCTTTACCAGCCTAGCCCAGCCCAGGGTTTTGAGTTCACCTCACTTGACCTGCTTGATTGAGTGCACACCAGTAGCCTTCTTAAAACCACAAAGGGAAATGTTCTATTTTGAAAATTAATTTTGTTTTGCTTATTTTCATTTGTAGCAGACATTGTAGGAAAATAACCCCTAGAGGGCATGCATGAATGCATGGGTGGTCAGGTGCGCAGTTTAGGTGAGAATCCTGCCCACCGCATGTCAGGGAGGGCCTGGAAGGGCCTGGGCAGGCTCACCTGATGGCCCTGGCTTTCCCCAAGTATGGTAAAGACCGTACCCTTGTACAAACTATTTGTTCATTATTATGCATCTGCTTCTATATTTAAAGGCCGGTGATCCTTGTACCTGGAGGATATTTTCTAGTCTTGAGTAAAATTCAGTGTTTATCCTCAGCATAAGGCCTTTGACATGCTTTAAGTCACTGTCATGGATTCGAGTAGGGCATATTAGAAATGGGAAGGTGTAAGTTAGAGGTGGTTAGGTGACTGAGTTGGGAAGGTAGAGAAGAAACTGGGAAAGGTGACCATTGAAATGAGAAAGATAATAGGAGGAGACAGCCTGGAGTGTGAGGTTGGATGGGAAGTTTTCAAATGCAGTAAAAACTACAGAGCACCTCCTTCACCATAGTGAATGGCCAGGAACTTCCACTCTGCACACTGGTGTTTCTGTGTAAGAGGTGGTTCTTTTGGGTGGAGCTTAGAAAAAAAAAAACAAAAAACTGGAAAATTCTTAAAGAGATGGGAATACTACACCACCTTAGCTGCCTCTTGCGAAATCTGTATGCAGGTCAGGAAGCAATAGCTAGAACTGGACATGGAAAAACAGACTGGTTCCAGATAGGAAAAGGAGTACGTCAAGGCTTTATATTGTTACCGTGCTTATTTAACTTATATGCAGAGTACATCATGAGAAATGTTGGGCTGGAGGAAGCACAATCTGGAATCAAGATTTCTGTGAGAAATATCAATCACCTCAGATATGCGGATGACACCACCCTTATGGCAGAAAGTGAAGAGGAGCTAAAAAGCCTCTTGATAAAAGTAAAAGAGGAAAGTCAAAAAGTTGGCTTAAAGCTCAACATTCAGAAAACTAAGATCAGGGCATCCAGTCCCATCTCTTCATGGGAAATAGATGGGGAAACAGTAGAAACAGTGGCTGACTTTACTTTTTTGGGCTCCAAAATTACTGCAGGTGGTGATTGCAGCCATGAAATTAAAAGACACTTACTCCTTGGAAGAAAAGTTATGACCAACCTAGACAGCATATTAAAAAGCAGAGACATTACTTTGCCAACAAAGGTCTGCCTAGTCAAGGCTATGGTTTTTCCAGTGGTCATGTATGGATGTAAGTTGAACTGTGAAGAAAGCTGAGTGCCAAAGAATTGATGCTTTTAAACAGTGGTGCTGGAGAAGACTCTTGAGAGTCCCTTGGACTGCAAGAAGATCCAACCAGTCCATCCTAAAAGGAGATCAGTCCTGGGTGTTCATTGGAGGGACTGATGCTAAAGCTGAAACTCCAGTACTTTGGCCACCTCATGCGAAGAGCTGACTCATTGGAAAAGACCCTGATGCTGGGAAAAATTGAGGGTAGGAGGAGAAGGGGACAACAGAGGATGAGATGGATGGATGGCATCACCAACTCTATGGACATGGGTTTGGGTGGACTCCAGGAATTGGTGATGGACAGGGAGGCCTGTGTGCTGCGGTTCATGGGGTCGCAAAGAGTTGGATGCGACTCAGCGACTGAACTAAACTGAAAATCACTGCAGATGGTGACTGCAGCCATGAAATTAAAAGACGCTTGCTCTTTGGAAGAAAAGCTATGACCAACCCAGGCAGCATATTAAAAAGCAGAGACATTACTTTGCCAACAAAGGTCCGTCTAATCAAAGCTATATTTTTTCCAGTAGTCATGTATGGATGTAAGAGTTGGACTCTAAAGAAAGCTGAGCACTGAAGAATTGATGATTTTGAACTGCGGTGTTGGAAAAGACTCTTGAAGAGTCCCTTGGACTGCAAGGAGATCCAACCAGTCCATCCTAAAGGAAATTAGTCCTGAATATTCATTGGAAGGTCTGATGCTGAACCTGAAACTCCAGTACTTTGGCCACCTGATGTGAAGAGCTGACTCATTTGAAAAGACTCTGATGATGGGAAAGATTGAAGCTGGGAGAAGAAGAATCAACAGAAGATGAGATGGTTGGATGGCATCACTGAGTCAACGGACATGAATTTGAGTAAGCTCGGGGAGTTAGTGATGGACAGGGAAGCCTGGCGTGCTGCAGTCCATGGGGTTGCAAAGAGTCAGACACAACTAAGTGACTGAACTGAACTGGAGAAAACACTGCTGCCCATCTGGGAGAAAAATATATTTAAATGTAAATGGTTTTATGATACAGGTATCATTCAAGACCTTATTCTTTGCCTTAACATTAGACTTGGCGAGTGTTTTGGGTAGATTCATATAAAGCTATTCATTTTTTTATGATCATCACTATTTTATACTTCAGTGAACATCCTATAACATAAAACTTGGTAAGTTTGCCAAGAGTATTTATGCAGGTAGATCTTAAGTATGGAGTGTATAGGTCAGATACCAAGTTTACTTTAAATTTTGATCACTCCTGCCTAGCTGTCTTCTGAAAAAGCTCGATTTCACTTAGCAGTGATGAAAGTGCCCTTTATCTGTGCCATCACAATCGTCTATTTTATCAGCCTTTTTTTCGGTCTGAAAATTGACAAGTGATATTTCATCGCATTTTAGCAATACCAGGTGTAATTCTATTCTTTTTATGTTTGTTTTCCATTTCTTCTGAGAAATGCTGGTAGGTACTCTTTGTCCTTTTTCTGCTGGGCTATTTGGTTGCTTTTCATTGATTTCTAGCAGCCCTATAAGGATGAATATTAGTACTTTGCTGTTTTTGTTTGTAATATTTCCCCCCATCTATCAACTTGCATTTTTTGAATAAAGAAGTTTTACATTTTTATATATTCAAGTATAACATGGATTGTGAGTTTTATGACTTCTGAGTATAGCTCCTGAATTTTATGTCTTATTTAGAAAACTTTTCTTTTCCAAGATGATGCAAGTATTCACTAATGCATTTAAAAGTTTTGTTTCTTTTTTTAATTGGTATTTTAATCCATCAATACTTTATTTTTAGATATGGTGTTTGAAATATTGCTTCATAACTGAGCTATCATGATGAATGCCTCTCATATAAATTATTTTTGCACTCCATTCTGTCCCATTTAATCTATATTCCCTTACAATATCAGAGTATTATAATAGTTGTAGCTTATAATGTTTTTTAATGTCTTTTGAGCAAAGGCTGATTTGTAGTTTCCCTTTTTTGAAATTCTCTTACATGGTGTTTGGGAAAGTTAATGTCAGTAAGCAGGCATCTTATCACCACTCCCTTTTTATCTTCCTGGAAATCAACATTGTATATTAAAAAACAGCTCCTCGTGACAGAAATTCTTCATATATACTCTTGCTCTTGCGAATTATTTGGTTCAGAAATGTTCAGGGTAGAAAAAGCAGTAAGGGAAAAGAGTTCATTATCCTCTGTTATTGTTAGATTCTCCATTGCCAGTATATTTCTTACTTTTTCATGTGTTAAAACATTTAATTTCATACAACCTTGAGATCCTTTATCCCTTCCATTTCTGTTCTGCCTGAAATTCTGCCAGGCTTGGGTTGACTTGTTTTCCAGCCCAAAGGATCTATTAGAAGACTAAGTAAAAGAGGATTGAAAAAAACAACTCAGGTTAGCCATAGCAATGGCACCCCACTCCAGTACTCTTGCCTGGAAAATCCCATGGATGGAGGAGCCTGGTGGGCTGCAGTCCATGGGGTTGCTAAGAGTCGGGCACGACTGAGCAACTTCACTTTCACTTTTCACTTTCATGCATTGGAGAAGGAAATGGCAACTCACTCCAGTATTCTTGCCTGGAGAATCCCAGGAACAGAGAAGCCTGGTGGGCTGCCATCTATGGGGTTGCACAGAGTCGGACACGACTGAAGCGACTTAGCAGCAGCCGCAGCCGCAGCCGCCATAGCCTAGACTTAGTGATGGTTGGTTACACTGAGGGGAAAAAAAACAAACTTTGGAAATAAAATCTGTGACTCAGAGCATAGCAAACGGGGGAGGGAGATTTAGCATGAGGGTAGGCAGTATAGTTATGTGAACCCTCAATACACAAGGTAATGAATTTTAAGTAATGCAAAAATATTAGTGATTACCCACTCCAGTACTCTTGCCTGGAAAATCCCATGGACGGAGGAGCCTGGTGGGCTACAGTCCATGGGGTCGCTAAGAGTCGGAGACGACTGAGCGACTTCACTTTGACTTTTCACTTTCATGCATTGGAGAAGGAAATGGCAACCCACTCCAGTATTCTTGCCTGGAGAATGCCAGGAGCCTGGTGGGCTGCCATCTATGGGGTCGCACAGAGTCAGACACAACTGAAGCAACTTAGTAGTAGTAGTAGTATAAATTTAGAAGCTAAGTTAAATGGAAAATTATCACATTTTTTAAAAAGAGATACTCTTCTTTCTACTATAGCAATGTGTATTATACTAGAAAATGCCTGAACCAATGAAAACGAGAAATGTACAAATGAGAACTATATGTTGTAATTAAGATATGCTGAAGTATAGTATTCTCAGTAAAAAAATAGGCTTTGAACCTAATATCCCATATTGAATGTTTTATATTTAAAGTTAGAAACTATAATCAGTTTAGAATCAAGCTCTGATCTTTTGACTTAGTTTGCATCTGTGTTATGTTAAAAATAGCTTTGCTTAGTTTTTATGAAGGTTTCAATTGAGACTGTGTCCTCTAGTGATGTTGACAGAATTGGGTAGTGGTTTAAATATATGTGTGTGTATGTACGCATGCGTGCACATACACGCACAGAAGCATTTTACTTTCTATCCCAAATATTTGGATCCTGTTGTCATCCTATGTTCTCTTTATCTGTTACTTTCTAGGAATTTGTACTATAAGAAAGCTATTTCCTGTAGAAGGACGGGTATTAAATTTTAGAGAGGGTAATTTTTAGATGGGACTGGAGTTGATCCATTGTTGTGTATGTGTCTGTTTCTGCTTTAGGAATCTACTCATTTCTCTTTGGATGTCACATAAAGTTCAATGTGTGATTACCAATTTATCTAGGCATGTTTCCTAGCAAACAAGTTGTCCACCAGAGAAGGCAGTGTAGCTGCTGTGATTTCTTACATATGACTTACACACACGAGGACACCTGCAGAAAGTTCTGTTTCACAGTTACTGTGATGCGTCTAAAAGCTGTGTCTTCCTGAATAAAGCTGAAGATGTCTGTTAGCTGGACAGTTTCTGAAGGACGTGGTTGCTGTCTCCAGATACTCAAAGAGCTTCATTTGGAAGAGAGAATAACTTGTTCTGTATGGCGCTAGCATAGTTGTAATAAGTAGTGGCTATACAGAGGCAGAACTTTTAAATTGTGGGTCAAACCAGCAAGCCTGAAAAGTCACATGTTCAACGCCATGTTTGCTAGAGGCATCCTTGATTAAGAAATATGTAGGGGGGAAGTACCTTGAGTGGGAACCTTAAATTGCTACTCTCCAAGAAAGACTTCATCTGCAAGCCTGGGATCACTTCCTCTTTTCACAAACTCCCTTTGCCTTAATCAGGGTAGGTAGTTGGCCCTTTGTGTCTGCAGGCTCCACACTGATGGATTGAATCAAACTGCCATGGAAAGTCTTTGGGAAAAAGTTCCACAGTTTCCAAACAATAGAACTTGAATTTGCTGTGCACTGGCAACTATTTACACTGTGTTGGTATTAGGTATTGCAAATAATCTAGTGGTGGTGGGTTAGTCTCTGAGCTGTGTCCAACTTTTGAGACCCCGTGGACTGTAGCTTGCCAGGCCTCTCTGTCCATGGGATTCTCCAGGCAAGAATACTGGAGCGGGTTGCCGTTTCCTGCTTCAGTGGATCTTCCTGACCCAGGGACCAAACCCAGGTCTCCTGCATTACAGGTGGCTTCTTTACCAGCTGAGCCACCAGAGAAGCCCACAGGCAATCCAGAGATGATTTTAAATGTGTGAGAGGACCTGCATAGTTTGTATGCAAATCCTGTGCCGTTTTGTCTAAGGGACCTGTGTATCCGCAGACTTTGGTGTCCTCTCGGGTCCTGGCGCCAGTCCCCTGCAGGTCCGGAGGGAGGGATGTACCATGGACTGTGGGCACCTCCGCAGCTGGTGCCTTGGGCTTATGGCTTTGTACTAATAAGTTGTGGCTTTCCAGCAATGAAAAGGCTGGGCTTGGCTCTTCGAGGCTGTCTTATAGGAACATCACCTGAATTTTATATCTAAACTTCTCTGTGTGAAATGAGTTACCTTTTCCTATACTAAGAGACTGATTTCTTCAATATTTCTTCAGGTTCTACTCATTTTTGTGAGGAGGAACTCTTTTAAGGAAGTCAGTTGTTAAGTCTTAGAGTAAAAATTTAATCCACAGACATTATAAATAGCCGGATGACATATGTTTTATGTAGCCTTAGGTTTGTTATGTGACCCAGTGGAACAGCAATATATTTACGATATGCAGACTTCAGTAATGAGATTTTTTAAAGAATAGTTTTTACACATATACCCCTGGAATATTTTTCCAGTTTTGTTTTATCTCTGGTTGTTTTCTCTGAATTTGTCATAGTTTTCTTCCTTTGCATATGACTGAAAGAAATGTCATTTCCAGTCATATTGTTAATTCTGGAGCAGTATATATCACTTACAGTGAAAGTTACCATTTTAAAAATTGAATGGGCCTGATAAAAATGTTAATCTGCTCTCCTGAAATTAATGTTTGGTTTGAGTGGCTAGAAATGTGATAATTTGTTAACTGTTTTATAAAATTATGTTATAAAGTTTCTGAAGCATTTTGAGACATTTTATCAGGTGTTATAAATAGTGCAACACATTTTCTTATGTACTTTCCACATCTGCAGCAGTAATCAGACACGGGGCATAAAAGATAAATTTCATCTTACTACTCCATGGAGTAGTTCATTTGTTACATCATCAGATAACGGTTTCTCAGTGACCTGGCATTTAAAAGGAGGATGTTCTGTAACTCAGGGATAATGTGATTAATAAGTTGGTGGAAAGTTTGGCACCCTGTTAGATGAAAAATTGAAGAGTAAGACACCTTTTAAAAAGTATAATTTTCTTTGGTAATTGTAAATGTTTCTTGGAGACTTCTTCTATCAACAACTTACAGGCATTTCACTACGGCCTCAGTTAAGTGAGACTGAGTGCTGAGACTTTCGTAAGTTATGCCATCACAGCTTTGTGGTGTTGGGTGCTGGGATTTTTTAACAGAGAGTTTATTCATCAGGCTCTGCACTGACAGCTTACTACTTGAAACATGCTGTTGAGTTGAGGCCAGTATCTAGCCATCGAGGCTCTCGTTCACATAGATCCAAGGCATCATGCTGTCCCCAGTTCTTTCATCATCAAGCAACTAAATTATATCCACAGGTTGTTTTGTCCTTGATTTAGGGAAAGAGAAAGAAAGGGTTGGTGTGGAACATATTTTTAGAAGATTAAATCAACCCTGCTTTCCCGTGGGGATGCTCTAAAAGTGAAAGTTTCCTTCTCTTTATAATGACATTATCTACTTATTGTAGAAAAATTAGAACATCAAAAAAGGTCTGAAGAAGATAGCAAAAATTCTGTCAAATACCACTGTCCGCTTTACTATGAAAACCCTCAGAAGTGTTTTGTAAAACATCTTCCTAGACCCTGTTCTCCGTGAGTATGTATGTGCCATAAATAGTATTCTATTAGATAATGCTTTGCATTTGTGCTTTTGACAACTCAAAATATGTTATGGAAGCTTTTCCATATCAACGAAAAAGTATTTATGTAATAATCACTAGAATTTAGTGAACTAGGTTTACGTCTATCAGTGGACATTTATGAGTTTTCCTTTTTAAACAAGTGTAAAAATTGTCATATATATATTTATAAAGGGAATTGATTTGTCAAAAGGTATACACGCATTTATCATTTTGTAAATAGAGCCACACTGCACTCAGAAAATGTACATTCCCATCTACCAGATGTGAGATTACTTGGTCTTACCCTTTAGTCAACACCAAATAATGTCTGTTTTCTTCACTTTTGCCAGTCTGATAGACCACAGGTCATATTTTGTTTTAAATTTTTCATTCTCTAACTGCATTCATGGCTTGAAATACTGATACTGTATGTACTATGATATCCCCAAGTTTTATGCCCATTGTAATGCAGACGTGAAATATTCAGCTGCCTGTTGACATCTCTTGCTAGTCATCTGAAGGTGTCCAAAATCGAACCCCTTATCTTTTACCCAAGCTTGTTCCTTTCTTACTCTTTCATATATTAGTTCATAGAAGTTCATATATAGTTCATATAAGTTATATTAGTTTCATATAAAGTGGACAGTAGTATTTGACAGAATACTACCATTGCTCAGGTCACAATTTTGGAAGCAGGCTTGCTTTCTTCTTTCTGTGTCTATGTTCCATATCCAAGTCCCTCTGAAAGCCTGCTTGCTTTCATAATATATCCCCCTACTTCTCTTCAGATTAGTGGCTACCCCCCTGGTGTAGGTCTTCAGCACCTCTTGCTCACTTTATTGCTGTCGCTTCTCTAGTGTCTCTGCTTTCCCTTGTCTCCCTTGCACCATCTTCTCAGCTCAGCCACCTTATTAGCATTCTAAATGCCAGGTGAATCATACCTCTTACCTGCTGAAAATACATTATAGACATTTTGTGTCTCTCTCAGTGAAAGACAGAATTCCTTCAGGGGACTCACCATCCTCCAGGATTTATCTCTCCTCTGGATACTTCTCCCGTTTGTCTGACCTCATCTCCTCATTTCTGCGTGTCGCCCTCTCAGCTCCCGTCACACTCGCCTCCGTTGGTTTCCTGCCTGGAGCACCTCGGTGACCTGGCCCAGCTCCCCCACTCCATCAGACCGCTGACATGCCATCCTCTCAGCAAGAATCCCCATGGCCACTGCTTAAAACAGCTGCCCCGTGCTCTGAGACCTCTGACGTCCTCCTGCCATGCTCTGGTTTTCTCTGTAGCGTGTGTCTGGTATTTCATCACTTGTTAGTTGTTGTCTCTCTGCTAGCATAAGAGCCCAGTGAGTGCGGGGACATTTGCTTTTCTTTGCACGACTGTATCCACGGAATATAAAACAAGACTGACATGAAGTGCATGTCATAGACTTGGCACAAAATAAATAATGAAAGAAGTGTGAAGAGTGCTATTTGGAGGAGAGTCCTTTTGCCCTTTTGGAGGGAGTTTTTATGTTTTCTTTTTAATTTGTTATAACCCTTTATATTAGCAATTTAAAACTTTTGGTTTATGTTGCAGATTTTTCTTTGTCCCAAATATTTTTGCTTTGCAGTTTTAAATTTAATTCTTTCTCTCATCTGAATACCTGGATTTCTGCCATCCTTAGAAAGTCTTTCCTTACGCAAAAATTATTTAAATATTCACTGTTTTCTTCTAGTATCTTATCCTTCAGATTTGAGAAAACATCTGAGTTGAAATGGAATTTGTCTCTTGTAACAGGTGGGGAATAGGCACAACTTAATTTTTTCTGAATGTCTCAATTGCCTTACAGCTATTCACTGAACAATCCAGTTGTTCAGTTGCTAAGTCATGTCTGACTCTGTGACCCCGTGGACTGTAGTCTGCCAGGCTCCTCTGAACATGAGGTTTTCCAGGCAAGAATACTGAAGTGGTTTGCCATTTCCTTCTCCAGAACAATCCAGTATTCTTACACAAATTTGAAATGTCATATTTTCCTATACTAAATGTTCCTATATCTTATATTGTGAAACTCTTTGTTCTATTTTGTTGACGTATTTATTTATTCCTCTCATTTAAATATCGTTATTACTAGTACATTTGAACACCTGTAGTTTATGCTGAGTTTTAAATATTTGTTCCTCCCATGCTTTATGTGTATTTTTCATAGTCAAAAAAGCACAACAGTCTCTTTTTCACTAACATTATGTTAATAGGTAATATTTAAATCTTTAATATTATGTCCATTAGATTAAGAAAATGTATAAATAGATAGGCTGTAAATAAAGTGACTTCTCTTTAAATTATTCCCTTTATTTCTATATCTCAGGTACCATGACACAGCCCATCAATTGTATGCTTTACTTTAACAAGAGACTATAGTTCAGTTTTGTTTTTTGTTTTTTTTTTTCAGTTTTTGTTTATTTTTATTGTTTTGTTTTATTTTTTTTTAATTTTATTATTATTATTTTTTCAATTTTAAAATCTTTAATTCTTACATGCATTCCCAAACATGAACCCCCCTCCCACCTCCCTCCCCATAACATCTCTCTGGGTCATATTAGCATTTATGAGCATTGTTATCTTGCCATCATCCATGGTAGAATGTATTTTTCTTTATGAGTTTGTAACAAATGGGTGAATACTGACGTGTAATAGGAAACAGGGGAGGTGACAAGCTGGTTTCACTGCTCCACTTTCTACCTAGCAGGAGGTTCTCTGTCGCTTGTTGCTCGCATGCAGATTCTTGTCTGTCACGTAATCCGTGGTGCTAACCACATGCATGCTGCTCGACACTTGGCGCACTGCTGACACTTTCTGAGCCTTAGTTTCCTCATCTATAATATGGGGACCCTAATAGCATTTTACTTATCAAATTGCTGTTAGATTTAAGTGAAATAAATTCATGCGAAGTGTTTAGCGTAACATTTGACTCAATAAAAATGATGTATTTTACCTGCTGTTAATTATAACATGAATAAATGCTCTAATTTAATTCAGGGGAAAAGCAGCTCTTAGGACTGAAAATTATTTGAAGTTAGTCAGTGAAGTTGAGAGAAAGGATGGAAACAGCCTCCCTCACACCAGTTTCTTTTGTGTTGAAAATACTGGGCCAGCGTAAAGTCTGTCCAGTGGTAAAGGAAGTTTGGGCTTTAGAGAAATGACATATCATTTCACTCTGCGAAGTAGATCTTGAGAAAGCTCATTGTGTATTTAGATTAGCCTTTGAGATTACATGGAGAAGGCAATGGCAACAATTTCTTTTACTGCTTATCAAGTGTATAATTAATATGAGAAGTTTAAAAGTACAGTTGTTTTTCTCCCGTGAACATAGCCTATTTGTGTTTCTGATTTTATGGAAGAATGTTCCAAGAAGAAACAGGATATTGTCTGCCTTCCTCTCTCTTCTGGTTCCCATCGTGAATCCAAGCTCTGGTTACTGTAATGACTGGTCAATTCTAGAGCCTCCTGACTCAGGATGTCTTCCTTCTGCAGAC
The DNA here is from genome assembly GCF_001704415.2 of Capra hircus. NCBI lineage: Eukaryota > Metazoa > Chordata > Mammalia > Artiodactyla > Bovidae > Capra > Capra hircus. Next base: position 4,988,400 of record NC_030813.1, read on the forward strand.
CCACTCGGAGGAGAGGCCATTCCAGTGTGAAGAGTGTAAAGCTCTCTTCCGGACTCCATTTTCTTTGCAGAGACACCTGCTTATACATAACAGTAAGTCACAATCCTGGCAGATGAAGACCAAAGGAACCTATTAAAATGTAGACATCACAGAAGCAGAACTATAAAGTAGTTATGTAATCTACTTTTGAACTTAAAAAAAAAAATGGATTACTGCCTTTCACCTTTTCTTCCTCTAGTCTAGCTTTATTTTTGCACGCTAAGATTAATCGTTTATGAGGCATATCATTTTATATCATTTTTCCCACTCTTTAAAGCTTGTGTATAAAAACATGTCATGGTCAATAAAATATCTTTGAAATTTGCTCTGAAACAGACACTTATGTTCCTTTTTAAATGTCATTATTAAGAGACTCTTTAAAACATGCAGATACCTGGCATGATTTTATTAGTTCACAGGCTTTTACAGTGGGAAAGAATTAGAGTAAACGTCTAATTTAAGCTCTTCGTTTGAGGGGAGTTGAGGAAATTGAGGCTCAGAGAAGCATGGTGATACACTCAGGGTCACACAGAATGCTGGCGGAGCGGGTGCAGCGTGCAAGCACTGGTCAGTCTGCTCTGATCTCTTATTTCTTTTGGCAAGGGCATTTTTTTGAGAGGAAGTGAGAATTACGTTATTTACATATATACCGCGAAAGTGTGTCTAGCAGTTACACTGAGAGCTGATTTTAGAATACCACACTGTAAAGAAAATGTAATTGCAAAATGAACTTTTAAAGTGAGTTGTGTTCAGATGTTAAAGTAACCAGAGATGTGTATCTGCTTTGCTATATATAAAGTTAAATAAAAATGATATAACTTAACTAATACTTACATGTCTTGCTTTTGATTTGAGTTGTTTAATCAGTAGAACGTCCCCTAACATGTAGTTTCTACTGCTGATTAAATTTTTAATATTTCTGAGGAAAGCAAAACAATCAATCTTGACATTTTATTGTACAGATAAGATATTATCTTGGAAGAAATTTTCTCTGGTCAAGTCATAGTATCTAAACTGTAAAATAAGAAGACCCTGAAGTCTCTATATTCATGAAGTGGGACAGTTGTGACAGACTGCATCTCCCCCACGGAAAAGACAGTCCTGTGACTTCATGTCATTCTGTAGGCAGCTCACAGCTCTGGAGAAGTTGTCAGCACCACTCTCCATTTATAAAGAACAGCTATGCATTTAAGAAGTAAATTTTGTCATTAACAGCAGGAATTTCCATCTCATTTCACTGTCATTTGATTAAGAGAAAACCTGTTATGAGCTGAAGGGATTCTAGAATAGGGATTCAGACAAGGGAATCTCATTTATATTGTTAAGACTTTCATGGCTGATCTTGGTCTGATGCTCAGGAAATTTTTTTTTGATGGATGAAATTTTTTGTAGCAGCAAGTGGATATTTTTGATTTCAGCGTTTTAGTTCTCATCCACTTGAGAGTAAGATGAAGTGACTGAGTGTAGACAGTGCTTGTGCATTCTGTATCTCACATGCTGCCGATCTGCTGGTCCATGCATCAGTCAGAGGCTTTATGAAGCCACATCAAGACATTTAGCCAGGAAGGTCACCTTGGGTAATGGGTGAGCAAATGTGTCCTTTAAGGTAAACATCACTTAAGGCTAGTGAGCTGAAAGGGTGGGAAAACCAAAAATGGCTAAAATAGAGAGGACAAAAGACTAGATCTTGTCTTATCCAATGTAAAATTTACAGCCCATTTAACTTCAAAATATGAGATTTGTTTTAGAAACTTACATCACACTGTGGCTCCAAATATGAAGGATAAGTTGTCATAATTATTTTGGAAATTATTGTTATTTCCTAATACACTGAAGACCAAAAGGCAGGTTGCTAGCTTGCTTCTTGGTTTTAAGATAGGGAAAATTCCTGATAAATTTAAGGTAAAGAAATCTGATAAAATCAGATAAAATCTCACGTGAGGATTTCAAAGTTCTGATAAACTTTAAAAAATCAGGAATTAAAATATGAAAACAAAACGGTGTGCACTACCTTGGTATAGCTTGATGAGATTTTTGTACAGGAACCAAGACTTTGATTCACTTAACGCTTTAAGGGAAATACTTTGATAAAGAGCAATCTTGGAGTAGTTTTATCCAGTGCCTTGGTATTGTTAACTCCTAGAGTCTTATGTCAGTTGTCCTTTCACTCTCACTGGTTAAACATTTCACACGAATAGAATTTTAAATCACAAAAGACACATGAAGGGAAACGAGATGACGGTAGTAACACCCTGCAACAAAAATGCAGAAAGGCAAGATACAGACACACCTCTTGGAGTCTGCACAGCTCACGCACAGTTTGGTGTGACTATTTCAGGTATCAAATTCAACAACTCAACAGCTTCCTTAAAGACTTTGAGACTTTCAAGAGCTGAACTTCTGTTTGAAAAGATGAAGGGGAAGTTATTTGCTTTTTCCTTTTTATTTTCTTTCTTCTTGTCCTCCCTCAAATTGATGTGAAGAGATAATGGGGTCTTCAAATTTCTAAATATATGCTAGTTAAAATGGAAGGGAAGGTAAAGGATCTTGGTTGAAATTGAGGTAATCTCATATTTAGGTAAAGAAATTTATCAGCATATTTTGTCTTATAATGGATATTATTTGTGAATTTGGGCTATTATAATTGGTCTCTAAAAAGGGAGAATATATGCAAACACTAATCTGTCTTTATACAGGTTACATATGTTTTCTGACTTTTTGGGAGAGATCACTATCTTCTAATTGGGCACATGGATCAGTTAAAATGTATTTAAAATGGACTTTAGACATAGCTTGATATGAAAGTTTAAAAAGTCCTGCTGTCTCCCTAAAACATAGCTTTGGGAGTGCTTGCCTGCAAGGGGAGGCTGTTTAATGCGAAAGTGAGAACCCTCCCAGGCACCCAGGGCTCTGGGTTGGAAAGGGTGGTTGCCTCTCTGGTATCCCTGCCTCCATACAGGTACCTCTCTGAGATGTAGCCCCCAGATGAGCACCTGGACATGGAATCCCTTCCCCAGCCTTATCACAGTGAACCAAGGACAGCTATTGGGCTGAGGGAGAAAGGGGAGATGCAGCCTATTCCTGTCCCGGGGTGTAGGACCCACTCTGACCTCCTCCTTCGGGGACTTCATACCAGCTTCCTGTCCAAGAGCCAGCTCTTCCCTGCCTCTGACGGCCAGAGGGAGAGAGGTGATGGGAGGGGACTTCAGGAGGGCCTGCCAGCAACTCACTGCTGAACACAAGTGCCTGTGCCCCTCACACTCAAGCCCGTTCCCTAGAAATACTGCCGTTAAAATTCTTAGAATCTTTACAAAATTAGCGAATTTAGTCCCTACATTTTCCAGTTAAAGGCACTGAGAATCCAGTTAAAGGTTAAAGGACTCCCCCTGCCCCCCACCTAATTGACAGCAGGGGATAGCAAATATGGAACTGAAAAAGTTGTTGGAGGAATGACCTTTTATGATTACGATGAATTGTTAGAGCTGTAAAGCTCTGGTTTTGGAGAAAACAGCACTAAATCCGGTAGACGTGAAGGGGTGTTAACAGTACCCTGTTCTTGCATCTGGTTCTGTAATTTGATTTTTCATTTCTAAGGTGAGAGGACATTCAAGTGTCATCACTGTGATGCTACCTTTAAAAGAAAGGACACGTTGAATGTTCATGTCCAGGTGGTCCATGAAAGACACAAGAAGTACAGATGTGAGCTGTGTAATAAGGCGTTTGTTACACCTTCAGTACTTAGAAGTCATAAAAAAGTAAGTAGAAACCTTCTGTGACTTTGAAAGGATTATGTATTTTAACTGTACAGGTGTATGTGTTAATTATATGATAATCAATTTTATATTAATCTATCAACATATTTACCCAGAACGACAAGGAACCCATGATTGACAGTAACTCTTGAGCATATGTCTGTTTTCTTCATTTTATCAGAAGAGAATATGTTTGAAAGCAAACATAGATTTAGGTATGGTTCTGTGCAGTCCCAAGCTATGCTGATAGTGACACAGACTGCTACTGAGTGAGTTTTTACTCACTTCTAGACATTTTTTGATTAACGTAGGTTTCTTTTTTTAAAGCTATTGAGTAGGACTTTAAATAGCTTTAGTTTTGAAGGCTAGTTCAGATACTTATTGACAGATTATTAGACTGAGCTCTTCTAGGATTGGAGTGGTCCCTCTACGTCTTGCATCCCTAGGACCTAGGGAAGTTCCTGGTACAGAGCAGGGACGTGATAAGTATTTGCTCAACGCAAATAAAAGGATGTTCATACTGATGGTGATTTGGAGATTATCATAGTTGTGTTATCCTAATTACCTCCAGCACATCAACAGGTTGTTTCTACTTGTTGATTAAATGCATTTTAAGTAAAATTTTAAAACAGCAAAATTGATACTATGGTTAATGAAGCTGAAGGTCTTAGTGTTGACTTTAGAAATGACTGTGACACGTGGTAGTCTTACGTTGCTCAGTGTGTCCTGCTGAATGAAGGCCGGAGTAACTTCTGCCATTATAACTCTTATTTTGGTGCCTATCCCTGACACAGCTGTTTCAAAAGGACTGAATTGAGTAGCTTACTTTTCTTGCATCTTTAATGCCCAGTAATAATGATACTGTCTTCTCTTTTCAAAACTCAGAATAATGTTTTAACTTCCATTGATTGGATTACTTTTTCATGAATTTATTAACCTTTTGTTGTGTTTTAATCAATGAGAGAAAAGGTAATGAGTTTTCAAGAAAGATATAGTTGTTTGTCTGCAATAACAGATTGTCATAGAATATATTTACTAGTGCATTGTTCATTTTCGACTCCTGTATTTACCCAAATATTGTTCTCATATAGATTTGTTTTCATGCTTTCTTATCCATATTTAAGATTTTTAGTGTTATACTTTCAGTATCTTTTAATAACCATCCAGTCAAATTCCGCACCTAATAGTACATATTTTTGAATTAAGCTCAAAGGCACATTTTAATTCTTTTCATTACTATTGCCTTAATGTCCTTTAATTTGAAACTTATACCAGTGAAGTACACATAACTGAGTTATAAGTAAGGGAACAATGAAATACTTACGTGACAGCAAGAGAGATCCTGTGGATTTTATAAAGATATTACAAATTACTTGGTAGTTGCCTGTTTGGAATAATCCAGTGTTGAAATAACTACATTTTATAGCTGTATAAAATTTCTAAACAGTGTTGCATTAATCAGAAAGAATGGCCGTATTTTGTCCCTTCTGTCAGGGACTAAGAAGAACACAGGTCTGTTATACATCAAAATGTTACACCATTTCTTTAAACTGAATCATAATGCGGAACATGGGAGTAACAGTTCTTGCTGAGGTGTAGAGAATGTAGACCTGTTTTGGACAAGAACTTGTAGGGAAAATGGAAAGTTAAGTGCCTGCCAAATGCGGATTCAAGGAGCCCTCTGTTGTAGACAGTATCATTGGCTATTATGCTGTCGATTAAACTGTATTCCTCAAACTTGTGAATAATACAAATCTTTTTCAGTGGAGAAAACCTAAAGGACACTGAAGTTGATGAAGATATTTCATTTATAACTCTTTTAAAATTACAAATATGATAGTTTATATCCAAATACAGATTATAATTCAAATATGAGAATTTATAAAGTAAATATCAACCAGTAAGTTTATGAAACTGATTATATTAAGATTAACAATCAATTTGGGGCTTCCCTGGTGGCTAAGTGGTAAGGAACCCACCTGCTAGTGCAGGAGACGCAGGTTTTATCCCTGGGTCTGGAAGATCCCCTGGAGGAGGAAATGGCACCCCACTCCAGTATTCTTGCCTGGAAAATCTCATGGATGGAGAAGTCTGGCAGGCTGCAGTCCATGGTGTCACCAAAGAGTCGGATACAACTTAGTAGCTCAACAATGGCAACAATAGTCATTTTAATATGGAAGATGAGAATGTTTGGCCAGGTTTGTGATTCTTCAGGTTTACCAAGTTATGACATAAATGCTCCACCCCTTTTTCTGTATTCCAGCCAGCCTGTCTTTCCCTTCTGGGGACACATCATTTTAAAAAAGTTTTCCTGTTCTTTTTGCTTTTTCTTGTTGTTATTGTTTAGTTGCTAAATAACGTCTGACTCTTTGCAACCTCATGGCAATTCAAATAATGATACTTCTAATAATTTGCATAAACGCAAATGCTTCCAGACACAGGTCCTGGAAGTTCTGTTTTGTAATTGTGGTGGTAACCCAGATGATCCACGATACGCTGTTAGTAACATGTCACTGAGATTTAAAAAATCTGCAAATGATTTGAGAGAATGTACAGGTATCTGAAGTGATTGCCTCCTCCTCTCTTCTTTTCCCTTCTCCTAAGTTTGAAAAAAGCAATGAAACTTGAAGAGTAGCTCTGACCCCTCATTTATTGACATGACCTATTTTGATATTGGTAGAAACACTGGTCACCTGATGAGATCGTGAGACAAGTTTTAAACATTCCATCTGCATCCTCTTTTGGGAGAGGTCACTCTTTTTTTTCTTTCTTTGCACTCTCACATTTTATCAAAACTGGTTTTTGATGATACTCATTCACCTTTTCTTGTGTGGTAGTTTTATGCTCAGATAAAAGATATGTTGAAGGCAACAGTGATCTTTGAGATTCAGTGTTCATTTAACGCTTGCTGATTTTCAAGATGAAATCAGATTTATTCTTTTTCTTTGCTTTGTAGTAAAATCAATTCAGTCGAACAAATATGATGCAAGTAACAGAGTACTTTATTGAGATTAATTCTGTCCTCAAGCGTTAAGTGCACACAAAGAAAGTGAAAAATGCTTCTAAGGAAGTGTTTCTTGGCACAGTCAAGGGCAGCTGTAGCCCCACTTAGATTATGTGGTTTTGCTAGCATACACTAGTTTTGAATAACTTAATCATTTTTAGATGGGGGCTCCATAAAGGCTTAAAATGTAAACTGCAGAATTATTTTCAAATTTACACTAATGCATGATTCTAAGAGGTTTTTTTGAACCAGTGGGAATACCCATGATAAATTGTTTAAAATCTCATTGTGATATTAAATCATTTTAAAGAAACGTAATCCTGGGAAAAAAAGGATTTACTGTTGTCAGAAGCACTTAATCATTTTTACCTAATTCTTTACATTTATCCTCAGCCCTTTTTATTTCTTTTTGTTTAGACGCATACAGGAGAAAAGGAGAAAATCTGTCCATATTGTGGCCAGAAATTTGCCAGCAGTGGTACACTGAGAGTTCACATCCGTAGCCACACAGGTATGTGGGTTGTAATTGGCAATAAAGACGACACAGAGAAATCAATTCCTCTAGGATAAAGAATTTATAATTTTACAAAGTGACTCCAAGTTTAAGAATTAATCGTGACTGTTTTCTGTCTTATAAAGTTTTGTAACATCTTGGTTCTTACTCTAGAAAAATTTTGAATAAGTATCCTTTCCCAAACTAAGTTAAATATCTAAAGTGGCAACTTTTTAATGTTTGTTTGTGATATAACTGATTTACTTTATATACTAGGCTAATGGATGGAATAGGGACTAGCAGTTTCATAGAAGGCTGAGGGCCTCCTCTTAAAACTCTTCCTATAACTTGCATTAGATATGCCCTTTTAAAATGTTAGACGTCCTTGGAATGTGGTTTGAATGCTGTAGGATTTTGTTGAACGCAAGGGTGATGTGACCACAGTATCTGTTATGCCATGAATTGCTTCCTAAAGACTTTCTTCATTTCTTACGACTTCCTATGTAATTTCTCCCCTTAAAGAGGGCTGTGCCCTAGTGAAGAGTGAGGGAACATCTGAATACTCTTGAAAGAATTTTGTTTGGATTTTGTCTGTCATGTAGAGAAGTACTTGAGAAGACTTGAAAGAATGCTCTTAATTTTGATAGCCATATGTCACAGCTATATGTGACTCTTAAGGGGTCCTCAGTAGCTGGAATGTGTTTGGTAAACTGTGTAACCAGATTACATTGCTAAAGCTTTTTATTCAAGGGCCATAGTATTTGACTTTATCATTGTGTCCCCAGCACCTAACTTAGTGTTTAGCACAGTAACTCTGTGGTGAATGAGAAAAAGTTTAGGCAGGTTAAACCGCTAGACCATTCAGGTATGACCTAAATCAAACCCCTTATGATTATAAAGTGGAAGTGAGAAATAGATTTAAGGGCCTAGATCAGATAGATAGAGTGCCTGATGAACTATGGAATGAGGTTTGTGACATTGTACAGGAGACAGGGATCAAGACCATCCCCATGGAAAAGAAATGCAAAAAAGCAAAATGGCTGTCTGAGGAGGCCTTACAAATAGCTGTGAAAAGAAGAGAGGCGAAAAACAACGGAGAAAAAGATATAAGCATCTGAATGCAGAGTTCCAAAGAAGAGCAAGAAGAGATAAGAAAACCTTCTTCAGCAATCAATGCAGAGAAATAGAGGAAAAGAACAGAATGGGAAAGACTAGAGATCTCTTCAAGAAAATTAGAGCTACCAAGGGAACATTTCATGCAAAGATGGGCTCGATAAAGAATAGAAATGGTCTGGACCTAACAGAAGCAGAAGATATTAAGAAGAGGTGGCAAGAATAAACAGAAGAACTGTACAAAAAAAATCTTCATGACCCAGATAATCATGATGATGTGATCACTTATCTAGAGCCAGACATCTTGGAATGTGAAGTCAAGTGGGCCTTAGAAAGCAGCACTATGAACAAAGCTAGTGGAGGTGATGGAATTCCAGTGGAGCTGTTTCAAATCCTGAAAGATGATGCTGTGAAAGTGCTGCACTCAATATGCCAGCACATTTGGACAACTCAGCAGTGGCCACAGGACTGGAAAAGGTCAGTTTTCATTCCAATTCCAAAGAAAGGCAATGCCAAAGAATGCTCAAACTACCGCACAATTACACTCATCTCACATGCTAGTAAAGTAATGCTCAAAATTCTCCAAGCCAGGCTTCAGCAATACATGAACTGTGAACTCCCTGATGTTCAAGCTGGTTTTAGGAAAGGCAGAGGAACCAGAGATCAAATTGCCAACATCCGCTGGATCATGGAAAAAGCAAGAGAGTTCCAGAAACACATCTATTTCTGCTTTATTGACTATGCCAAAGCCTTTGGCTGTGTGGATCACAATAAACTGTGGAAAATTCTGAGAAAGATGGGTATACCAGAGCACCTGACCTGCCTCTTGAGAAATCTGTATGCAGGTCAGGAAGCAACAGTTAGAACTGGACATGGAACAACAGACTGGTTCCAAATAGGAAAACAAGTACGTCAAGGCTGTATATTGTCACCCTGCTTATTTAACTTCTATGCAGAGTCCATCATGAGAAACGCTGGACTGGAAGAAACACAAGCTGGAGTCAAGATTGCCAGGAGAAATATCAATAACTTCAGATATGCAGATGACACCAGCCTTATGGCAGAAAGTGAAGAGGAACTAAAAAGCCTCTTGATGAAAGTGAAAGAGGAGAGTGAAAAAGTTTGCTTAAAGCTCAACATTCAGAAAACGAAGATCATGGCATCTGGTCCCATCACTTCATGGGAAATAGATGGGGAAATAGTGGAAACAGTGTCAGACTTTATTTTTTTGGGCTCCAAAATCACTGCAGATGGTGACTGCAGCCATGAAATTAAAAGACCCTTACTCCTTGGAAGAAAAGTTATGACCAACCTAGATAGTATATTCAAAAGCAGAGACATTACTTTGCCGACTAAGGTCCGTCCAGTCAAGGCTATGGTTTTTCCAGTGGTCGTGTATGGATGTGAGAGTTGGACTGTGACGAAAGTTGAGCACCGAAGGATTGATGCTTTTGAACTGTGGTGTTGGAAAAGACTCTTGAGAGTCCCTTGGACTGCAAGGAGATCCAAGCAGTCCATTCTGAAGGAGATCGACCCTGGGATTTCTTTGGAAGGAATGATGCTAAAGCTGAAACTCCAGTACTTTGGCCACCTCATGCAAAGAGTTGACTCATTGGAAAAGACTCTGATTCTGGGAGGGATTGGTGGCAGTAGGAGAAGGGGACAACCGAGGATGAGATGGCTGGATGGCATCACGAACTTGACGGACGTGAGTCTGAGTGAACTCCAGGAGATGGTAATGGACAGGGAGGCTTGGCGTGCTGCAATTCATGGGGTTGCAAAGAGTTGGACATGACTGAGCAACTGAACTGAACTGAACTGAGGCAGGTCAAAGAATCATTACGGTGACTATTATACATAGATTGAAAAAAAAGAACAGCCGTAAAGCATGATTTCTTATTTTGCGGCATAATTTCTAGTAATCTGGCTAAAGCTGAAAGACCTAGGTCAGCTTAGTAGTTGTCATCTTTGAATAGCCTCTTAAATGCCTTTATATGAAATATGTGAAGAGATGAAGTATTATACGTGATGACTGTGGAATAATGGGTGGCCTAAAGAAGAAAAAGAGGTCTTCTTGCTTAGAAGTACCTAGAGAAAGTGAGGTTTTCAGGACAGCATCCAGGAGAAGAATATAACAGAAAGCAGAGTAGGGAGAAGCAAAAAGGAAAGGGCAGCAGAGAACCATATTGAGGACAGGCGGACTTAAAATAGTGCCTGCGACTGTTAGCACCATGTCCTGGTTGTGGAGAAGAGGCAGGTGGATGATGGAGAGCGAGCAGAGAGCACTGCTAAGCACCGAGCCCGCCTCTGTAGCCTGGCAGTGTGGTCTTTGATGTCACCGGGCGCCATTCTCTTCTGTGCATTGGAGGCCATGTGGGGTTGCGGTAGAGACAGGGAAGGGCAAGAGGGAGACCAGCCTTCCGTTAGGAATCAGTAATGCTTGGAACTGCGGCTTTGCGCCACCATCCTGAAAATGTAACTTACAGCTGCCTTGGCAGATTTTATGTCTGTCTGTGTGTGCTTGTGTATATATTGATAATTTGTGTTTGGAAGGAGGATGAGCAGGAAGTGGGGAAAGTGTGTTATTTCTTCATATCATAGTAGTAAGTTTATAATAATGTCCTAAGCCGTTACCGTGTAATTGAATTACTGTTGGTATAGTATGTTTTTATTTTTCTAATTTTTTATTTGTTTATTTGGCTGTGCTGGGTCTCAGTTGTGGCATGCAGTCTTTAGTTACGATGTGTGGGATCTCGTTCTCTGACCCAGGATGGAACCCGGACCCCTGCGTTGGGAGGGCAGAGTCTTAGCCACTGGGCCAGCAGGGAAGTCCCAAGTGTATTTTTTTAAAATAACTTCATTGATTTCTGGCTGTGTGGGTCTTTATTGTTGTGTGGGCTTTTCTTTGGTGATGGAGAGTGAGGGCTACTCTCCAGTTGTGGTACCCGAGCTTCTCAATGCAGTGGCTGCTCTGACTGGGGGGCTCGTGGTCTCGGGAGCTCTGGCACAGGCTCCACAGTTGTGGCACACAGACGTAGCTGCTCTGTGGTAGGTGGGATCTTCTCGGACCAGGGATTGAACCCATGTCTCCTGCGTGGGCAGGGGGACTTGTTACCACTGAGCCACCAAGGAAGCCCACAAGTGTGTTTCTAAAAGGCGGTGATTATTGTTTGGAATGCATTAAAATGTGTATTTTAGCACAGAAAAGATGAATCCAGTGATAGCTCAGCTGGTAAAGAATCCTTTTGAAACGCAAGAGACCCCAGATCAGTTCCTGGTTCGGAAAGATCCGCTGGAAAAGGGATAGGCTACCCATTCCAGTATTCTTCCCCTAGTGGCTTAGCTGCTAAAGAATCTGCCTGCAATGCTTGAGACCTGGGTTCGTCCCTGAGTTGGGAAGATCCCCTGGAGGAGGGCATGGCACTCCAGTCTTTTGGCCTGGAGAATTCCATGGACTATACAAAGAGTCAGACACGACTGAGTGACTCATTCATTCATTCAATCATAGAACACTCGATTATTCAAAAATATTGCATCCTTGAGAATTCTAAGTCCTGCATTTTATTTCACTTGTAGGTATGATGGGCAGTGGAGAAGAATAACCTTAAATGAGTAATTTCTTCTAAAATTTTAATTAAAAAGTTGTATTAATAAGATTTTTGAGCTCCAAGAGTTCTGTCCGATAAAATATAAAATAAGTGTCATGGTTTTTGTTGTCATATATTATATTCCATATTATATGTAATCTAAATAATACTTAATCATAACATTTTATATATGATCTGGCTATTTAAATGTTGTACAGATTCTGTTCCATTGGTTTCTGATCAAGAAAACAGGCCACCTGAATTCAGCCAACAGTGCTAAGGCACAGTCAGACACACATAAATTTAAATAAATAAAGTGAAAATATAAAGGTGGCTTATGTGTTTGTCCACACAAATAGTTGTGTGTTTGTTTATACTTGTTATTTACGAACTGACTTAGCATGCACATTTACTTATAACTAGATATTTTTTTTCTGCTTAAAATCAGACTCATTTTCACATTTTGCAGTGCTGCTTTGAGTCACTCTGATGTGAAGCCAGTGTTTTTGGTGACAGCTGCTTGGCAGCACGGCCGGGACTGTATTTGAAATGGTTGGTGCCAAGCCGTTTGTCAGTGACTGCAGAGCTGGTATCTGGGTTTCCACAACAGTCCTGGCATGGATGTGTTTTTTTGTGTGTACAGATGTTGCTTTTGCTTCTGTTTTATTTGCTTTGTCCTATTCTCCAAATCTTATGCCTCCATTTGCTCTTCTTGGAAGCTAGCTCAGTGACCAGATGAGTTTGTGTAGTTAGTTATTTTGCTTCTTTGATGATAAAGCTTTCCTTATTTTGAGTTCTGTAAATTCAGTTTTTCTGTCCTTTTCTTATTTTTTCTTATGAAATCATGTGATTTAATTCAGCCCTTCCTCACATTAGATTTCGCTATTTATGTTTGTGCTACAGTGTAACAGGGGCATGGGGTCACAGCCTGTTCTATAGGAAGCATTTAGGTGCGTACAGTTAGGGACTGTGCAGTGAGATGAGGAGGACCCTGAGTGAAAATGGGGTGGGACAGTCAGGACAGACAGCTGGTGCAGCTCTGAGGAAGAAGGCACTCTGGATCACTGGTGCTCACGCTTCGGCCTCAATCCTCCTTACCACCTTAGAAGTCACGGGAGGCCTGGGAAGCTGTTGTCTGTGTGGGTTATATTTGCTGTCGCTGTTTAGTTGCTGAGTCATGTCCAGCCCTTTTGCAGCCCTGTGGACTGTAGCCCACCAGGTTCCTCTGTCCGTGGGTTTTCCCAGGCAGAATACTGGAGTGGGTTGCCGTTCCCTTCTCCAGGGGATCTTCCTGACCCAGGGATCAAACCCAGGTCTGATGCTTTAGCAAGCGGATTCTTTACCGCTGAGCCACCAGTTCAGTTCAGTTCCGTTCAGTCGCTCAGTCGTGTCCCACTCTTTGCGACCCCATGAGTTGCAGCATATCAGGCCTCCCTGTCCATCACCAACTCCCGGAGTTCACTCAGACTCACGTCCATCGAGTCAGTGATGCCATCCAGCCATCTCATCCTCGGTCGTCCCCTTCTTCTCCTGCCCCCAATCCCTCCCAGCATCAGAGTCTTTTCCAGTGAGTCAACTCTTTGCATGAGGTGGCCAAAGTACTGGAGTTTCAGCTTTAGCATCATTCCTTCCAAAGAAATCCCAGGGCTGATCTCCTTTGAGAACATTTAACAGTATTTGTTAATTTGTTAAAAAGAACAACAGTACATCCATTACATATTAACATAAACAACATAGTTTTACAGAAAGGAGCTACATTTTCCTAGTCAGAAATAATTTAGTGAGGAGGGACACACTGTTGTACATCTCTGAAACTTTAATATCTGGCTCAAGAGGAGACAGCTAGGTTCTCATGTCTGTTTCTTAGCCCATCCTGCTGCAGCAAGTTCTTTTGGTTGCAGAATTTAAAGAAAATCTGGCCTCATGCAGATTTGCGGTTAGAGTTCTTAACTATCCTTTGTAAATAATTCTGCATGTTGTTTGTTACTTCAGTAAAACTCAAAAAGTAGTAGTTCTTTTTTTTTTTTTTCTTTTAAGGCTTGTATTGTGGAAATTCAAATCTTCTCAATGGGCTTCTCCTGTTCTGTTACTTTAAAATCCATTGGTGTGTTTTGTACTTTGAATGATCTTTTACCCTCACATGATTCTGTAACATGATACACAAATCATGTGGAAAGTGTTGGCTCACCGAGTTACATATATCCTGCACACGTGTTAATGTCATCACTGATCTCATTAGACAAGTCTGAGTAATCGGAAGCCTTCAAGCATGGTAGCACATACAGATTTTCCAAAATTCTCAATTTTGCTTTGACTGCTCTAATTCTTACATTTGGTAAGGCATATTTCCCTCCCTACCTGCCTTTCTTCTCTTCTTTGAAATGACAGACTTTTTATTTAAAAAAGAAAAAGTTCACCAAATACCCAAATCTGAATAACCATGTGTTGTTGTCATTTTGTTTCGAGTAAAAATGATGTTCCATGAGAAAAAAACTGTTAGTTCAGCTCATGAATCAATCATATAAGTGCTTTTTCTTGAGACAACTTTTCATATATAATATACATTAAAGGAAGTTATTTCCCATTTCATAGCTAAGAATATTAAAACATGGTACTCAGGAGTTAAGGTTTAATAAAATTAATGTTAAGGTCTTAAAGGTTAAATAATAAGTTGTTAACCGTGGTTATTTGTTTGCATTTTAAATATGATAGCTTGAATTTTCTTCATGATTTTCTGTATTTTATATTTTTTCTATAATTTTCTTGTGTAAGCAAAATATTTAAAGTATATTAATGTTATGATTATGCAGGAAACTTTTATCAGAATATTCATGTTTAGCTATTTAGGTGTTACATATCTCTGTATCTTATTATCAAATGGGCCAGCATGAAGTACTTATAAAAATGCATGTTGAAAAGAGAAATGAAATTGAGAAAGCAAATACGGTAATATTAAACCTAAGTGAGGGTACATAGTGTTCATTGAACCATTTTTCTAATTTTTCTTCATGTTTGAAATTTTTCATAATTAAAAGCAGAAGTGTTTTATTCCATGAGAGCCATGGAATGGACACAGATAGCAAGTAGGGGCAATTGAGATCTGTCTGTTGGACATCCAGCATCACAGCTCACATCTTTCTCATGCCTCCTTCTCCCTCATGGCCTGGCCCTTTCACCAGGGAATGCTGTATTCTTTCAACATAAACAGATTTTTGTTGTTGCGTTTTTTTGCTTACAGTTGTATTGCTCAGAGGGAAACTAGATTCTTCTGAAGGAACAGAGTATCACTGCTTCATGCTTAATTATTTTAAAAAAGGAATTCCAGGAAACTTGCAATTCCGTGGATTGTTCAGAAGTTTTTTAAAATACATTTGAAAGCATATGTATTCTTAGAAACGAAAATGCAAAGAATTGAAAATAGCCAGTCCAGCTGTTACCCTATTGGAGACCTGTCGGTGGTTTCCCTTTCCCTTGTGCAGATGGCATGCTTGTGTTAATGCTAGGCATCCCAGGGTCTGTTAGTGGGCTTCTTTCCGTCCCCTCCAATCTCCAGTTAAATGTCGCTTTCTTCCTGGCGTGTTACCTGTCCTTCCCTTCGCTCCCCTCCCATCATCCGTTTTGTTTGATGAGTTAATTCTGTAGGAACTGGAATCATTACAAACAATTGTGTGATATATTACAGTCTCTTGCACTGTGTTGCTTCTCACAGGAGATTTTGAGGGCTCCCATCGATGGGTATAAATGAATGTCTCTTCTCAGTTATGATATTAAACTTTATCTGTTCCCTGCCTAGATTCTGAGTGGAAGGGCAAGGCAGATCTGGCTTTTCAATCAAGTTTATTGAAGGAGGGAAGCTTTCTCAGACATTACCTGAGTTAACCCTTTCATAGCCAATGTGATAGGGTTCCCAGATCATTCATTCTCACTTTCTACATGAAGCTGAGATTCAGAGAAGCAAATGACCTATCCAGTCAAAGTAATAAGATTCAAATCATCTTATTTCAAATTCTGGTTTTTTGTGTGTTATCTCTTCTTTTTTTGCTACAAAGCTATAAGCTGCTACACAACTATTATCACCACAAAAATGACAAAAATTCAATAACTTCTTTGGGATATAAAGTTGAGAAGTGGGATTCTGGAAGCATTGTTTTATTTCTGCGGTATGGCAAGTTTATGCTTTAGAACCAAATGAATGGCGTTTTGATGTTTTTTTTTTAAGCAGCCATCACTTGTTCATTTACTCCTGAGTCATCTTTAGAGTGGGCAATAACGGAAAATGATGATTAAATTTAGTTTCACCAGATTCTTATTATTTTTCTAAATGACTTTATTTTTAGGGCAGTTTTAGGTTCTTGGCAAACTAGAGAAAGATACAGAGATTTCCCCATCTACTTTCCCCAGTCCACACATGCGTAGTCTCCCCTACTATCAATATTCCCAACCAGAATGGTACATTTATTATAATTGATGAACCTACACTGACGGCTTATAATCACCGGAAGTCTGTAGTTTACATTACTGTTCACTGTTGATGTTGTACATTCTTTTGGTTTGGACAAATGTGGATCCACCATTATAATATTCGGAGAATTTTCACTGCCCTAAAGATTCATTTTGCCTTATCTGTTCATCCGACCGTTCTCAACCCCTGGCAACCACTGATCTTTTTACTGTCTCCTTAATTTTTCAGTTTCCAGAATGTCATATGGATGGACAGATTACTTCTTTTATTTCTGGGAAATGACTTTATTTATAGTTGACCCTTTCATTTAGATGGATGTACACTTGAATGCATTGCAATGTGATGAGATTTTTATAGAGGTAGTAGGCTTTTCATCATTTTCCCATTATGTTGAAGGAGTCAGTTTCATTTTGTTTTTATAGTATTCAAACTGTCCATCAGTATTTGGTGAAGCCAGTTTTCTTTGTTGTAACATTAGATAGCACTGAGCTTTATGAAGAGGAAATATGACTTCAGTTTATAATTCTTTCCAGTTTGGCAGTTGGTAGCTTTCATCATTTCCTATCTGATTCAGGGACAGTATTGCTTTGTGTAGCATTAAATGCAGTTTTCTTCATGTTAATTTTCTTAGAACAGGTTTTATTTTATTGACCCATGCCTGTGGTCATTCTGTTAGGCAGTGATCACTTAGCTGTTGGATTACTACCAGTCTTTTAGTGCTGGGAAGAATCTTAGTATTTATATCTCTGTTGTATTTTTTTCTTAATGTTGCTGTTGCTGCTCAGTTGCATCTGGCTCTTCATGGCCCCATGGACTGCAGCACACCAGTGTGCTATCCTTTACTATGTATCCTATCCCTACTATGCTATCCTATCCCTGTCTTTTACTGTCTATCAGAGTTTGCTCAAACTAATGTCCATTGAGTTGATGATGTAATCCAGCCATCTCCCTCTGTCATCCCTTTCTCCTGCCCTCAGTCTTTCCCAGCATCAGGGTCTTTTCTCACGAGTCAGCTTCCCACATCAGGTGGCCAAAAGTATTGGAGCTTCAACATCAGTCTGTCCAGTGAATATTCAGGCTTGATTTCCTTTAGGATTGACTTGTTTGATCTCCTTGTAGTCCAAGGGACTCTAAAGAGTCTTCTCCAGCACCACAGTTAGAAAGCATCAATTCTTTGGCACTCAGGCTTCTTTATGGTCTAAATCTCATATCCGTACATGACTATTGGAAAAACCATAGCTTTAACTATATGGACCTTTTTCAGCAAATTAATGTCTCTGCTTTTAATACACTGTCTAGGTTAGTCATAGCTTTTCTTCCAAGGAGCAAGCATCTTTTAATTTCATGGCTGCAGTCACTGTCCACAGTGATTTTGGAGCCCTAGAAAATAAAAGTCAGCCACTGTTTCCATTGTCCCCCATCTATTTGTCATGAAGTGATGGGACCAGCTGCCATGATCTTAGTTTTTTGAATGTCGAGTTTTAAGCCAGCTTTTTCACTCTCCTCTTTCACAAGAGGAGAGCCTCTTCATCAAGAGGCTCTTTAATTCCTCTTTGCTTTCTGCCTTTAAGGTGGTATCATCTGCATATCTGAGGGTATTGGTATTTCTGCCAGCAGTGTGGCTTCCAGTGTGTGATTCATCCAGCCTGGCATTTTGCATGATATACTCTGCATGTAAGTTAAATAAGCAGGGTGACAATATACAGCCTTGACGTACTCCTTTTCCTATTTGGAACCAGTCTGTTGTTCCATGTCTGGTTCTAACTGTTGCTGGATGTGCATACAGGTTTCTCAGGAGGCAGGTAAGGTGGTCTGGTATTCACTTCTCTTTAAGAACTTCTTACAGTTTGTTGTCATCCACACAGTCAAAGGCTTTAGCATAGTCAATGATAATATAGAGTTTAAAAACTGCATTTTAAAAACCTAATTCTTTCATGTTTTTATTTTTTTCTTTACTACCTTAAATAACCAGTTGTACTCTTGGTTCACCATCTTTCTTTTCTGTCTGCTGCCTCTCCCTTTTTTAGTCCCATTGCCGCCATACTAGGCTTTCCTTGTGGCTCAGCTGGCAAAGAATCTGCCTGCAATGCAGGAGATGCCAGTTTGATTCCTGGGCTGGGAAACTACGCTGGAGAAGGGATAGGCTAACCACTACAGTTGCCAGGGTGAAGTATAATGAAACTCTGTTTTTTTCATTAACACTGAAAATGTCATTTTTTGCAAACCTTGTTTCTTTCATTTAAAATCCACTCATTCTTCCTAATTTGCTGATTAGAATAAGGGCATGCACAGCAAATATGCACAAGACATTTACTTATATACATTATAAAAATGTCATGGTCCTTAGTTTTAGAAAAGGAAGGGATTTCAGAAGTTCTCTAGTTCAGTTAGTATTAATTAAAAGCAAAATGGCTGTCTGAGGAGGCCTTACAAATAGCTGTGAAAAGAAGAGAAGTGAAAAGCAAAGGAGAAAAGGAAAGATATTCCCATTTGAATGCATAGTTCCAAAGAATAGCAAGGAGAGATAAGAAAGCCTTCCTCAGCGATCAATGCAAAGAAATATAGGGAAACAACAGAATGGGAAAGACTAGAGATCTCTTTAAGAAAATTAGAGATACCAAGGAAACATTTTATGCAAAGATGGGCTTGATAAAGGACAGAAATGGTATGGACCTAACAGAAGCAGAAGATATTAAGAAGGAGGGGGCAAGAATACACAGAAGAACTGTACAAAAAAGATCCTCACGACCCAGATAATCACGAAGGTGTGATCACTCACCTAGAACTAGACATCCTGGAATGTGAAGTCAAATGGGCCTTAGAAAGCATCACTACGAACAAAGCTAGTGGAAGTGATGGCATTCCAATTGAGCTATTTCAAATCCTGAAAGGTGATGCTGTGAAAGTGCTGCACTCAATATGCCAGCACATTTGGCAAACTCAGCAGTGGCCACAGGACTGGAAAAGGTCAGTTTTCATTCCAATCCCAAAGAAAGGCAGTACCAAAGAATGCTCAAACTACCACACAATTGCACTCATCTCACATGCTAGTAAAGTAATGCTCAAAATTCTCCAAGCCAGGCTTCAGCAATACGTGAACCGTGAACTTCGGATGTTCAAGCGGGTTTTAGAACAGGCAGAGGAACCAGAGATCAAATTGCCAACATCTGCTGGATCATGGAAAAAGCAAGAGAGTTCCAGAAACACATCTACTTCTGCTTTATTGACTGTGCCGAAGCCTTTGACTGTGTGGATCACAAGAAACTGTGGAAAATTCTGAAAAAGAAGGGAATACCAGACCACCTGTCCTGCCTCTTGAGAAACCTATATGCAAGTCAAGAAGCAACAGTTAGAACTGGACATGGAACAACAGACTGGTTCCAAATAGGAAAAGGAGTACGTCAAGGCTGTATATTGTCACCCTGCTTATTTAACTTATATGCAGAGTACATCATGAGAAATGCAGGGCTGGAAGAAGCACAGCTGTAATCAAGATTGCCAGGAGAAATATCAAGAACCTCAGATATGCAGATAACACCACCCTTATGGCAGAAAGTGAAGAAGAACTAAAGAGCCTCTTGATGAAAGTGAAAGAGGAGATGAAAAAGTTTGCTTAAAGCTCAACATTCAGAAAACGAAGATCATGGCATTTGGTCCCATCACTTCATGGGAAATAGATGGGGAAGCAGTGGAAACAATGTCAGACTTTATTTTTTTGGGCTCCAAAATCACTGCAGATGGTGATTGCAGCCATGAAATTAAAAGACGCTTACTCCTTGGAAGAAAAGTTATGAGCAACCTAGACAGCATATTCAAAAGCAGAGACATTACTTTGCCGACTAAGGTCCATCTAGTAAAGGCTATGGTTTTTCCAGTGGTCATGTGTGGATGTGAGAGTTGGACTGTGAAGAAAGCTCAGTGCCAGAGAATTGATGTTTTTGAACTGTGGTGTTGGAGAAGACTTTTGAGAGTCCCTTGGACTGCAAGGAGATCCAACCAGTCCATCCTAAAGGAGACCAGTCCTGGGTGTTCATTGGAAGGACTGATGCTGAAGGTGAAACTCCAGTACTTTGGCCACCTCATGTGAAGGGTTGACTCATTGAAAAAGACCCTGATGCTGGGAGGGATTGGGGGCAGGAGGAGAAGGGGATGGCAGAGGATGAGATGGTTGGATGGCATCACCGACTTGATACACATGAGTTTGGGTGAACTCCGGGAGTTGGTGATAGACAGGGAGGCCTGGTGTGCTGCGATTCATGGGGTCGCAAAGAGTCGGACACGACTGAGCAACTGAACAGAAGTAATACTTGGACAAAATACAATGATTTGCTAAGGTTGCATAATTTATATGTGATTCATCTTGAATGAAACTTGAGGCTTAAACTTTCTCCAGTGTATCACGTTGCTGGTATTTTTATTTCTTATTCTTTTCCGTGCTTCCTAACCCTTAGTGTTACTCTTAAACTTACGCTAGAATTTTATTAATTCCTTCCATAACTCATGATGTTAGATGATGTTATCATGTTGATAAACAAGCAGTTGAGGATAAAATCATCTCATCTTGGAAGCTTGAGGGTCTGTAGTTTGTTTTTTATGGTCTAACTGAGATCTCTAAATGTGGAGAAACTTCTGCGTCAGATAATCAACCATCAGCGATACTTTGTTTTTTCATACCTGGTTCATATCCAGAGCTTCCCTTGTGGCTCAGACAGTAAAGAGTCTGTCTGCAATGCCAGAGACCCTGATTCGATCTGTGGGTTGGAAAGATTACCTGGAGAAGGAAGTGACACCCCACTCCAGTACTGTTGCCTGGAAAATCCCATGGATGGAGGAGCCTGGCAGGTTACAGTCCATGGGTCTCAAAGAGTCAGACAGAACTGAGCAAGTTCACTTTCATATCCATATCCGTATCACTTTCATAGCCAGGATCCGTGGCTCATACGGGTGAGCCATATGGCTCATAGCATTGGTATGGGTGAACCATGAATAATCTGTCTTCAGATAGATTACAGGTTTTCAAATTCCATTTTATTGATTTCCTCCTTTTATGAGCTTTTATAAATTGCTTAACCTCTTCAAATCTTTGTTTTCTCACCTGAAAAGCAGGCATAATAAAAGCACTGACCTTATAACATTGTTTCAAGGCACAGATTAAGGTGTAGGCAGAGAACTTTGTACAGTGCCTAGCCTGGTGTAAGCTTGCTGCAATGTCAGCTGTTGCTGCCAACTGTGCTGCGTTTTGTTGTTTTTCCTGCTGCTGCTGCTAAGTCACTTCGGTCGTGCCCGACTCTGTGTGACCCCATAGACGGCACCCCACCAGGCTCCCTGTCCCTGGGATTCTCCAGGCAAGAACACTGGAGTGGGTTGCCATTTCCTTCTCCAGTGCATGAAAGTGAAAAGTGAAGGGGAAGTCGCTCAGTCGTGTCTGACTCTTCGCGACCCCATGGACTGCAGCCTACCAGGCTCCTCTGCCCATGAGATTTTCCAGGCAAGAGTGCTGGAGTGGGGTGCCATTGCCTTCTCCGGTTGCTTTTCCTACTTGTATTTAATCACAAATGGATTCATACTCCCTCAGTATACTGTCTGATTCTCTAGTCCCATTGTGGTCATCAGCATCTTTTCATAACCTTTAGCAGCAGCATATAGATCATCTCTGGAACACGGATGAGGGTTTGCTGTCAGACAGCCTGGTTTGGGAGAGTGAGTGGTGCATGGACTGGGTTACCATCATCGTTAGTGAAGGTGAGCGTTTAGGTCCATGCCTGGCAGGCAGCTCTGTAATTTATCATCCAGGTTTCTATGCTGGACTGACAGAGATGGCACTCTCAGGGTCAGCTGAAATAGGAGAACACGTTTTCCTGTTGGTTTATAGCTTCTTAGGGTCAGTGAGAACCAGGGTTAATTCCACAAGGTAATCCACAGACTGTGACATGAATTCCATCAACTGTTCATAAGTTACGGAATAAGTTCTAGGAACTGCTTTTGGGCCTTTAAATCTCTGGGCCAGAAGGTTAATTACTTGCCTGCAGTTCCTACCAGCT
Source organism: Capra hircus (assembly GCF_001704415.2). Lineage (NCBI taxonomy): Eukaryota > Metazoa > Chordata > Mammalia > Artiodactyla > Bovidae > Capra > Capra hircus. The sequence goes on from NC_030813.1 coordinate 5,010,891, forward strand.
TTCCATGTTAATAGATACCGGCTGTGTTGGCCCTTCTGTGCTGGTCTTGGTTGCAAACTGTTATTTGAACGTAGTAATAAATCACTGTCTTAGGAAATATTTAATTTTTTGGTAACTATCTGCTATCATCTTAGAAATACAAAGAGTTGATATATTACGGTTTGATTATGCTTGGATTTTAGCCACTCTTTCTTCTCTAATATTTTTTCTAGTGGAATTTAGCATTCTTTGTAGAATACTTGTTCAAAGTTGTGAAAACAATAGGTATAACTCACTATAAGTAACTATAAGACAGTGACAATTATTCATAAACAAAAATAGACAAAAAAGACACTGTATACACAGATGAAAATTTAAACATGTCTTTTCACATTTTTATAATTAAATAACCCCTGTATGTTGAGAGAGAATTGATTTTGCTATATTTATTTTCTAAGTGGTTAACTACTAATGTTAGGCCAAACTAAATATTCTTTTACCTACAGGTAATCTAAGACTTAGCAGAATAGTTGAGTGTAGAATCTGCATAGAAATAAAATTTCCTCTTCACTCCCATCATACTTCAGAGATTGATGTTGAGAGCTTCAGACTTTTCCTAAGAGGTCTTACTCATAGGTAAAATCTTGAGCTGTATGTTTAATTCTTATTCTCTCAGTGTGATTTTGACCTTTCAGATAATTTCTGATCAACCACATCTGTGGAATAAACCTCTTTCCCTCTTTTTTTTTTTTTTTTTGCTATATTCATCCCTTCCCCTATTGATTTTGAGCTAGTAAGAATCATATATAACAAGTCAAAATGTCTTGTTGACTTTGAACAGTAATGTGATTTTTTTTTTTTTACTTTTTTGGAAAAATATCAAAGGCCTTAGTTTTTTTAATGCAAAGATTATAATGCTCATGTCAAGTCACAGGCATCCTATCTTAATAGGAGGTACATAGGGAAGAGGGAGGGAGTGACAATTGTCTTGGAATAGAATGTGATGAACAGTTATCAAAGGAACAACACAGTCACAGAAACTCTAATAAGATGGATCGTTTAAGCAATCCCACTGCTGGGCATACACACCGAGGAAACCAGAATTGAAAGAGACACGTGTACCCCAATGTTGATCACAGCACTGTTTATAATAGCCAGGACATGGAAGCAACCTAGATGTCCATCAGCAGATGAATGGATAAGAAAGCTGTGGTACATATACACAATGGAGTATTACTCAGCCATTAAAAAGAATACATTTGAATCAGTTCTAATGAGGTGGATGAAACTGGAGCCTATTATACAGACTGAAGTAAGCCAGAAAGAAAAACACCAATATGGTATACTAACACATATATATGGAATTTAGAAAGATGGTAATGATAACCCTGTATGCGAGACAGCAAAAGAGACACAGATGTATAGAACAGCCTTTTGGACTCTGTGGGAGAGGGAGAGGGTGAGATGATTTGGGAGAATGGCATTGAAACATGTATACTATCATGTAAGAAAGGAATCACCAGTCTAGGTTCGATGCAGGATACAGGATGCTTGGGGCTGGTGCACTGGGATGACCCAGAGAGATGGTATGGGGAGGGGGGTTCAGGATTGGGAACTCATGTACACCTGTGGGTGGATTCATGTTGATGTATGGCAAAACCAATACAGTATTATAAAGTAAAATAAAGTTAAAAAAAAAAAGATAACTAAATGTAATATGGCATCCTGGATGGGATTTTGAACATTAAAAAGGACATTCAGTTAAAAAATAAATTAATCTGAATAAAAAATGGACTTTAGTTAACAAACAAAAAAAAATACCATCATTTATGTAACTCTAGTTTTATTATTTCTTTTTTCTTTGCTTTTTTGGGACCCTCAAAAATGAAAGTGGCCTATGCAACAGTTTTCACTGTTGAAACTATAATTCAGCATCTTTTTTGGTAAATTATTAGCTAACATTGTCAATAGCTGCTGCTGTTAAATTTAGAACGCAGCATATTCCTTTAGGAAAACCGAAGGAGATTGGATTTCCTCTGATATGGGCTTCCTCCTACCATTGCCACTATGGCAGCTCCCCTGCCACCCCATCCCCTCAAGAAGCTTCTCTCTGTGGTGTTTTTCTGTAGCTCTGAGTTGTGCCTCAGGCCTGAGGAAGGTTTTATATCTTTTATAGGTTTTGGATAAGAGAAGAGTTTTCTGGGCTTCTTGCTACTCAAAGGTTTATATTCTTGATTCGTCCTTGCTGGCACTGTGAACAGGAAATCCCCTCTGTGTGCAGGCACCTAAGGTTTAACTGCTTCGTCACTTCATGACCACTGTTTGCAAAGTATGCTCTTAAACACTGGGTTAAATAAAACTTCGGGTAGAACTTCTTAAAAATGGAAAACTACTGTGTAAAAAGATGAATGGTTTTCCACCAAAGTCTGACTCCCTGTGAAGCGTCTCACGTATCAGTGTGGAGAATTCACGTAGGAGTTTTTCTTTGTTGGTCAGAACCTTCAAAACTTTCTTAGTGTCTGGATTGTTTCTGATGCTTCTGCTGTTTGTGGAGCAACCTGCTTTGCTTCTGGCAGCACTCACGTCAAGGACCTCGGGAAGGTAGGGGTCTTAGACCCTTCAGACAGAGCACACGGAATGAGTGACATTTGCATCTGGTCCCTGCCCAAGCCAGGGCTTCTTGAGTAGGAAACCTTTTACTTTTTCTTCCTGGTTAATTGTATTTTTAAAGTATTGGTGAAGTCTTGTCCTTTTTTGTTTTGCATCTCATATCCTATTTTGTTAGCATCAGGAAAACTTTTTGTTTTGCCCTCAACCGATATATAGGTCTGGCTTCTTTTTATTTCGGGCTAGAAAGTTAGAACATGGCTCTCCTGTTTAACTTCCTCCCAGTGAACCCTGCCTCACTTGCTTTGCCATCTTTTCAGAAATGAACTGTTGGTACTGAAACTGAAGGTTCTTAAGGAAAAAAATGCATGTTTTACTTTCTTGAAGTGCCGTAGACACTTGCATTTTTTTAAAAAAAGACTCGATTTGTTATTGTTCAGTATTTTGGGACGCAAAGGTCCCCCTCGGTCATCTTTCAGTTTTTACATTTTATGGCCCACTTCCTTACAAATAACTTTAAAAAGTAGAGTATTTCTAAATACTCAAGGAATAAATGTCAAGTTCAGATTTTTATTGTCTTTCTAAGATGACAGTGAAATCCCACAATATTTGATTAATAGCGGCATCCCAGGAGTAACAGTTTGGGGTTCAGTGAAGTGAGTGGGGTTTTGTGACTCTTGGCTATAGAAAAAACAAGTATTTCAGTTCATAGAAAATTGCCAAGAATGAATTTGAGCTACTCCCGTTTCTCAGTGTAGCATTTTACTTCTCTCTGTACTGTACTACTAATTTATTAAGTTTCTCCATTGGTTAAAGGGATTAAAATGGTGAAATTGGAAAAGTGCTTGGGTAATGGTTATACAATTCTAATTTTTGGTTTAATTTTCATTTAGAATGAGTCACTTCGATGTTTTGTAACAATTTCGTTAATAGAAATATAAGAACTATAATTCGTAAATAGAAAAATAAGCCAATCCTGTGATATTCATGGAAAACAAATAGCAAGTTTTAAAGAATTCCCATATAGTATATATGTGTTAAAGTTCAACCATGTGGAACCATCTGACAGTATTTTTCATGAAACATACACTTCTGAGGCTTGCTTTCTTCATTTGAAATTTGCCGTCTCCAAAAGTTGATTTTTGTTAGAAAAATCAAAGTGAAAATTAAAATTATGACTCCAAACTCCTTAAACATTATTTAATTCAATTATTTAAACATTATTTAATTTGAATTCATCAAAAATGAGAGTTTGACCTTACTCCATCTTAAATTACATTTTCTTTGTATATACATCTTTTCATGTTTTCAGAGTTATGGGAATTCCTGAAATCTATATAGGTATTAAAAATATACTGATAAAATAAAAGTTAAAGTTATTTAAATGCTTCCTGGAGATAGCTTATTTTGATTTTAATAAAAATCTCCTAGAACATTCATTGAAGTTTTATGCTTGTTTAAAAATCTCTAAAAGTATAGGGCTCATTAGCTGTACACTTAAAAAAAAAAGCAGTATGATAAAATATACATAACATAAACTTTATCATTTTAAGCACTTTGTTCTGTACATTTTAATTTTCAGAGTTGATCATGTCCAGATTATTAAGTCTTTTGCATTCAGTGTGTTTAGTGGCATTAAATAAAATTTGAAGAGTTTCTGGTAGCGTGATCAAGTTCATATCTAAATTTAAATCCATGGTCTAGATTTAAGAATAGCAAAATATCTAGTATAGGTATATCGAAGTTTGCAAGATTTCTCTTTACTAACTTTTGTTGCATAAACACAGATCTTTAGAAAGGACTCGTCAAGGTGGGCATTGGAGTGATTACGCAGCAGTAGATGGATATTCAGTGATTCGGTGGCTTTAAGGCTTTTCCTTTTATCGTGAAGTTTCATGCTAACCTGAATTCCCTTCACAGATTTTAAGATTCCATTTTATGTTACTTTATTTTTTTAACTTTCTATTTTGTATTGAGGTATAGCTGATTAACAGTGTTTTGATAGTTTCAGGTGACCATCGAAGGGACTCAGCCATACGTATATATGTATCCATTCTTCCTCAAACTCCCCCATTTTAATATTAGTATGTTAATCCTTTAGTGAAGCCTGGAGTTCTTCTGATGTCTTTATAGCACAAAAAATGGTAAAGTCAATAAATTATAATCCTAATGGCATACATTAAACAAACAACAGTGGCATATATTAAACTAGAATCAGATTTTTCCTGTTGTGTTTGACCATACGTGCCAGCGAATGGTTTTGGTCATAGTGTGTTTTCTTTGTTAAAGATGCATAGTAGTGTGTTTGGGGACCAGGCGAGACTCTGGGTACTTCATGTGGCATCCAGATGTCCCCCTTTCATTACCACCAGCTGCCTTTGCAAAGCCATCGGTAGTTTTTGGAGTTCTTTTCTAAATATCCGCACTCACCCCCTTTGTGTATTTCAAGTACTTTTATGCTACGTCCATCTCACGTGTGGCAGCAGTGGGAATTTGGGGGCACCCATTTCAAGTCGAGTAAGTTTAAAAGCTTGTAATTCTACAATAAAGAGTTACAGAAAAAGTGCACTTAAATCGGCATCAAGAAATTACATTCAGTTCTTTCACCTTTCCTAATGACCTTTCCTAAGTTCTTTTCCTGTTGTCACCTACCAGAGGTCTTTCTTCAATCCATCTCCTTGTTTTATTTTCTTCTTACAGTGTCAGTATCAGAAATTATCTTGTTTTTTTTTCTTTAACATTTTCTTGTCTTATTACACTAGTAAAATTGAAGAGGCAGTGATTTTGTGAGTATATTCGCAACTGTGTTCTTAAAGCCCAGGACAGTAAATAGAAAATGGTGTGTGCTCAAAAAATGTCTATTTAATGAATGAATAAATTAGCTTCCAGGATTATCTACTTTGTGACACCTGTTCAAGTCAACTTAAAGTCAACCTTCTACAGTTGGCATCATGTTTCTGTGTGTTTGATGTGTTTGAAGAAAACAGAAGTGGACTTTAATGATATTCAGCATCAGAATAATTTAAAGGAAGCAGCAGATGCAACATGCTCATCTGTTTTCCTTAGTTAAGTGAAAACATTTTGCTGTTAGATATGCTTCAGTATTATTCATGCTACTATGCTCATTGAATCTTAGCTGTTGGTAGCTAAATCTCATAATGTAGTATGGGATGTTTGCCAATACTATTTTTCCTTTCTAAATGTTGAAGGTAGTTACTTAAATGTGGTTCTCAAGGCGTAGTTCAATATTATGTCAGTATGTGCATCCACTTGGGATCTGCTTTGAGATATAACATGCATTCCTAACCTGCCCCTGACTTTTTCCTGATGAGCTTTGATAACTGAAGGAATGCCTCAATCTCCCAGTCAGAAAGATCTGGTCAATGTCAGCTGTAATTGCAAGAAGCAGAGTTTTTGACAGCAACTTTAGAAAGTCTAACCTCATTTGTATAAAAACTAGACATATTATTAATTGACGTGATGGTCTAAGGGTTAAATATTAAGCATTAAAATTCTGATTCTACCGTTCAACAGCTGTGTCATCACGAACAAATCACTTATCTTCCCTGTGCCTTACTTTCCTCACTTGTAAACTCAAGCTATGAATTCCTAGATCATAATGTTGTTACAAGAAATAAAATTACTAATGTACCTCAAGTGTTCTGAACAGTATGTTTCAACTATTACTTTTATTTTTCCATTTAGGTTGGTTTTTAGTTCAGTTTTTTTTTTTAGATAATTTTCAGATGAACTAATTTTCATGTTAGTGAGAATTTGAACATTGCTATTAACTTATGTAAAATGTGAATAGTCAATCTTCAAATCTACTAGAGATTTTTAAAAATAATCATTGTTTGGATTCACATCATATTGTACATCAGAACCTATGTACTAGCAGTGATCATGTAAGAAAGAATGATCTGTATTCTTAGAGTTAACCAAAATTAAAGGATAATTTCCATTCATGCCATAATAATTTTATGTATAGACAAAAATATTTCCTGGGAATATACTCATCATAGTACTTGCAATAATGACAGAAAATATCACATGCATAATGTGAAAAAAAAACCCTGGGAATAACAGCTTGTCTTTAATTTGCAAGTTAGACAAATGGCTTTAACAGTATATTGGCTTGTACAGGTAACATTCAGCTTCTGATTGTGTGAGAGAGCAGATAGCTTTGTCCATGGAGTCTGAGAGAGGCAGGATTGCTTTAAACATGCTCCAACCAAAAGGGTGGACAGGCTGTAGTCTGTCAAGGCTGATTCTCAAACCACACACACTGGTTTTTAAATAAATTTATCAAAGCCATTTACCCAGTGACCGCCTTTAAAACTGGAGTTAAACCCTGGGGTGGTAGAGTGAGTGGAGTGGGACTTAGTACCCAGACCTGTCAGCTCAACATTGTGGGATCTCAGAGTTGGAAGGAGGTGGAAACACTGATAGTCTAGAGGACTGGTTTCTCTTCTGAGCATTCTGCTTAGGTCTTTGACAGCAGACAGAGAGACAATCAATGATGATAATAATTCCCTCCATTATGAACAAGGCGATTCTATGAGTTTGCTGGTACTGCTGTAACAAAGTACCACAAACTGAGTGGCTTAAACAACAAAAACGTATTGTCTAATACATTCCGTTATGGAGGCTAGAAGGCTGAGATCAAGGCGTTGGGCTGACCTCACTCCCTCTGAAGGCACCAGGGAAGCATCTGCTCCAGGGTTTCCTTCTGGCAGTCCTGCTGTGGCAGCGTAACTCCACTCCTCACAGGGCCTTCTCCCTGTGTCTCTGTCTCTTCGTGGATATGTTCTTGTATGGACACCAGTCACATAAGATTGGGGATAACACAACTCTAGTGACATCTGCAACAGCCTTATTTCCAGATAAGGTCATTCGGAGGTGCTGGAATTAGGACTTTAATATGTGAAATTTTTTTTGGAGGGGGGAGCACAGTTCAATCCGAAATAGGTGGCCATACATTTTTATTGTCGCGACTGGATCAACTGTGTCAGTGAAAAGGAGTGCTATTAATAATTGTTCCATGGTCGCCAACACAGAGAATGCTTTAAACAAACCTGAATCTTTGGTCAGAATATCTTGGAGATAGGTAAAGTTTATTCCATCTGTCAGAGGTTCACTAAGGTTGCATGGCTTCCGCAGAGTTACACCTAGAAGAGGATGAGCAGTATTCAGACTCAGAACAATCAGACTCTAGAAGAGGAGAAAAAGCTCATGTCTGTAGTGGAAATTTCTGCATTATGACACCAGTTAAAGTAGGGAATTAATTTGTTTTGCCCCATTCTCTAAAATTCCTTAGCATTTGTTATCTTGTTTTCCTTGCTTAATCAATTTTGGCTGTCGTGAAAGAAACTAATAATTTGATGTGTTTCATTAGGTTTAATTCATATAACCAACAACTATAAACCTTTGATTCTTTTATATTTTTCTGGCTATTCTATTTGTATTTGGAGAGCAATCACACACACATAAAGTTCTGTCTTTGATACAAAGAGAATAGCTATGAATATTAAGTTAATTTATGATTGCTAAAAATTTCTGAAACATCTTTACCAACAATTTTACTGTTTATCATGCTTTATCTGTAATCTAGATTTATTTGTTAATAGATTAAGAAGGAAATATTTTAGTACTCATTTTAGCACTCTTCTTATCACTACTGTAAAATGAATTTACATTGAAAATCTAAAAAGTTACTTCCTTTTCATACTTTCTCAAGAAGGAAATAAAATTATCTGGACTTGTGTGATATAGGAGTTACCTCCATAAGCATTAGCAACTTGCTGTTTTCTTCTAGTCTTTTTTTCAGTGAGTTTACATTGTTAAAGTTCAGTGATTAAGAAATCAATAAATGATAATTTCTGTTATTCTGTCATTGATGCTCTTACTATTATGGCTGATGCTATGAATATTTTTTTTGTTCTTGTTGTCGAGGAAAAAAATTCTACAAATATCAGAGAACGGAAATTAATAAAACTTAGAGGTTAGATGTAGGGAGAAGTGAAAAATGGCCATTTAAGTTTCTTTTTTGGTAAGTGGATGAATGTGGCATAACTAATCAGGAGAGCATACATAGGACACACAGTGGCAGAGGATAAAGTTCATGAATGCTGAATTTTAATTGTTGGTGAAATACAGATACCTCAAGATAGGAGCTCAACAGAGATCTGGAATGAAGATAAATGTATGCTATCATTTTAGGGTTAAAATAAGATTCTTTTTTCCTAGTTGTTCAAATAAATTGGACCCTACTAAGTCTTTATTTTCCGTGTGTATGAAAAGCCACACCTACCCAGGTTCACAACCATAATACAGTCAAGAACTCTTAGTTGATTTACTTAGTGCAAAAGTTGATTGCGTCTCCCAGAAGAAAATTGGTAAGCCTAGCTAGTTCATCAGAGTCCTGTTCCAGTCTCTGCTGCCTTTGTTACTTTTCGGTTTTTCTTTCTTCCTCCTCGAGTGGTTGTCGTTGTTTCACACTGTCCTCTTCAGAGAGAGTTGAGAGGGAGTGTCCTGGGTGTGTCTCAAGGAGAGGCTGGGCCGTTGCTGAGCTGTAGACTCTGCCCCAGTTGTTTGCAGGCGACCTTACTGTCGACAGGGGTTCAGAGAGCACCGCAAGCCCCACTGTGCCTCAGGGCCTCCGGTCCCAGGAACGTGGCTGGACACTTTGTAAAGCAACTGGGCAGAGGTCAGGCAAGACCGTGACGAGAAGTGACCACCGGTTTAAGCTGCAAGAAGCTCACTGTCGACCTGATGGGCACATTCACTGGCGTGACTCGAGTAGCCTGTGCTGGAATGAGACTGAGTGAGAATGAGAATCAAATGGGATGTAAGGGAGCAGAGGACCAGCATACAACTTGTCCAAAGGCCTGTCTCTGAGGGGAAGGGAAGACAGAAGTTATATGTGTACTGAAGGCACATATGTTACTGTATTGATGTCTGTTTGCAGCCGGGATCTAGCATCCTATCATGTAGGTGCATTGCCATTTCTTCATACTAGTGATTTTGAGTTACTGTCCATTCTGAATAACTAAGCTTTGACAAGTTGAGTAGCTTCACATTCGTCCTGGAGATTAAATTTTGTCTTTTTTTTTTTTTTTAACAGTAAAACTTTTTAGAAAGTGTGATGTGGATGAGTATGCTTGCTTGTGTAAGAAAATGGATTTAGCTGTTTTCTAGATAATAACTTCTTCTCAGTTATAATAGAAAGAATGAATCACTTATTATTTAGTTTAACCAGTTCTGTTTAACATATATCAATTTTATTAAATCCTTTTAAAACTCATAACCTTATTGAGGTAGACTATGAAATCTTTTTTAAAAAACAAAGTATCAGTGAAACAAAGATCCCTATTATGTTCAGTACAGAGCACACTGATGCAAAATCTTTTGAACCAATTCTTACAGTTAGGAGGTTTAATTCGGTATGAAATATTAAAAGGAAAGGGCTTCCCTGGTGGCACTGGTGCTAAAGAACCTGCCTGCCAGTGCAGGAGACGTAAAAGATGGAGGTTTGACCCTGGGTTGGGAAGATCCCTGGAGGAGGGCACAACAACCCACTCCAGTATTCTTGCCTGCAGAATCCCAGGCTCCTGTGGTAGGCTCCCATCCATGGGGTCACAAGGAGTCAGACTTGACTGAAGTGACTTAGCAGAGGGAGCGAGCCTGCTGCTGGTAAATGTGGCTGGTATCTGAGTGCAGGAAGTGCTCCGGGCTCACTGCCTCTCCGCAGGAGGGGAAGTTCCTCCTCTGCCCTGAGGTGCAGGGCCGCCTGGCTGTGCCTGAGTCTCTTCTTGCCCGTGCCCAGGTGCTTGCGAAGGCGCAGGAGGAGTGGGAGCACGTGCCTGCTTTGCTGCTGCAGACTTTTCTGACAGGAAGCCTGCCTTTATCTTGTAGGTGAGCGTCCCTATCAGTGCCCTTACTGTGAGAAAGGATTCAGTAAAAATGACGGCCTGAAGATGCACATTCGTACTCACACCAGGGTAAGATAATATTCTATCTCATTTCTTAAAAGATCCACGCTGATTTTAAAGATATTTAACTTTACCTGAGAAAGCAAAGGTGGTATATCTGAAACTTTATGCTTGTGGTGAATATTTGAGCCTATCTTTTTTTTTTAAGACATAACAATGAAAGAAACAAAAATCCAAACCCACAGAGCCCTCCCCTTCTTTAAATTGTGAACTAGTTCTTAGGAGTAACAGGAGTTACGACTGTCCAACAGCCAAGTGAATGTAGCCGAGTATTTGCCAGAAATGCAGATGCCAGCACTTCCCGAACAGAGGTGCACCTGTCAGCATGTGGCTGTTAAAGAATGTATGTGAGCGAGTGTATTTGCAAGAGAGAGGTTGAAGACAATTTGAATTATCGTGGGAGGTGGCAGACAAGCTCCTGGCTCTGCAGGGTGTGCCCGGTGCTGTCCATCATTCTTTTTCCAAGGGTGCCCTTTGTGCCTCTGCTGTCAGCACCTCTCACTGGACCATTGTCACTCTGTGATATACAGCTTTTTCAGACCCCAGCATCTGCGTCACATGCTAGAAAAAAATGGCAGCAGCTCACCCTCTGTCTAGCTGCCCTTCTTAGCTCACCGTTCAGTTTAGGACACCAACTTTACATGGACTTCCCACTTGAAAATTTGATCTAGTTTTTAAATAGCTCCTCTTGGTTTTGCTCTATCCATCTGTTTTCACTGCATTACCTTTCACACAGTTCTTTTCAGTTTGGCCTTTTTATGGTCTATATGTAAATGCCAAATTTTTTCAGATTTTGAGAGATGTGCCTAATCCCCTTAAGAGCAGTTCTAATTTAGGCTTCTCCTGAATTCCATTTTTTACCTTAGCTGTAAAATAAGAACTTTAGAGGAAACAAATAATAGTAATATCCTTGCCAGTGTAATAATATTCCAGCTTTCCACTTTAGTACTGTAGGCTATAAAAGATAACCTCTGAGGTCCTGTTAAGAAAACATTCTTCTTGTGTTTGTGGTGGTGAAGGGAGGCAGCTTCTGTGCTCACTAGAGTAAATCCACATTAGGTTTCTCATTCTCGTTTAAAATACAGTACTCATATTATGTGGATATTTGGAGCTGGAGTAACGCTAAGTACTTCATAGACAGTGAAGGGTTAGATAAATATTACTCCTCTTCATTTGACTTATGTACAGATTCAAGTATTTATTACACAGTGAGCACTATTAAAGAGGTTTAATGTTGTTTAAGAGGTTATTTTATGTACGTATAGTTGTTACAGTACTGCCAATAATATGTTTTAGACCAGAGCAAAACTCATGATGTTAACCAAAATCTGGGCCTTCTGAGTACATGTTAAACTGCTTTACAAAGTTATACCTCAGAAAAGGATGTTTGAATTCAGGGAAAAAATACCTTTTGGGTGTTCTCAAGAATGGGCAATATTTCCAATTTAAATAATATGGTTTTTACTTTGTTTATTCATGAGAATAATACTAATAGTTAAATTCAAAGGCCAGTAATCACATGTCAGGTACTATATTCTGGATGTTCAGGTTTGTTGATTCATGTGAGCCTCACAACAGTTCGTGAATGCATTCAACCTCAATGAGGTAGGTATTATTATGATCTGTTCTTTTTTTAATACATTTATTTTTAATTGAATGATAATTGCATTACAGTGTTGCGTTGGTTTCTACCAAACATGAATCGGCCATAGGTTTACCCATGTCCCCTCCCACATGAACCTCCCTCCCACCTGCCTCCCTACCCTAAGCCTCTAGGTTGTTACTGAGCCCGGTTTGAGTTCCTGAGGCATACAGCAAATTTGCATTGTCTGTCTGCTTTACATATGGTAAAGTATGTTTCCGTGTTACTCTCTGAACCTGCAACCCTCTCCTCCTTCCCTGTCCACCTGTGTCCATGGGTCTGTTCTCAATGTCTGTGTCTCCATTGCCGCTCTGCTAATAGGCTCATTAGTACCATCTTTCAGGATCCCATGTATATATGCATTAGTATACAATAATTGTTTTTTTCTTTCTGACTTACTTCCCTCAGTATAATAGGCTCTAGGTTCATCCACCTCATTAGGACTGACACAAATGCCTTCCTTTTTTTGGCAGGGTGATATTCCATTGTATATAGGTACCACAGCTTCCTAAACTATTTATCTGTCAATGGACATCTAGGTTGCTTCTGTGTCCTAGCTATTGTAAATAGAGTTGCAATGAACATTGGGTTACATGCGTCTTTTTCAATTTTGGTTTCCTCAGGGTATATGCCTAGTAGTGGGATGCCTAGTAGTATATGCCTAGCTGGGTCATATGGTGGTTTTATTCCTGATTTTTTTAAGGAATTGCCATTTTTTAAGAATTACCAACTGCTCTCCTTAGTGGCTGTATCAATTTCCATTCCCACCAACAGTGCAGGAGGCTTCCCTTTGCTCTACACCATCTCCAGGATGTATTGTTCGTAGACTTTATGATGATGGCCATTCTGACCATTGTGAGGTGATATCTCATTGTAAATTTGATTGGCATTTCTCTTAACATTGAGTGATGTTGAGCATCTTGTTATGTGTTTGTTAGCCATCTGTATGTCTTCTTTGGAGAAATGTCTGTTTAGGTCCTTTGCCAGTTTTTTGATTGGGTTGGTTGTTTTTCTGGTATTGAGTTGTATGAGCTGATTGTATATTTTGGAAATTAATCCTTTGTCAGTTGTTTCATGTGCTATTATTTTTCCCATTCTGAGGGTTGTGTTTTCTTCTTGTTTATAGTTTGCTTTGCTGTGCAAATCTTTTAAATTTAATTAGGTCCCACTTGTTTACTTTTGTGTTTATTTCCATTACTCTAGGAGGTGGATCATAGAGGATCTTGCTGTGATTTATGTCATTGAGTGTTCTGCCTATGTTTTCCTCTAGGAGTTTTATAGTTTACGGCCTTTCATTTAGGTCTTTAATGCGTTTTGAGTTTATCTTTGTGTGTGGCATTAGGAAGTATTCTAATTTCATTCTTTTACATGTAGCCGTCCAGTTTTCCCAGCACTGTCTATTGAAGAGGCTGTCTTTGCCTCATTGTGTATTCTTGCCTCCTTTGTCAAAAATAAGGTACCTATAGGTACTTGGGTTTATCTCTGGGCTTTTGATCTTGTTCCATTGGTTTCTGTTTTTGTGCCAGTACCATACTGTCTTGATGACTATAGCTTTGTAGTATTGTGTAAAGACAGGAAGGTTGATTCATCCAGCTTCATTCTTCTTTCTCAAAATTGCTTTGGCTGTCCGGGATCTTTTGTGTTTCCATATGAATTGTGAAATTTATTGTTCTAGTTCTGTGAAAAATGCCATTGGTAATTTGACAAGGATTGCATTGAACCTATAGATTACATTTGGCAGTATAGTCACTTTCACAGTATTAATTCTTCAACCCAGGAACCTGGAATCTCTCTCCATCTATTTATGTTGTCTTTAATTTCTTTCATCAGTGTCTTATAGTTTTCTGTATACAGCACTTTTGTCTCCTTACGGAGGTTTATTCCTAGGTATTTTATTCTTTTCGTTGCAATGGTAAATGGTATTGATTCCTTAATTTCTCTTTCTCATATTTCATTGTTAGTGTATAGAAATGCAAGTGATTTCTGTGTATTGGTTTTGTATCCTGCCACTTTGCTAAATTCACTGATCAGCTCTAGTAATTTTCTGATGGTATCCTTAGGGTTTTCTATATATACTATCATATCAGCTGCAAACGGTAAGAGCTTTACTTCTTCTTTTCTAATCTGGATTCCTTTCATTTGTTTTCCTTCTCTAATTGCCATAGCTAGGACTTCCAAAACTATGACAAATAATAGTGGTGAGAGTAGGCACCCTTGTCTTGTTCATGATCTTAGAGGGAATGCTTTCAGTTTTTCACCATTGAGAATAATGTTTGCTGTGGGGTTATCATATATGGTCTTTATTATATTGAGCTAGGTTCCTTCTATACCCATTTTTGAACAGTTTTTTAAATCGTACATGAGTATTTTGTCAAAACTTTTTCTGCGTCTGTTGAGATTATCATATGGTTTTTATCTTTCAGTTTGTTAATATGGTGTATCACATTGATTGATTTGTGTATATTGAAGAATCCTTGCATCACTGGGATAAACCCAGCTGAATCATGGTGTGTGATCTTTTCAGTGTGTTGTTGAATTCTGTTTGCTAGAATTTTGTTGAGAATTTTTGCCTTATGTACGTCAGTGATATTGGCCTATCGTTTTCTTGTTTTGTGTTGTCTTTGTCTGGTTTTGGTATCGGTGAGGGTAGCCTCATCAAATGAGTTTAGAAGTGTTCCTTCTGCTGCAATTTTGGAAGAGCTTTAGAAGGATAGGGATTAGTTCTTCTCTAAATGTTTGATAGAATTCACCTGTGAAGCCATCTGACCCTGGGCTGCTTTTTTGGAGGAAATTTTTTACCACATTTCAATTTCTGTGCTTGTTACTGGATTGTTAATAATTTCTATTTTTTCCTGGTTCAGTCTGGGAAGATAGAACTTTTCTAAGAATCTCTCCATTTTTTCTAGGTTGTACATTTTAATGACATATAGCTGTTTGTAATAGTCTCTTATGATCCTTGGTATTTCTGTGTTGTCTGTTGTAACCTCTCCTTTTTCATTTCTAGTTTTGTTGATTTTATTCTTCTCTTTTTTTTCCTGATGAGTCTGGCTAATAGTTTGTCTTTTTTTTTTTTTTTTTTATCTTCTCAAAGAACCAGCTGTTTGTTTTCTTAAACTTTACTGTGTTTTTCTTTATCTATTTTTCATTTATTTCTTCTCTGATCTGTATGATTTCATTCCTTCTACCAACTGGGTTTTTTGTTGTTTTTGTTGTTCTTTTTCCAGTTGTTTTAGGTGTAAATTCAGGTTGTCTGCTTGACGTTTTTCTTGTTCCTTGAGGTAGGATTGCATTGCTGTAAACTTCCCTCAGAACTGCTTTTGCTGCATCCAGTAGGTTTTGAGTTGTTGTGTTTTCATTGTCATTTGTTTCTAAGAATTTGTTGATTTCTTTTTTGATTTCTTCAGTAGCCTGTTCATTATTTAGAAACATACTATTTAATCTCCATGGGTTTGTGTTTTTTTGTAGTTTTTTTCCCTGTGATTGATATCTAGTCTCATAGTGTTGTGGTCAGAAAAGATGACTGATATGATTTCAGAGTTTTTTATCTACTGAAGTTTGATTTGTGACACAAGATATTGTCTGTCTTGGAGAATGTTCCATGTACACTTGAGAAGAAAGTATGTGTGTTCTTGTGCATTTGGGTGAAAAGTCCATAAGACATCAATTAGGTCCATTTGATCTAGTGTTTCATTTCAGGTTTGTGTTTGCCTGTTAAATTTCTGTTTTGATGATCTGTCCATTGGTGTGAGTGGGATAAAAAGTCCCCTGCTATTATTTTATTGCTGTCAGTTTTCCCCTTTATGTCTGTTAGTGTTTGCCTTATGTATTGAGGTGCTCCTCTGTGGGTGCATAAATATTTATAATTGCTATCTTTTTTTGGATCGTTTACTTGATCATTACGTAGTGCCCTTCTTTATCTCTTATAGTATTCTTTATATTGAGGTCTATATTGTCTGAAGTGAGAATTGCCACTCCAGCTTTCTTTTGATTCCATTTGCATAGAATATCATTTTCCATCCTTTTGCTTTCAGTCTATATGTGTCTCTAGGTCTGAAGTGGATCTCTTGTAGACAGCATATGTATGGGTCTTGTTTTTGTATCCATTCAGCCAATCTGTGTCTTTTGGAGTGTTTAATACACTTACATTTAAATTAATTATTGATATATATGTTCCTATTGGCATTTTCTTAATTGTTTTGGATTTGTCTTTGAGGGTCTTTCCTTTCTCTTGTGTTTATTGCCAATATCAGTTCAGTTCAGTCACTCAGTCATGTCCGACTCTTTGCGACCCTGTGAATTGAAGCACGCCAGGCCTCCCTGTCCATCACCAACTCCTGGAGTTCACTCAGACTCACGTCCATCAAGTCAGTGATGCCGTCCAACCATCTCATCCTCTGTTGTCCCCTTCTCCTCCTGTCCCCAATCCCTCCCAGCATCAGAGTCTTTTGCAATGAGTCAACACTTTCCCAATGAGGTGGCCAAAGTACTGGAGTTTCACCTTTAGCATCATTCCTTCCAAAGAAATCCCGGGGCTGATCTCCTTCAGAATGGACTGGTTGGATCTCCTTGCATTCCAAGGGACTCTCAAGAGTCTTCTCCAACACCACAGTTCAAAAGCATCAATTTTTCGGCACTCAGCCTTCTTCACAGTCCAACTCTCACATCCATACATGACTACTGGAAAATCCATAGCCTTGACTAGATGGACCATTATTGGCAAAGTAATGTCTCTGCTTTTGAATATGCTGTCTAGGTTTCTCATAACTTTTCTTCCAAGGAGTAAGCGTCTTTTAATTTCATGGCTGCGATCACCATCTGCAGTGATTTTGGAGCCCAAAAAAATAAAGTCTGACACTGTTTCCACTATTTCCCCATCTATTTCCCATGAAGTGATGGGACCAGATGCCATGATCTTCGTTTTCTGAATGTTGAGCTTTAAGCCAACTTTTTCACTCTCCACTTTGGCTTTCATTTTTTAGTTGCTCTTCACTTTCTGCCATAAGGGTGATGTCATCTGCATATCTGAGGTTATTGATATTTCTCCCGACAATCTTGATTCCAGCTTGTGTTTCTTCCAGTCCAGCGTTTCTCATGATGTACTGTGCATATAAGTTAAATAAGCAGGGTGACAATATGCAGCCTTGACATACCCCTTTTCCTATATGGAAGCAGTCTGTTGTTCCATGTCCAGTTCTAACTGTTGCTTCCTGACCTGCATACAGATTTCTCAAGAGGCAGGTCAGGTGCTCTGGTATTCCCATCTCTTTAAAAATTTTCGACAGTTTCTTGTGATCCACATAGTCAAAGGCTTTGGCATAGTCAATAAAGCAGAAATATATGTTTTTATGGAACTCTCTTGCTTTTTCGATGATCCAGGGATGTTGGCGATTTGATCTCTGGTTCCTCTGCCTTTTCTAAAACCAGCTTGAACATCAGGAAGTTCACAGTTCACGTTTTGGTGAAGCCTGGCTTGGAGAATTTTGAGCACTTTACTAGCATGTGAGATGAGTGCAATTGTGCAGTAGTTTGAGCATTCTTTGGCATCAGGATTTGAAATAGCTCCATTGGAATTCCATCACCTCCACTAGCTTTGTTCGTAGTGATGCTTTCCAAGGCCCACTTGACTTCACATTCCAGGATTTCTGGTTCTAGACGAGTGATCATACCATTGTGATTTTCTGGGTCGTGAAGAACTTTATTGTACATTTTTTCTGTTTATTCTTGTCACCTCTTCTTAATCTCTTCTGCTTCTGTTAGGTCCATACGATTTCTGTCCTTTATCGAGCCCATCTTTGTATGAAATGTTCCCTTGGTATCTCTGATTTTCTTGAAGAGATCTCTAGTCTTTGCCATTCTGTTCTTTCCCTCTATTTCTTTGCATTGATCGCTGAAGAAGGCTTTCTTATCTCTTCTTGCTATTCTTTGGAACTCTGAATTCAGATGCTTCTATCTTTCCTTTTCTCCTTTGCTTTTCGCCTCTCTTTTCACAGCTATTTGTAAGACCTCCCCAGACAGCCATTTTGGTTTTTTGCATTTCTTTTCCATGGGGATGGTCTTGATCCCTGTCTCCTGTACAATGTCACGAACCTCATTCCATAGTTCATCAGGCACTCTATCTATCAGATCTAGGCCCTGAAATCTAGTTCTCACTTCCACTGTATAATCATAAGGGATTTGATTTAGGTCATACCTGAATGGTCTAGTGGTTTTCCTTACTTTCTTCAAATTTAAGTCTGAAATTGGTAATACGGAGTTCATGATCTGAGCCACAGTCAGCTCCTGGTCTTGTTTTTGTTGACTGGATAGAGCTTCTCCATCTTTGGCTACAAAGAATATAATCAATCTGATTTCAGTGTTGACCATCTGGTGATGTCCATGTGTAGAGTCTTCTCTTATATGGTTGGAAGAGGGTGTGTGCTATGACCAGTACATTTTCTTGGCAAAACTCTATTAGCCTTTGCCCTGCTTCATTCTGTATTCCAAGGCCAAATTTGCCTGTTACTCCAGGTGTTTCTTGACTTCCTACTTTTGCATTCCAGTCCCCTATAATGAAAAGGACATCTTTTTTGGGTGTTAGTTCTAAAAGGTCTTGTAGGTCTTCATAGAACCGTTCAACTTCAGCTTCTTCAGCGTTACTGGTTGGCGCATAGACTTGGATAACTGTGATATTGAATGGTTTGCCTTGGAAACAGAGATCATTCTGTCGTTTTTGAGACTGCATCCAAGTACTGCATTTCGGACTCTCTTGTTGACCATGATGGCTACTCCATTTCTTCTGAGGGATTCCTGCCCGCAGTAGTAGATACAATGGTCATCTGAGTTAAATTCCCCCATTTCAGTCCATTTTAGTTCACCTATTCCTAGAATGTTGATGTTCACTCTTGCCATCTCCTGTTTGACCACTTTCAATTTCCCTGATTCATGGACCTGGCATTCCAGGTTCCTATGCAATATTGCTCTTTACAGCATCGGACCTTGCTTCTATCACCAGTCACATCCACAGCTGGGTGTTATTTTTGCTTTGGCTCCATCCCTTCATTCTTTCTGGAGTTATTTTTCCACTGATCTCCAGTAGCGTGTTGGGTACCTACTGCCCTAGGGAGTTCCTCTTTCAGTGTCCTATCATTTTGCCTTTTCATACTGTTCATGGTGTTCTCAAGGCAAGAATACTGAAGTTGTTTGCCATTCCCTTCTTCAGTGGACCACATTCTGTCAGACCTCTCCACCATGACCCGCCTGTCTTGGGTTGCCCCGTGGCCATGGCTTAGTTTCATTGAGTTAGACAAGTCTGTGGCCCTAGTGTGATTAGATTGACTAGTTTTCTGTGAGTATGTTTCAGTGTGTCTGCCCTTGGATGCTTTCTTGCAACAACTACCATCTTACTTGGGTTTCTCTTACCTTGGGCGTGGGGTATCTCTTCACGGCTGCTTCAGCAAAGCGCAACCACTGCTCCTTAACCTTGGACAAAGTGTATCTCCTCATCGCCGCCCTTCCTGACCACATGGGATAACTCCTCTAGGCCCTCCTGCACCTGTGCAGCCACCGCTCCTTGCAACTGGGATTGCTCCTTCCGGCCGCCGCCCCTGGCCTTGGGCATGGGGTTGCTCCTCCCAGCTTCCACCCCTGGCCTTGAACGCAGGGTAGCTCCTCTCGGCCGCCGCCCCTGGCCTTGGACGCAGGTTAGCTCCTCTCGGCCACCACCCCTGGCCTCAGACAAGGGGTAGTTCCTCCTAACCGCTGGCCCTGACCTCGGATGCAGGATAGCTCCTCTCGGCCATTCCTGCACTGTCACAGCCTGGTAATCTTGGCCGCTGCCCCTGACCTTGGACGTGGAGTAACTCGTCTTGGCCGCCATCCTTCGAACATCGGGTCCTCCCGGCTTCTGCCCCTGACCTTGGACATGGGGTAGCTCCTCTCGGCTGCACTTAGTGTACTGGTTGCAGCCGCCCATGCTTATATAGGCTTATTGCTTTAATATTTGTAGTAAAGCAGTTTGGTGGTCCTAAATTCTCTTAATATATGCTTTTCTGTAAAGCTTGTGATTTCTTCAATTCTGAATGAGATCCTTGCCGGGTAGAGTAATCTTGGTTGTAGATTTTTTCCTTTCTGTACTTTAAATATATCCTGACGTTCCCTTCTGGCCTGTAGAGCTTCTGCTGAAAGATCAACTGTTAATCTTATGGGTTTTCCCTTGTATGTTACTTGTTGCTTTTCCCTTGCTGTTTTTAATATTCTTTTTTGTGTTTAATCTCTGTTATCTTGATGAGTATGTGTTTTGATGTGTTTCTCCTTGGGTTTATCCTGTAGGGGACTCTCTGCACTTCTTGGACTTGACTGACTATTTCCTTTCGCATGCTGGGGAAGTTTTCAGCTATAATCCCTCCAGAAATTTTCTCAGTGTCCTTCTCTTCCTCTGGGACCCCTATAGCTCGAATGTGGGTGTGATTAACTTTGTCCAAGAGGTCTCTGAGGCTGTCGTCGATTCTTTTCATTCTTCTTTTATTCTGCTCTTCAGGGATTATTTCCACCATCCTGTCTTCCAGCTCACCTATCTATTCTTCTGCTTCCGTTAATCTACTATTGATTCCTTCCAGAGTAATACTAATTCCAGTAATTGAGTTATTCATCTATTTGTTTATTCTTTATTTCTTCTGTGTCCTGGGTAATTGTGTTAATTGTGTTGATTGCTTCTTGCATTTTCTCCATTCTATGTTTTAACATCTTTACTATCATTACTCTGAATTCTTTTTCAGATAGTTTGCCTATTTCCTCTTTGTTTAGTTGCTCTTGTGTGTTTTGAGTTTGTTCCATCATTTGCACAATACTTCTCTGCCTTTTCATTTTCTAAAAAATGTATTGTGTCTAAGATCTTTTGTCAGGCTTTGAAGTTGGATTCTTTGTTCCTTTTGATTTCTGCTCTTGGTTGGTAGGGTTGGTCAAGTGGTTTGTGTAGGCTTTTGTTGGGTGTGACTTGTGCTCTGTTGGGAGGAGGTAAGCTTCCCTCCCCCTCTGGTAGGCACAAATATGAGGTGGTAATCCCTTGTGCTGAGGGTAGGGGTTTGTGTGTTTGTCTTGTTGTTTGGGTGAGGCATCCTGCTCTGGGTTCTGCCAGCAGTTGGGTGATTTTATGTCTTGTATACAGGTGGAAGCCTCTGTGGGAGTTCTCACTAATTAATAACTCTGGGGTCGTAAGTTTTCTGGTAGTTTAGAGTCTTGTTGTCAGTGCTCCCACTCCAAAGGCTCAGGACCCCATCTCTCGCCAGGGAACTGAGATTCCACAGGTGGTTTGTTATGGCATAAAAGGGGATTAAAGCAAACACACTAAAACAGGAAACAAAATGGAAACCCCAGACAGATGAAACTACAAAATCAGGCAAATGCTAACAAAAATAATGTAATATATATATACACATAAAAAAATTCAAAACAGTCCCCCCAAAAAGAAAGTAGACGAGATTGACCAAGCAAGCAAATGAAGGCAAAAATGATACCAACCAGGTAAAAAGAAAACTAACTAAAGCATAAACTGAAAACAAAACCAAAGTAGTACACCAACTGGGGAATAAAGAAACAAAAGCAAAAGAGGCTAATAAACATGGAGAGAAAAAGAGAGAACAGAAAAGATAGTATAGAAAAGCAAAGTTAAATAGAGGTAAATAAAGGAGATTTACATATATTAAAGAATAACTACAACAGGGAAAGAATAAGAAAAGAACATATGTACAAAAGAAAAATAAATTTTAAAAAAATTTTAAAAATTAAAGAAAAAAAGGGTAGAAACCCTCCAAACTGCAAAAGGCCTATGTAAAGGCAGACATATTTAAAGGAAATAAAGAGTGTGATTGACAAAAAGAATTCTCAAAAGTATAGAGATTTAACAGTACTAGAAAATAAAAAACTATAGCAACAGAGGGGAAAGAAGGGGAAAAAGAAGAAAATCTACAAGGAACTACAGCACATGTTAAAATGTAAGAATAATAAATGTTTTTCTTGGATCTCAGCTGTGACCGTCTTTTCCCTTGCTGTGAGTTACAGTCACATTGTCCTCCTAGGATGCCCTCCAATACTGAGCTGGTCTGGTCTCTAGACCTGTTGTAGGGGTGGCTCAGACTCTGATCTGGTCCCACTCTTGCGTGCTCTTGCCTCTAATGTCTGAATCTGCCCATGCTGATGCATTTCTTTTGGAGGACCTCTCATTGTCCTTTTGTATATTCTGTAGATGCAAAGTCTGCCTAGTTGGTTGTGTGGATTTAATCTGCAGCTTTTACCACTGGCGGGAAGAGTGTGTGTTCTCTTCCTTAGCCACCCTGCCCCTGGTTTCAGTCGTGGTTTTACCTCCACCTCTGCATGTGAGTCGTCCACCAGGGTTTGCTCCTGAGGCTGCTCTGGAGCACTTGCGTCTGCCCCTAGGAAGTTCTGGTGTGGAGGTGTTACAGCTGCTTGGGTCCCAGGGGCCCTGGTAGTATCAAGTACCCAGGGGAGCCAGTGGCTAGGACGTTGGAGAGTAGGGTGCTCTCAGGGTCTTTTCTAGCCCCTGGCTGCTCTGTCCCAGTGGGGACCCCTCGAGGGGTGGCATGCGAGCTTGGATCACCGGGACCCTGGCGATGCCCAATACACAGGGGTGCTGGCAGCTGTTGTCACAGGAGGTACAGCCCTATCCGGGTTTTTCCTAGCTTCTGGCAGCTCTGCCCCAATGAGGATTGTTCACGGAGGTGGCACAGCTTCTTGGATCATGGGAACTCTGACAGTGCCAAGAGTGTAGGGATAACAGTTGCCTTAGCCACAGAGCTGTGGCCTACTGCAGTCTTCTCCTAGCCTCTGGCACCTGGCAGTCAGAGGGCCTCTGGCTGGTCCTTCTGTGTTACTTGGTCCATTTCAGGCACTGACAAGACCCCGCTTGGGGTCCTTCTCTGTTGCTGGGCATGTCAGGGGCTTAAAGGGCCCCTTTCTCTGGGGTGTTTTCAGCTGTCTAGTGCTGACGTGTGTGTTTGGCTGGGGGTGTGGAGTGTAGGGGGAGGCTATAGAGATGGCTCTACCCCCTGTATGTGACTCAGCAGCATTGCCTTGCCTCCTTGTTTGCCTTTCTTTCCTTCAGAAGCACTTCCCACTGCGATCTCTCCCCTCAGGTCCCCTTGGGCCGTCTGTCCTCAGTCAACAGCAGACCTCGCCCTGGGGTTGCTCGGCAGTCACTGTGCTCCAGCTCCCAGCCTCTCTGCCTTCCCGAGGACCCATGACCCTGGCCGGGGTATGTGGGGCTACAGCAAGGGTTTTCTGAGTGATTCTCATTCAATTCAGACTGCCACAGACCAGCTGGTTCACTCTGCAAAGTCTCAAATGCTTCTCCTCTATCCCAGACAGGTGTCCCATTGTGGGGGCTTGGGTGATTATTTCCATCTACATTTTAGGGAAGTTTTCAACTATTATCTCCTCAAGTATTTTCTCATGGTCTTTCTTTTTGTCTTCTTCTTCTGGGACTCCTATGATTCGAATGTTGGGGCATTTAGCATTGTCCCAGAGGTCTCTGAGGTTGTCCTCATTTCTTTTAATTCATTTTTCTTTTTTCCTCTCTGCTTCATTTATTTCTACCATTCTGTCTTCTGCCCCACTTATCCTGTCTTCCGCCTCCGTTATTCTACTGTCGGCCCCCTCCAGAGTGTTTTTGATCTCATTTATTGCATTATTCATTATATACTGACTCTTTTTTATTTCTTCTATGTCCTTGTTAAACCTTTCTTGCATCTTCTCGATCCTTGTCTCCAGGCTATTTATCTGTGATTCCATTTTGATTTCAAGATTTTGGATCATTTTCACTGTCATTATTCAGAATTCTTTATCAGGTAGATTCTGCATCTTTTCCTCTTTTGTTTGGTTTGGTGGGCATTTATCCTGTTCCTTTACCTGCTGGGTATTTCTCTGCCTCTTCATCCTGTTTATATTGCTGTGTTTGAGGTGGCCTTTCCGTATTCTGGCAGTTTGTGGAATTCTCTTTATTGTGGAGTTTCCTCACTGTCAGTGGTGTTGGACAGGTAGCTTGTCAAGGTTTCCTGGTTAGGGAAGCTTGTGTCGGTGTTCTGGTGGGTGGAGCTGGATTTCTTCTCTCTGGAGTGCAATGAAGTGTCCAGTAATGAGTTATGAGATGTCATTGGGTTTTGGAGTGACTTTGGGCAGCCTGTATATTGAAGCTCAGGGCTATGTTCCTGTGTTTCTGGAGAATTTGTGTGGTATGTCTTGCTCTGGAACTTGTTGGCCCTTAGGTGGTGCTTGGTTTCAGTGTAGGTATGGAGGCGTTTGAGGAGCTCCTGTTGATTAATATTCCCTGGAGTCAGGAGTTCTCTGGTTTTCTTCAGGATTTGGACTTAAGCCTCCTGCCTCTGATTTTCAGTCTTATTCTCACAGTAGACTCAAGACTTGTCCATCTATACAGCACTGTTGATAAAACATCTAGGTTAAAGATGAAAAGTGACTCAGCAGCATTGCCCTGCCTCCTTGGCTGCCTTTCTTTCCTTCAGAAGCACTTCCCGCTGCGATCTTTTCCCTCACTGACATGCCCCTGACATGCCCAGCAACAGAGAAGGACCCCAGGCGGGGTCCTGTCAGTGCCTGAAACGGACCAAGTAACAGAGAAGAACCAGGGAGACGAGGGCAATGCTGTCCCTCACTTCCTCACAGAGTTACATGGAGAGGAGAAGAGGGAGGAGGGGGTTAGAGGTGACCCGAATGAGATGAGGTGGAATCAAAAGAGGAGAGAGCAAGCTAGCCAGTAATCACTTCCTTATGTGCGCTCCACAGTCTGGAACACACAGAGAGCTTCACAGTGTTGGGTAGAGAAGAGAAGGGGGAGGGAGGGTATAGAGGTGACCTGGTGGAGAAAAAGAGTCCAAAGGAGGAGAGAGCAGTCAAGCCAGTAATCTCGCTTCCAAGTAAAAATGGGTACTGAAGATTGGGTTCTTAAAGGTACAAAATTGATAACAAATACCAAAAAGCAAAGATTAAAAATCTAGAGTAGAGGCTGGATTCTCAAAAATACAATACTAAAAAAGACAAAATCACAGAAATTATGAAATATATATATGTGAAGTTTGCCTTAAAAACTAGGGTCTTATTTTGCAAAGTAATAGTAGGTTATACAAATGAAAATTAAAGGAGTAATAGAGGACTTAAAAAATTTAAAGAATGATAATAGTAAAAATATATCTAGGACTTTCTCTGGTGTTGTGGACAGTGTGGGGTCAGTTCATTTTCAGATAGTTCCTTGATCCAGCTTATACCTCTCAAGATCTATAGGCCACTTCCTATGTAGTCGAGCTAACTACAGGGTTTTAATCTGTTGCACCTGTCACTTCCAAGGTGGCTCCCTCTGTTTATTTTAGCTTCTTCTGTTTCCTGGTCTCTTCAGCGTCTAATTTCCGCCCTGACACTGGGGGCAGTGGTGGACACTTTTTTAGGCTCACTTGTTCAGTGGTGCTGTGGGGAAGGGGGAACGCTGCAGACAGATAGCACTGGCGTGTGTGGGGAGTGCTCACAGTGACTCGGCCACACTGGGTTTGCCCCCACTCACGGTGCGTGTGCCCTTCCTTCCTACACTGCTCAGGCTCTAGGTTACTCCGCCGGGAACCGTCGGAGGCCAGCCCTGGGTTGCATGCACCTCCCAGGTCTAAGCCGCTCCAGTTCAGGCACTCAGGTACTCCACAGTGGCGCAGACTCGGTTGGGCCTGCGTTTTGTGCCCTTCCCAGGTCGGAGCAGCTCAGGTGACCCAAGTGTTTGGCGAGATCGGTTGCTGCGACTTACTTCCTCGCACATCCCTGCCGATCAGTTTTCTGGGTGTACAACCAGTGCACCTTCTCAGGCGGGTGTCGACCATCCAGAATCCCAATGAAGTCTTGGTTAGCGATGAAGCCTGCTTGCAGTTTGGTTGATGATGCCTCTGTGGGGCCACAATTGCCCCCTTCCGACTCTGGCTGCCCTCGCCTGCCTGTCTCCGGCAGGGGATGTGCTAATCCACAGCCGGCTAGCTCTGCTCAGTCCTTTGTTCTGCGAGCGGGCCTGGCAGTGTCTTAGGTTAGGGCTTTTCCCAGGGTAACTATCCCACAGTCTGGTTTGCTATCTCAAGTTCGTTCCCTTAGATTCCCCTCAGGGCATTCAGGCCGTGTCCTTACCCTAAGCAATGCAGCCCGTGCCTCCCTGTCCAGCCCCCGCTTGCTAGTGGGGGATGCAGGCATCTGCGCTGCTTCTCTGCTGGGAGTTACCATTGGACACGTAATCTGTGGGTTTTAATTATTTATTTATTTTTCTTCCTGGTTATGTTGCCCTCTGAGGTTCCAAGGCTTGCCACAAATATGCCGGTCAGAACATTTCCTGGTGTTTGGAAACTTGTCCTTTTTTAAGACTCCCTTCCCAGGACAGATCTTGTCCCTGCCTCTTTTGTCTCTCTTTTTATCTTTTATATTTTTTCCTACCTCCTTTCGAAGACAATGGGCTACTTTTCTGGATGCCTGATGTCCTCTCCTGGCATTCAGAAGTTGTTTTGTGGAATTTACTCAGCGTTCAAAATGTTCTTTTGATGAATTTGTGGGGGAGACAGTGGTCTCCCTGTCATATTCCTCCTCCATCTTAGGATCGCCCCCCAACTCATTACATCCCTATATCATACTGGAAAACCATAGCTTTGACTATTTGGACCTTTGTCTGCAAAGTAATTTCTCTGCTTTTTAATATACTGTCTAGGCTGGTCATAGCTTTTCTTCCAAGAAGCAAGTGTCTTTTAATTTCATGACTGCAGTCACCATCCATAGTGATTTTGGAGATCAAGAATATAAAAACTGTCACTGTTTCCAGTTTTTACCCATCTATTTGCCATGAAGTGATGGGACCAGATGCCATGATCTTAGTTTTTGAATGTTGAGTTTTAAAACACCTTTTTCACTCTCCTCTTTCAGACTTTATCGAGGCTCTTCACTTCTTCACTTTCTGCCATAAGGGTGCTATCATCTGCATATCTGAGGTTACTGATATTTCTCCTGGCAATTTTGAATCCAACTTGTGCTTCATCCAGCCCTGCATTTCTTGTGATGTACTCTGCATATGAGTTAAATAAGCAGGGTGACAATATACAGCCTTGACAGTCTGTTTTCCCAATATTGAACCAGTCCACTGTCCCATGTCCAGTTCTAACTGTTGCTTTCTGACCTGCATACAGGTTTCTCAGGAGGCAGGTCAGGTGGTTTGGTATTCCCATCTCTTGAAGAATATTCCACAGTTTGTTGTGATCCACAGTCAGAGGCTTTAGTGTAGTCAATGAAGCAGAAGTAGATGTTTTTCTGGAGTTCTTTTGCTTTTTCTATGATCTTGTGAATGTTGACAATTTGATCTCTGGTTCCTCTGTCTTTTCTAAATCCAGCTGTACATGTGGAAGTTCTTGGTTCACGTACCTTTGAAGCCTAGCTTGAAGGTTTTTGAGTATTACCTTGCTAACATGTAAAATGAGCACAGTTGTGTAATAGTTTGAGCATTCTTTGGCATTGCATTTCTTTGGGATTGGAGTGACAACTGACCTTTTCCAGTCTTGTGGCCACTGCTGAGTTTTCCAAATTTGCTGGCATATTGAGTGCAGCACCTTAACAGCATAATTTTTTTTTAGAATTAGAAATAGCTCAGCTGAAATTCCATCACTTCCACTATTATTGTTCATTGTGATGTTTCCTAAGGCCCACTTGACTTCACATTCCAGGATGTCAGGGTCTAGGTGAGTGACCACACCATTGTGGTTATCTGGGTCATTAAGAGCTTTTATGTACAGTTCTTTTTTGTATTCTTGCCACCTCTTCCTTTTTTTATTTTATTTTTAAAAATTTATTTATTTATTTTAATTGGAGGCTAATTACTTTACAGTATTGTAGTGGTTTTTGCCATACTTGACATGAGTCAGCAATGGTTGTATATGTGTCCCCCATCCTGAAACCTCCCCTGCCTGCCTCCCCATCCCATCCCTCCTCTCAGGGTTGTCCCAGTGTACCAGCTTTGAGTGCTCTGTTCAATGCATCAAACTTGGACTGGTCATCTATTTCGCATATGGTAATATACATGTTTCAATGCTATTCTCAAGTCATCCCACCCTCGCCTTGTCCCACAGAATCCAAAAGTCTGTTCTTTTTATCTGTATTTCTTTTGCTGTCTTGCATATAGGGTCATTGTTACAGTCTTTCTAAATTCCATATATATGCATTAATATACTGATTGGTGTTTTTCTTTCTGACTTACTTCACTGTGTATAATAGGCTCTGGTTTCATCCACCTCATTAAAACTGATTCAAGTGGTTTTTTTGCAATAGCTGAGTAATATTCCATTGTGTATATGTGCCACAGCTTTCTTATCCATTCATCTGCTGATGGACATCTGGGTTGCTTCCATGTCCTGGCTGTTGTAAACAGTGCTGTGATGAACATTGGGGTACACGTGTCTCTTTCAGTTCTGGTTTCCTCAGTGTGTATGCCCAGCTGTGGGATTGCTGGGTCATATGGCAGTTCTATTTCCAGTGTTTTAAGGAATCTCCATACTCTTCTCCATAGTGGCTGTACTAGTTTGCATTCCCACCAACAGTGTAAGAGGGTTCCCTTTTCTCCACACCCTCCCCAGCATTTATTGTTTGTAGACTTTTTGATAACAGCCATTCTGACTGGCATGAGATGTTACCTCATTGTGGTTTTGATTTGGATTTCTCTGATAATGAGTGATGTTGAACAACTTTTCATGTGTTTGTTAGCCATCTGTATGTCTTCTTTGGAGAAATGTCTGTTTAGTTCTTTGGCCCATTTTTTAATTAGGTTATTTATTTTTCTGGTATTGAGCTGCATGAGCTGCTTGTATATTTTTGAGATTAATTCTCTGTCAGTTGCTTCATTTGCTGTTATTTTCTCCCATTCTGAAGGCTGTCTTTTCACCTTGCTTATAGTTTCCTTCGTTGTGCAAAAGCTTTTACATTTAATTAGGTCCCATTTGTTTGTTTTTGCTTTTATTTCCATTACTCTGGGACGTGGGTCATAGAGGATCCTGCTGTGGTTTATGTCGGAGAGTGTTTTGCCTATGTTTTCCTCTAGGAGTTTTATAGTTTCTGGTCTTATGTTTAGATCTTTAATCCATTTTGAGTTTATTTTTGTATATGGTGTTAGCAAGTGTTCTAGTTTCATTCTTTTACAGGTAGTTGACCAGTATTCCCAGCACCACTTGTTAAAGAGATTGCCTTTTCTCTGTTGTATATTCTTGCCTCCTTTGTCAAAGATTATGTGTCCATAGGTGCATGTGTTTATCTCTGGGCTTTCTATTTTGTTCCATTGATCTATATTTCTGCCTGTGCCAGTACCATACTGACTTGATGATTGTAGCTTTGTAGTAGAGTCTGGAGTCAGGCAGGTTGATTCCTCCAGTTCCATTCTTCTCTGTCATGTTTGCTTTGGCTATTTTTTTTTTTTTTTTGTATTTCCATACAAAAGTTTTTGTATGTTTTTTTTGTATTCCCATACAAATTGTGAAATTATTTGTTCTAGCTCTGTGAAAAATGCCATTGGTAGCTTGGTGGGGATTTCATTGACTCTATAGATTGCTTTGGGTAGTATACTCATTTTCACTATATTGATTCTCCCAGTTCATGGACGTGGTTTATTTCTCCATCTATTTGTGTCATCATTGATTTGTTTCATCAGTGTTTTATAGTTTCCTATATATAGGTCTTTTGTTTCTTTAGGTAGATATATCCCTAAGTATCTTATTCTTTTCATTGCAGTGGTGAATGGAATTGTTTCCCTAATTTCTCTTTCTGCTTTGTCATTGTTAGTGTATAGGAATGCAAGGGATTTCTGTGTTTTAATTTCATATCCTTCTTGCCACCTCTTCTTAATCTCTTCGGCTTCTGTTAGGTCCTTGCCATTTCTGTCCTTCATTGTGCCCATCTTTGCATGAAATGTCCCCTTGGTATCTGTAATTTCTGCTTGGCAGTAGGTACACCTCTTCTGCCAGGCTGTTGATATGAGAGGTTGAGCTAATCAAGTCAGTAGTTAAGCTATCTTTGGGTTGTGTTGTTGCTGTAGTTACCATAGGCTTCCATCTCCTCCTGGGTGGTGTGGTGTTTCTGTGGTCTTCGTGGGAGGTCTGCAGGGGATACCACAGTAGTGCTGATCCCTCTTCGTCATCAGTCATGAGGTTTCAGCAGTCCCTACATCGTCTCTGCCACAGAAGCCGTCTCTCTGCCTTTGCCCCTTCCAGCAGGCGGCAGCTGGAAGGTTCCTCAGCTCAAGACCTGAGGTGGTGGCCGGCTCCTGGTTCTCCTGCCCCAGCATTCGTGTGGGGAAGGCCCGGTGCACCAGAGCTTCTGGTTGGGGTGCTCAGCTTTCCTTCCTCTCTGTGGTGGACACCTGCTGGAGCCGCAGTGTTCCAGCCACTGGCCACATGTGGCTCTTTAAAATTTAACTAATTGAGATGAAATAAAATGTAAGATTCACTTTTCCATTCACAGTAGCCACTTTACTGGTCCTTGGTGGAACATGTGGCCTGTGGCTGCTCTGCAGGCAGCGTAGGTACAGGATGATCCTTTCGTCATAGAAAGGTCTGTTCTGCAGCCCTGGTCTGGAGCCGGGTGGCTGAACTTGGCCTTGTCTCAGTGGAGGGCCCCTGCTCCTGTTCTGGCAGCACTGTGGATCACTGCCAGGACCCTCTCCTCTTTCTGCCAGCACTGGGTGTGTGCGGTGGGCCAGGTTCTGTCCCTCCCCAAGGGCAGAGGCCTTTGCCTAGACTGGAGGGTTTCCTGTCTCACCCGTAGCAGCAGGTGACTTTTGTCTCCTGAAAGGAGGTGAGAACTAGGGCTTAGCAAGTGCCTTGCCCCTCACTTAGAGGCAAAAGGCATCTGTTTCCCATGTCAGAAGGGTCTGTGGCCTTGTGGTTTGTGCTTATTCCCCAGGAGTGGCTGATGATCGCCTTGTACCCACGCGGGAGCCAGCACGCAGATGGGTTCCTTCCAGCACTCTTGCTTCACCTTCCAACCCTTTTCAGGCCCAGCACTCGTGGGTCACTGAGGAGGCCTCTCCAGACCTCCCTCTCATCGCTCTCAGCAGCACTGGTGGAGCCCGTGGGAAATAGGTCATAAATGGTTTGGACTTGGAGTATATCTGGATCCCCAGGAACCTGCAGTGTCTCTGTGGCCCACCATGGACCTTTGAAATTTAGTTAAAATTTCTCTTGTTCCACCTGCCCACTTTTACAGCAGCTGTTCCCCTCTCTGCTCTGACAAAGGTGCAACAGTTTTTGTCTCCTCTGTGACATTCACATCCCCTGCTTGTGTGCTGACCTCAGCTCACCAAGGTGTCTCGTGGCCTGAGGTTTAAATAGTGATGCGGATGGCCCAGGTTTTTCTCTCACTCTTGGCCGTGGTTGAGATGCTTCGTGACTTCCCACATCCTGAGAACAAGAGTTTGTTTTCAGCTCTCTAGGTTTGTTGGGATAGCTTCTTCCCCTTCATGGCGCTAGATTAATTCTCTGCCTGGGGTCTGATAAAAGCAGGAGTTCTTACCCTGTGTGCCGAGCACCTTCATTTGGTCATGGAAGCATCACTGTGTGCAGGACCTGCATGCTCTGGTTAGAGTTAGGTTTCTGAGGGAGGCTCCCTCTGCTAGGTGCCGAGAGAGCGGTCTGCCTGGGGGCGCAGGGTGCCCTCTGGGAGCCGCAGTGAAAGCCTGGCCTGGGGAGCTCTTCTTTCTCTCTGTAGGTTCCTCACCCAGTTTCTCTCGTCTGGTTGGCTTGTTTCTTTGTGTGAGTGATGGAGGAAATGCTTCGGGGAAGGAGTAGGGTCTCTTTTAGGTGGGAGTGGACAGCGGATCTTAGTCTGGACAGTGTGGCTTCAACCAAGACTTAAAACAGCCTCAGTGATAGCACCAATTTTTGCAGGCCTCTTAGGCCTAGCGATGCACAAGGCATCATGCCCATACCCTTCCACCCGTGTTGTTGTCTTTTGTCTAAAAAGTCTCCTTGACCATCCTAAACTATGGCTGAGGTATAAATGCCATTTCTTAACTCTTTTTGGGTAGTGTCTCAAGTCCATTTTAGTACATGATACTTAGGTAAAGATGATCTGAAAATTATGGACCTTTGGTTTATATTGTTTAAACACATGGAAGTAAAACACCATCAGTGAGTTAGTGTACATGTTCATAAATATCCATTTTGTAAATATGAAGTTCAAAAGGATTTTTTTTTTTTTTTGGTAACCATTTACCACAGAAACTTCATGTCTTGGTTAATCACTTTTGATTGTTAGCATGGAAAACACCTGGACCAATTAGAAAGTTAGTTCAGATACCCTGTCTTTTGAACACCAGTTAGAACACCCAATTAGCTCACACAGATTTCAGGGTTCTAAGGTCACATCTGTGTCTCTGGCCTTGTTTGTAGGAACAACCAGATTAGCTTTTAAAAATATTTAAAATGGAATTTATTGCCCATGGTTAAAGATAATGACTAGTCTTTTATATCACTTTGTATTGTGCTAATTTTCTTCCGTGAAATTCCTATCCCTGATCCTCGGACAGTTCAGGTTTCTGGTGGATTCTCAAATGTGTGTAGGCTGCACTTTATTCAGACACCGTGCATGAGACCCTGGGCCTCCAGGCTCAGAGTGGAGTGGGTGACTGATAGTTCCTCGGCGTCAGGCACTGCTGGATTTAGCTGGGGGCTCCGTGGTGGGGCAGCAGTGTAGCAGCTGGAGCACTGTGCAGGCCAGTCTTGCCCAGAGCAGCCTGCGATCGTGTGGGAGCTGTGTGAGCTGTCATTGAAGGAAAAATGAAAGCGTCATTATGGGTGAAGGTGCTGGAAGGAGAGGAGAAGTAGTTGGCAAGGGGAGGAAGAGGCAAGAAGTTCCCTAGCTACAGAGTGCGGAATAAGATTTCTATAGCCTTGATTAAGAACAGAAAGAGGTCTTCTAAGGATGAGAGTCAGCTTGGAATTCTCATGAACACATTAGGAAGCAGGCCTCCAAAACGTAGGTGCAGAAGCAGGTCTGTTGAATCAGGTAGGGGTGGGCAAGTTGGTGCCAGAAATGCTGGGGTGGGGGTGGGCATTTGAGCGGGGCTCTGAGGACTGTGGAGGGGGTGTGCTGGCAGATGTAGGCCCTGGGGCAGTGAGCGTGGTCCTCACGGGGCCAAGGAAGACGGCCTGTTCCTGGTGCCAGGTCCACGGGTGCATGTTGAGTCTGACTGCACTTGAGACAGGCAAGCACCGAGGAGTTGGCCTGAGTCTTAGAAACATGTTTTCTTTTGTGTGGTGTGTTTATGTTGAGTAGGGGGTATGACGTAATCAGCTCCCTTTGGAAAGGTTGCTCTAAGTCATCCTCTAGGGTAGATCGAAGGAGGCAGGACGGAGCCAGGGAGGCCCCGAGGCAGGCATGCTGGACGCAGCTGAGCAAGACAGAGCACCCACACCAGGCGGCCGTGGGGTTCGAAAGTAGGAAACGTGAATGAGAGACACCTTTGAAACAGTCTTCACCGGGTTTAGGTGGTGAGGAGTAGGGAGGAGGCTGAACCTGCAGTGCCTGGAAGGGACACTTTCGGGGGTGGGAGGTCCCACAGAAACAGGAGGAATGTAGTCCACTTAGAGATAGGGTGTTGAGGGGAAGAAGGGGTTCTAAGTTCATACTTGTATAGGCTAGTATGTGAGGAACATGCCCAGTATTTCTGTTCTTACATGTAGCGAAGAGGAAGAGATTTTTTTTAATTTAATAATACTTAAGTTGATTATGATTTTACAGAACACTTTGAATTTTTTGATTTTTGTTTTTCTAAACATTTTGGTGTAGGGGCAAGAGGATATGGCTCATTGCCATCATTTGGAAACATCTTTAATTTGGTTTTGGAATTAATCTTTTGTTTCTAGAACTCACATATTTCTTGGGGGATTTTGTATGGCTTGCAAATTTCAGAGTCCATTGTATTTTATTTGGCTCAGAAAACACACCTACATGAAATTGAGCATTCTTATTCTATCACAGTAGGCTCTCTTTTCTCTGTAAAAGGAAAAATCAGACCATGTAAAAAGTAACTTTCTTTTCAGGGGCTGACAGCATCATTTGCTCCCTTTTTGCATTTCTTTTTGTGAAATTCTTTCTGATGGTCACCAACCCACCCGGCAGAGTGCCCCCCACCCTTCTCATTCTCTGTGTAACTATGCTCTTGAGCTAGGCAGCTCTCTTAAAATCACCAACAAAGAAAATTTTTAGTTTTTTGGTTAGGAATACTTTTTTGGCACACCAAATGATGGTCCTAAAGTTAGGCCTTTGGTGCAGGCATTCTCTGCATTTCCCTAGGCTTTGAGATCAAGATGTAAAAATCCTAAATTGGGTTTCATACTCTTGACATACTTACTGGATAGATAAATTATTCTAATAGAAAAAGGCAAAAGCCTGTTTTTATGGAGTGAAATTCTGTTTCACCGTATTTAAGGTTATAAGAGTAGGGTTCCTTGAGTGGGGGGGAGTGAACTGACCTGGCATCATGTGTGATTTTTCTGCAGTGCCTTTTTTTCTTTCTTCACTAGCGCTTAACATTTTCCTTGAGTATTGTTGTGCCAAACTTGATTTTCAGGAGAAAAGAAAAGCCAGTGCTGTCCATCTAAACATAGCATTCATTAGCTGAAAATAATGGTGTTGACGAGGTAGTCTCCAAGGTGGTTGCCCTTGGTCTTTTCCCTCCCTGTGTGCGTGCTGCTCTCCGCATCAGCAGCAGAGCCTCGCTTCCCTTTCAGTGCACTGGAGTGGGCCACAGTGACTTGCTTGCCCAGTGAAGTGCAGCAGAGGTGCTCCTCTGACTCCTGTAAGGCTAGGCAGTAAGAAACCTTGCAGTTTGGGCCTGCCTCTCTTGGAACCAGCCCCCTCTGAGAGGCCTCACGGTCATTCAGAGAGGGCGCAGAAGGCACCACGCAGCAGCCCGCAGAGACTGCCGGCCGCGTAGGGGACGCCTGGTGATTTCTGCTGCAGCAGCTGACCGCAGCTGCAAGAGAGACGCGGAAATCTTAGTCTCTCCTTACCTCTGTAACAGCCAATCCGCAAACCCAGTCAGTCCCCCCGACACAGAAAATAACCTCCCAGTCAGTCCGTAAAACCATGAGAAATAACTTCCTTTAGGTCACTTAAGTTTTGAGGTGACTTATTATGCAGCTACCTGATAATGGTGACCCAGGCTACGTACCACATAATGTTGAATAAGTACAATTTTAATTGTGAAATATGCTTCTGTATGTTAGTCCTGCACACTTCTGGACAAAGTGTTAAAATGAGCACCCACAGAGGTTAGTTGTTGAATCACAATACCATTGCTTAGCAATGAGAGCTGTATTTTGTAATTGGAAAAATATAATTCTTAAAATTCAGTTTAAAAAATGATACAGTTGCTCAGAAAGGCATACGCTGTTCTGAAAAAAAAAAAATTCAGAGACCTCGAAACATGTAAAGTTCTCATGATACTTTCATTGTATTTAATTCATAGGTACAAAGTTTGGTGGCAGATTTACTTATGTAACTCTGAAATTTGTATAAATGAGCTAAATTAAGAGCT
The DNA here is from genome assembly GCF_001704415.2 of Capra hircus. NCBI lineage: Eukaryota > Metazoa > Chordata > Mammalia > Artiodactyla > Bovidae > Capra > Capra hircus. Next base: position 5,046,697 of record NC_030813.1, read on the forward strand.
TTCATTTAAATAATTGGCCTTATAATTGGTGTGGCAGTGAGCTGGCTAAAGTGACTAGACTCATAACCATCCTAACATTTTCCCTTCTATACTTTTTAGGAAGATAAATGATAACCAAAGAGTCTAAAACTGGGTTACCGATTGGTATTACAATCAGGAATGATACCTGTTTGGGGGCCTTTGGTGTGTTATTCTTGCCTTTGGAGCTGGTGGTCTGGCAAACTTGTTTAGGGGTCATCTCTGCTCAAAGATAATGAACGTGAGTAGATAGTTGGATCTTTTCTCTATTTAGGACTTTCTGTCTGATTTGAACACTTTCTTATTGCAGCTGCTTAAAATGCACAGACCTCTATTTTTGAATTTAATGAATTTACTGTTAGGATTTATTTTTGTTTCTCTTTTCTAGACCTTAACTTTTCTGTAGATAGGAATTTTCACCTCTTTTCCTCAGCATCTGTGGGTGCCCAAAACTTGATGGTTTATGGAATTTTTTAAATGAATGAAGTTAAACTATGTCAGTAGTAAAGTATATTAAATTTATCAAATTAAGTCAGCAAATATAGCAGTAAATAATATATATGAATTCATTCTTTCATTTATTCAATAATTAAATGATTGAGAATATAGCAATTAGCAAGTTAGACATTGTCCCTATCCTCAGAGGAACTCGGAATATGTTTGTTGTAATAAGTATAAGTTCAGTTTAATTCAGGCACTCAGTTGTGTCTCTTTGTGACCCCATGAACTGCAGCACGCCAGTCCTCCCTGTCTATCACCAACTGCCAGAGTCTACCCAAACCCATGTCCATTGAATTGGTGATGCCATCCAACCATCTCCTCTGTCGTCCCCTTCTCCTCCTGCCCTCCATCTACCCCAGCATCAGGGTCTTTTCAAATGAGTCAGCTCTTCGTATCAGGTGGCCAAAGGATTGGAGTTTCAGCTTCAACATCAGTCCTTCCAATGAATATTCAGGACTGATTTCCTTTAGGGTGGACTGGTTGTTTCTCCTTGCAGTCCAAGGGACTCTCAAGAGTCTTTTCCAACACCACAGTTCAAAAGCATCAACTCTTCAGCACTCAGCTTTCTTTGTAGTCCAATTCTCACATCCATACATGACCACTGGAAAAACCATAGCCTTGACTAGACGGACCTTTGTTGACAAAGTAATGTCTCTCCTTTTTAATATGCTGCCTGGGTTGGTCATAACTTTCCTTCCAAGGAGTAAGCATCTTTTATTTATTCATTTTTTTTTTTTAGTATCATCTAGTGATGTTTCAGTTATTTTCCCCTATTTCCATCTCCACATTCTTTGTTTTTTGTTTTTTTTTTTTAAATTTTAAAATCTTTAATGGTCGCACAGAGTCGGAGACAACTGAAGCGACCTAACAGCAGCAGCAGCAGCAGTAATTTTGGAGCCCCCAAAATAAAGTCAGCCACTGTTTCCCCACGTATTTGCCATGAAGTGATGGGACCAGATGCCATGATCTTTGTTTTCTGAATATTGAGGTTTAAGCCAACTTTTTCAGTCTCTAGTTTTACCTTCATCAAGAGGCTCTTTAGTTCTTCTTCACTTTCTGCCATAACGGTGGTGTCATCTCATATCTGAGGTTATTGATATTTCTCCCTGCAATCCTGATTCTAGCTTGTGCTTCCTCCAGCCTAGCGTTTTTCATGACGTACTCTGCATATAAGTTAAATAAGCAGGGTGACAATATACAGCCTTGACGTACTCCTTTTTGTATTTGGAACCAGTCTGTTGTTCCATGTCCAGTTCTAACTGTTACTTCCTGACCTGCATACAGATTTCTCAAGAGGCAGGTCAGGTGGTCTGGTATTCCCATCTCCTTCAGGACTTTCCATAGTGTGTTGTGATCCACACAGTCAAAGGCTTTGGCATACTCAATAAAGTATAATTCTTACTTAATCTGCAATGCCTTCTCATACTCATAAGGTCTGAAAAGACAGGACTGGGTCCCTTTATCAGATATTTGTCATGCATCCATCATGTGCCAGACACTGCTGTGTCACAGGCTCTGTCTGTGTCCAGCAGGACAGGTGAACACTAAACGCATCATTTTAAGTAATAAATAAAATGTACAAAGTGATAGAGCAGTAAAATACTGGATCCCAGCGTGTAAGCAAATGCTATGCCTGATCCTGAGGTCCTGGCAGACTCAGTGTGGCACTGCCGCGTCTCAGGTGGTCCTCCCAGCTGTGTTGGTGGGCTTCTGTTATGTGTGCATGTCTGAGTTTGCTCGTGTTACACTGAATGAAAGCCAGTTCTCCCTGTCTAGGCAAGAATGGGCCCCTGTCCTCCTCTGGCTCTGTGCTTGATGGACCACGTTAGTGTACACTGGGGCCACCTTTCCCCACCTGTGTTCTTGGACTGTTCTTGTCATCTGGCTTTAGAGACATTGTTCTGAGAGGTCTGTTCACCACGGAGGGAAGCCTGAGGTCTGTGGTCCTGTGGTGGAGCCACTCACACCCTTCTTATCTGCTCTGACACACCTGGCAGGGGAAGCTCAGGTGGACGGCCCATCTCCAGCCATAGTGTAGTTGGTGGACAGTGCTTCAAGCTCCAGCCTGAATCCCTTCTGCTTGTTTGGTCACTGAAGACAGCATTGGGAGGGACATGAGTGATCACGTTATTAGGGGATGACATTAAAACTCATCTCATTGGTAGAAAAGGAAGTAGATCTTTTGCAAACTGCTGTAGTACTACTGAACTATTCATGAGAAATCACTTTACCACTCTTTATAATAGGTCACTGTGCCTAGGCTTTGATGTTGCGCCAGTTGATCTAAAGATTGTCCGTCTTAGATCACAGGATACAGGATAATGAATTTACTCTGTAAGACTTGGCTAACCCTCCTGTGTGCCAGGACTGCACAGACCCCAGGGTTATATAGCTGACTGTGTAGTACAAGGTGGGCGTCTCCGGTGGCTCCGTGGTAAAGAGCCGCCTGCCAGCGCAGGAAATGCAGATTCAATCCCTGGGTTGGGAAGCACTCCTGGAGGAGAAATGGCAACCCACTCCAGTATTCTTGCCTGGGTAATCCCATGGACAGAGGAGCCTGGTGGGCTACAGTCCATGGGGTCACAAAAGAGTTGGACATGACTTAGCGACTAAACAACAACATAGAACAAGGCGTCTGGGAGTTTCATATCCTTCCGTGTGAGGTACGGTGGTGTAGAGAAGGTCTAATAAAAAAAGAGGCCTCCAGCGTGAGTGGTGGACAGATGAGGTGGGCTCGCTGGACACTGGATGGAAGTGTTCAGACTTCACCCTCAGGGCTGTTGAGAACCCCGAAGGTTAGTGGCCTCAGAGCTTTGTCTTTTTCAGGTTCTGCTGAGTGCTTTGTTTCTAGCTCTTTAATGGCCAGTACCAGCCCTGCTCTTTCAAGTAAGCTTATTCTTGGGTCTTAGAAAGCTCTTGTCTGCAATAACCCTCAGCATGCAGTGAACCCTGTGACTCTGCTCAGCCTACTGGTAACTTTTGTCTGTTTTGCCCAGGTCATTTCAGGCAGGGAGAGGGGAGTGCTTCAGGAAAATGTCCAAGTAAACTATCCCCAGAGAAACAATAAGTCTTTCCAGTTGCCTTTTCCTAGATCTGTGATTGCTCTTCTTGTTCTCCCACTGGTTTAGAGTAAGGAGTAAAACATCTGCCTAGAATCAAGTGGCTGTACCACCCGTCCACCTCCCAAACCTGACAGGAGAGCCCTTCTCAGCATTTTTGGTGATGTACTCTTCTCTGCTCTAGCAGGGTAAAGTAACACCAGTGTGTATATCATATGAATGCCTTTCCCCCCATCCATCACATAACCCCGAGGGACTGTTAGCACAGCTGGGACCACCATGATGTTTTAACTGACATACTGCTGGAGCTTTGAGTTCATTGTCATTTGAGCTTATGAGTAACATAAAACTGAGGCAGAATTTCATTTGAAGGGATTATTTATGGATTATTTGGTTAACTGATGTATATTGCTGTTATCCTGAATAATAGGAATAAAATCAGATCCCTGGGTTGTAAGTTGCAAATACTTATGACATGTGGCCTTTCATGATTAGCTCACATAATGTCTTAAAAATGGAAAACAAACGAATTTATCATTTGTCGCACCCTGTGACAGTTTCAGCGCCTTCAGTTGCTGCACAGAGAACTCCTGATTGAAGAAGACACTTGACGGATTTCTCACTGTGCCCCTAAGGTTTTGGAGAGCACGCATTCAGTCTCAGCTGCCCAAGTGCATGTTGAGTCAACGTCTATGTTAGGTGCTGCGTATTCAAGGGAGAGTGAAGAAAACGGGTTAGCCCTTAAGTATCCTGGGGAGGAGATTAGCAGATAGATGACCACAGATAACAAGGCCTGTGAAATATTCCAAGGATGTTAATAAACCCACAGACGAGGAGTACCTGCTTTACTATGGGAGAAGGGTACAGGCAAGAAAAGGTGTCAGTAGAAACACAGATGGGAAAGCTCATTCATGAGATTTCCATGGAATGGAAAAAAAAAGGCAGAGCTGCAAGAGATTCCCTATGAGAAAACCAAGAAGGAGCAGCCAAAGAGGCTGGAAGAGAACCAGCAGAAAAGAGGTGACGGCAAAGCTGCCAGAGCGGAGGAGATTGAGCATTTCAGGGAAGACTCACGTGTGCTGTCTTCCTCTGGACTTCCATGGCCTGTAAGCATACTAGAGGTTGGAACATCCCGTTCAGTAAAGATCGTTCATGTATTGTTCACTTAACCTAGTATTTCCCAAGATAATTGGAGCAGAATCAGAGTGAGTGAGTGAGTGTGTGTGTGTGTTGAATATCTCACTGAACGTTGTGTTCTATGGAACACTGTTTAAGAAATCTTGGTCTATTTCATCCTATAACTGACTGCCACAATAATAGTTACAGAGGTCAACTTTGATAAGTCTCACTTCCTAAAGAAAACAAAAAAGGCAGCAAGTGCACAGCAGCCCCCCATTGCCTGAGTGCCCTGTACCCTTCTGGCCATGCTGTCTGCCCTTTGCCCAGTCCCCTCTCTCTGAGTGAGTGGCCGCTCTCTGCGCTTCGGACCAGTACTGATCGGGTGTCCTTCTCCTGCAGCTCACCATGTTTTCTGCACCCAACAAAATGATCCTTGTTCTCTGGCTTTTTCCTCCTCCTGTGGAGATCTTACTTGCTAAGTCACTTCTGTTGCATCTGACTCTTTGCGACCCTGTGGACTGCAGCCCACCAGGCTCCTCCAGGCTCCTCTGTCCATGGGATTCTCCAGGCAAGAATACTGGAGTTGGTTGCCTTGCCCTCCTCCAGGGGACCTTCCCAGCCCAGTGATCAAACCCCCATCTCTTGGATCTCCTGCATTGGCAGGTGGCTTCTTTACCACTAGCGCCACCTCTTAGCTCTTCCTTAGAACTTCTGATCAGGTATCAGGTTTTCCGCAGCCTCCCTGCCACCTCTGCCGTGGACATGTCTTACTCATACATTAATCGTACTATATTAGCTAAGATTTTTTTCACTTTTGTGACACAGTTTCTCTTTTTTTTCCTTAGCACTCTGTTCATTTATTCATTCAGTAATACAGCAGTGTAACTGTTTGTCTTTTAATTTTCTACTCAGCCTTATTGATGTTTATAGATCTTTTAACCTGTTTTCATAAAAAGGGAAACTTGCTAAATAGCAGGAACTCATTTGATATTTGTTGAACTGATCACTAAGTGTCAGCTAATCGTAAGTGTAAGTCACGGGGCTTATGTCAGTGGCGTTTTGGTCCAGCTGTCTCTTCCTCTCTCCTGGCAGCTGCGGTAGAAGCCCGGTGTATTGGCTCAGGGTTCCTGGGTTCTCCTGAACTTGTCTGGGAGGCTGGGCTGGGCCAGAGTGCTGTCAGAGAGCATCGGCTCTTAGTAAGGAGAGTGCAGGCATTTCAGAGAAGTCTGCTGTACTCCTTCGTGAACTCCGTGTATCAACAAGGGGTATATGGAGAGCAGTTTGCAGATTTAGTGAAACTTTAAAGTAGTTTATAAAACTCTATAAATATTTAGCATTTCAGCTGATTGTTGCTTTGCCACCACTGTATTATCTTTAGACTTTAATAACATGCTTCAAGAGTTAAAGGAAAGTACATGCTGTTGGAAACATGTAAAGAGAATTTTTCTTTGTTTTTAGGATAGGCAATATACAATTAATTTTTAAAAGAAATGAGGCCATTAGTCTTAGAAAAGCAATATTTTTCTATACTATTTTCTCTCTGAAAGAGAATTTTATATTCAGTGTGCACTCTATTCAGGGAGTTCTAATTACTAAAATATCATATGAATCATGAAATAAAGGACCGCCTATTTATGTGAATATCCCATCAGTGGATTTCAAGAACAATGCTGTATTGAGACTCATATATAATTTCCTGTCTTTATAAAGTCACCTCATTTATATTTTCATGATTTGTGTGCTTTGTCAATTTTGAATTATATTATTCATGTGCATATTTTGATACTACATTGGAGAAAGCAGGTTAATACCCTTATTGAATTCTTACTATAGGCTAAGCCTTATGATAAGCAAAATCCTATGAAATATTTATAATATCTCATGTTAAAAAAGAGAAGTGAGGCTTGGGAGATTAAGTAGCTTGTCAAGGGTCATATGACTGGTAACGAGCAGTGCAGAGATTGGAAATCAGGTCTCTTTATCGCTGGAGATCTTATTCTTTATTACTGCATATGTAGCTACCAAGGAAGGCTCAGATTGTAAAGAATCGACCTGCTATGCAGGAGACCTGGGTTCAGTCCCTGGGTGGGGAAGATCCCCTGGAGAAGGGAATGGCAACCCACTCCAGTATCCTTGCCTGGAGAATCCCATGGACAGAGGAGCCTGGTGGCTATAATCTGTGGGGTTTCAAAGAGTTGGACACGATTGAGCAACTAACATACACACACACACACACACACACACACACACACACACATATATCTGTCAAGGTGTTCTAAAGCATTACATTCCATATTTGATGAACCAGTCTTTGACAAGACTTCTAGGAATACTGGTGTTGGTTTCTCATTCAGTTCGGAAACAACGAATGGCTGCTACTGAACCACCTACGTCCTCTGGACTCCTCCCTTGCCAGCCCCCACTGCAAGGCCCCCAGGATTCATGCCATAAGGTCTTGCTGGAGAGTGCTCCTAGATGACTTTCACAAAGGCACCCCTCATGGAAAATTATTCAGCAGTACCAGTGTGACCTCTACAGGCATCTTCCAATCATTTGCACTTTTAAAACCATTTTCAAGAAAATATTGCTAATATTTTGAAAACCACCAGGTAGAGATATTTCATGTCCCTTGTAATTTATTTTAAAAAGTGAAATTTCAGAGTGGGAAGATACATTCCACATTTTATTGAAATCCCTCATGTTGCAGTTATTCTGCATCACTGGAAATTAAAACAGTATTTTCAATGTAATAACCTTTCAGATCTTTGAAGATGGCTAGTTTAGGTATAAATGTTTTTCCTGGCCAAGAATGACTCACAAGGTCCCATAGCAAGTTGATAACAAGATTGGTGGTCAGGACCTGTGAACTATGGCTTAAAAGACCTGTCAGGCCTGTCAGTCATGTTGCCTTCATCTCCAGGGGCTGTGAATATTTTTTAAATGCTTTGATTTCAATATTTCTGGACATTACAGTGAAATTTATTCCTCTGATCTTGAAAGAAACAGGGTTTTAGGATAGAAGTCTTTTGTTTGGATTCAGTTTAAATGATCATGTGGATGTTTCCTTTTTCTGCATAAAAGAAGCTATATTCTTTTATTTTTCACCCTAAAAGAGGCAGGTAGTGGTTCTCAGAACATGGGTACCATTTATAATTTGACCCAAATCATAGTTATTTTAAAGTAAAAATCTGCTTCCCCTGAGAAACACTAGACTCTAGCTGTCTCTTTCTTTACTTTTCCAAGACTAAATCCTTATGCTCTGTATCAGTCATGGTTCGTTAGAAAAATCGCTTCCTCCTGGGGTCCTGGATGCAGAGCTTCTAAGGACGCTTTACCACTGCTGCTTTTGAGGAATATTTAGCCATGCTACTTTAGCATTCTTTATTAAAACATTTTAAACACTAAGCATGTACAATTCTATTTTTTATTGTCAGTTCTCATCTCATTTTTATTTCTGTTCTCAATTGTAAGTGATTTTTTTTGGACATAGATTTGGCTATTTTCTAATCAAATACTATTTCTTGTGTGTACCTTCAATTTAGTTTATCTCCTCGTTATGTGAAATCTGTGTAATGTGGGTGCTACCCTTCCTTGTGACTTCATTTCTCCTAGACAGGATTTAAGTACGCATATTAAAAGGTTAATGCCATGCCTGTAATGTAACACTGGCAGAGTATGTACATAGTGGTGAATGTTATTTGATGGGAAAGTTGAAGATGAGTTTATACCAAAAATTGACTCTACCATTTCAGCAGTGTTGTGTCCTGGCAAAATGAAATCAGACATTCACTTAAAGAACAAAGCCTATGGGTCTTTTTCATATTTATGAATATTTGAATATAATTAAATGTAACTAAGTGTTCTCTGAAATCATTATTGCATGGAAACAGAATATATTTATTTATATTTAATATTACATGTGACATAAATATATAATTACATAGTTACATGTAATTTATATGTAATAGCAAACTAGATGTCCATCAGCAGATGAATGGATAAGGAAATTGTGGTACATATACACAATGGAATATTACTCAGCTATAAAAAAGAACACATTTGAGTCAGTACTAATGAGGTGGATGAACCTAGAGTCTATTATACAGAGTGAAATAAGTTAGAAAAAGACAAATGCTGTATATTAATGCATACATATATATTTATAGGTATATGGAACATACATATGAAATTCCATATATGTATGTATAATGCATACTTATATATGAAATTTAGAAAGACAATAATGACAATCCTACATGCAGGACCGCAAAGGAGACACCAATGTAAAGAACAGACTATTGGACTCAGTCGGAGAGGCTGAGGGTGGGTGATGAAAGAGAATAGCACGGAAACATGTGCATACCATATGTGAAACAGATGACCAGTGCAAGTTCGGAGCGTGATGCAGGGCACCCAAAGCTGGTGCTCTGGGACAGCCCAGAGGGGGAGGGTGGGGAGGGATGTGGGAGTGGGGTTCAGAACTGGGGGGACATATGTGTATACCTGTGACTGATTCATGTTGGTGTATAGCAAAAGCGTCACAATATTGTAAAGTAATTATCCTCCAATTAAAATAATTTAAAAAAGAAATATATATTTATATTTAATTTTTATATTTTTATATAGAATATGTAAATAAAATATTAAAATATATAGTATTTTCAGTTTAGTGTCCTCTATAGTTATATGCTCAAGATAGAATAAAAATAATAGGAACCAGAATTGAGAGAATTTTCTCAAATAAACTTTTGTCACCAAGTGTTATTTGCCTGTTAATGTTTATAGTATAAGATGTTAAAGACGTCTCAGCTAGAGGGATTGTGTCTCTAAGGCTTTTTTTTTTTTCCTTTGGTAAAACTCTGATTTACAGTGATTGTGATGGTGTTGATTTCCTGTGTCCTTGATACTGGATTGTCACACCTGTGTAGGATAGATTGCTGGTTTGAGATTTGGTGTTCTGGAAGTCATGAAGCGGGAGGAATGGGCAAGAGGCTTTGGGGACTGGTAATCAGATCTATAGCCCTTCACTCCAGGGTCAGTAGTTGAGCTCGGGCAAGTTGTGAGTGATATAAACCATTCATCCGAGAAGTCCCATCCTTATAATGATGGAAAGCCGATGATCTGAGGTTCTTCAGTGCTCCTTTTCAGAGTATAAATTACTTTCTGGCTCAGCAAAATGTGAAGACATTTGAGAACCTCCTTAAGCTTTAGGACTACCCCTGAGGCTCCCTCGGTGCCTGGCTGCTGAGCTCGAAAGCCTGTGGCACCAGACTTGACCCAGTTCTCAGACACTCTGCTATTCCTACCAGAGGCAGGCTGAATCAGCCCCCAATCTCAGCACATCAGTGGGGGAAGTTCTAGAGGTTTTCCTGGGACTAGTCTCAATAAGCATTACAGTGAATTAATTGAATTTCCTTTAACTCAAACTTTTGTTGTTACCATATATAGCATATATACATATTTACATACCATGTATACATGTACCTTTCTTATGCATATAGTTTCCTGTTGCAGCTGAAGCTCCTCCTTCTATTCAGTGAATGAATATATTTGGCTCACTGTGCCAATGTAAGTTAAAATGAACATTTTGCTAGAATGGATATGCCTGACGGCTGTGGATCTGTTATGTGTGTCTATGTGTGTGAAACATTTTGCTAGAATGGATATGCCTGAGTGCTGTGGATCTGTTATGTGCGTGTATGTGTGTATTTATTTGGCTTTGTAGAGGCAACAGAAGTGAAGGAACTAAAATTAACGTGTCGTTAAACATGTAAGCAGTATACCAAGTCATTGCCAAAAAAATGACATTCCATCTACAGTACAGTCTTCTTACATCCTGAACAGTTTGTCACCAAGTAATATATGACTGAATGCCTGCATTTTGAATTTGTTAAATATTAAATTCTGTTTATGTTTCCCCACTGGTGGGACATGAGTGAGTTCTCGAACATCTGTCCTGTTAGGAGCTGTTGCCAGTGCCAAGGCTGTTGCAGGCTAGACGGCTGTTCCTTCTTATGCAATACTGGGCTTAGAGCCCCAGGGATCTGCTCCCTTCCCTGCCCCCAGCCTCACTTTTGTGTCTTGAGATGATTGATATCTGTTTTCGTCCCTGTCTGAAAAGAGGTCCTTGGAGGTTGGTGCTGTCCTTTTTTCGCAGGGAAGAAGCACATGCGCTCACTGAGCTCTCTCTGACCACGTGAGCCTCACTGTGGCTTAGTTCCTTTCTGTGCGAAATGAGAATTGTGTTAACCTACTCTCCCGCCAAGTGTATTATCGATGTGGGTCTGACTTAGCACCTGGCTACTACAGAAAAACCATTGCCGCTGCCCTTATATAGAGAGGAAAAATTTCTAAGAGATTGTACTGACAGTTCCCTTCTTACATGTTAGTGTATTCTGAAGGGACTGAACCTCTAAACCAAAGAGTAAATGTAAAGAATTAATAAAACAAGATGAGTATGCAAAGAAATGGTTCAAAATTGAGATCTGTGATTCCATCAGGTTCCTTGTGTCTTGGAATTTAGTAAAAACAAGGAAATAGCCTCAATTAAATCTTCTTTTTTAATGTAATATATTCTGAGAGACTGAGTTGGACAGTTTCTGAGTTCTTTGACAGTTCATCTCTGTCAGCATGCTCTTCCTTTACACAAAACAACAAAACAAAAGCCAAATGCTTGAGGGAAAAGCATTTTGTTTGGCCTGAGCAAAAACTTGGCACTTTGCTCTGAGGCCCTGCTTTTCTTTGTCCTTGTGACCCCAGGCCCCTACTTAGGCCCCTGGGATGGAAGCCACCGCGCTCAGTGGGGACCTTCAGCACTTCTTCCCGTAGCTGAGCTCCTCCTCCCAGGAGAAGGTAGACTGTGGCCCTTTATGCGCGGGGTGAGGGCTCGGGAGAGGGTGAGCGGGTGCTTCCAGAGGGCTCGCGTCAGGAGTGTCTGCTGAGCAGTGTGCTGCTCTCTCAAGCGACAGCTGAGCGCGTCTTCAGGAGTGATGCATATCGTTTTCTAGATGGTGTCTAAATGGGACGTTATATTTGGCAGTTGTTCCTAAATTCATGCAGTGCTGTTTAATAAAAAAAAGCAGCTTGGCATCATCTTGCTATTTGCCCCTGGAATGTGGGACTTCAGGGCTAAAATTTAAGGCTGCTGCTGCTAAGTCGCTTCGTTCGAGTCCGACTCTGTGTGACCCCATAGACGGCAGCCCACCAGGCCCCCCATCCCTGGGATTCTCCGGGCAGGAACACTGGAGTGGGTTGCCATTTCCTTCTCCAGTGCATGAAAGTGAAAGTTGGTCAGTCATGTCTGATTCTTAGCGACGCCATGGACTGCAGCCTACCAGGCTCCTCCATCCATGGGATTTTCCAGGCAAGAGTACTGGAGTGGGGTGCCATTGCCTTCTCCAAAATAAGGCTAATCAGGAGTAAATGAGGACAGTTAGTCATGGTTCTTGAGATGAGCTATTGGGAAGTCCCTTCTCAAGGAACATGCATGCGTGCTGTCACTTCATTCATGTCCAGTTCTTTGTGACCCCATGGACTGTAGCCTGCCAGGCTCCTCTGTCCATGGGATTCTCCAGGAAAGAAAACTGGAGTGGGTTGCCATTTCCTTCTCCAGGAGATCTTCCTTATTCAGGGATCGAACAGACATCTCTCATGTCTCCTGCATTGGCAGGCTGGTTCTTTACTACCTGTTCCTCCTGGGAAGTCCCTCAAGGAACATATTGAACCCAAAACAGTCAGAAGCTATTAGGGAAAAAGTCACCACTATTACAGAAAAAAAAAAAAAAAAGGAGGTTATAATTTGTTTCTGGTTACTCTTGATGGTTACTCTTCCAACAACACAAGAGAAGACTCTACACATGGACATCACTAAATGGCCAACACCAAAATCAGATTGATTATATTCTTTCCAGCCAGAGGTGGAAAAGCTCTATACAGTGAGCAAAAACAACACCGGGAGCTGACTGTGGCTCAGATCCTGAACTCCTTATTGCCAAATCGAGACTTAAATTGAAGAAAGTAGGGAAAACCACTTGACTATTCAGGTATGAAATAAATCAAATCCCTTATGATTACACAGTGGAAGTGAGAAATAGATTTAAGGGATTAGATTTGATACAGTGCCTACTATGGACAGAGGTCTATGACATTGTACAGAAGACAGGGATCAAGACCATCCCCAAGAAAAAGAAATGCAAAAAACCAAAATGGCTGTCTGAGGAGGCCTTACAAATAGCTGTGAAAAGAGAAGTGAAAAGCAAAGGAGAAAAGGAAAGATATACCCATTTGAATGCAGAGTTCCAAAGAATAGCAAAGAGAGATAAGAAAGCCTTCCTCAGCTATTAATGCAAAGAAATAGAGGAAAGCAAGAGAATGGGAAAGACTTGAGATCTCTTCAAGAAAATTAGAGATACCAAGGGAACATTTCATGCAAAGATGGGCTCGATAAGGGACACAAATGGAAGGGACCTAACAGAAGCGGAAGATATTAAGAGGGGGCAAGAATACACAGGAGAACTGTACAAAAAAGATATTCACAACCCAGATAATCATGATGGTGTGATCACTCACCTAGAGCCAGGCATTCTGGAATGGGAAGTCAGGTGGGCCTTAGGAATCATCACTACAAACAACTAGTGGAGGTGATGGAATTTCAGTGGAGCTGTTTCAAATCCTGAAAGATGATGCTGTGAAAGTGCTGCACTCAGTATGCCAGCAAATTTGGAAAACTCAGCAGTGGCCACGGGACTGGAAAAGGTCAGTTTTCATTCCAATCCCAAAGAAAGGCAACGCCTAAGAATGCTCAAACTACCACACAATTGCACTCATTTCACACACTAGTAAAGTAATACTCAAAATTCTCCAAGCCAGGCTTCAGCAATACGTGAACCGTGAAATTCCAGATGTCCAAGTTGGATTTAGAAAGGGCAGAGGAACCAGAAATCAAATTGCTAACATCTGGTGGATCATGGAAAAAGCAAGAGAGTTCCAGAAAAACATCTATTTCTGCTTTATTGACTATGCCAAAGCCTTTGACTCTGTGGATCACAATAAACTGTGGAAAATACTTCAAGAGATGGGAATACCAGACCACCTGAACTGCCACTTGAGAAACCTATATGCAGGTCAGGAAGCAACAGTTAGAACTGAACATGGAACAACAGCCTGGTTCCAAATAGGAAAAGGAGTACGTCAAGGCTGTATATTGTCACCCTGCTTTTTTAACTTATATGCAGTGTACATTATGAGAAATGCTGGGCTGGAAGAAGCACAAGCTGGAATCAAGACTGCCGGGAGAAATATCAATAACCTCAGATATGCAGATGACACCAGCCTTATGGCAGAAAGTGAAGAACTAAAGAGCCTCTTGATGAAAGTGAAAGAGGAGAGTGAAAAAGTTAGCTTAAAGCTCAACATTCAGAAAACTAAGAACATGGCATCTGGTCCTATCACTTCATGGCAAATAGATGGGGAAACAGTGGAAACAGTGGCAGACTTTATTTTGAGGGGCTCTAAAATCACTGCAGATGGTGACTGCAGCCATGAAATTAAAAGATGCTTACTCCTTGGAAGGAAAGTTATGACCAACCTAGACAGCATATTAAAAAGCAGACATTACTTTGTCAACAAAGGTCCATCTAGTCAAGGCTATGGTTTTTCCTGTGGTCATGTATGGATGTGAGAGTTGGACTATAAGGAAATCTGAGCACCAAATTATTGATTCTTTTGAACTGTAGTATTGGAGAAGACTCTTGAGAGATCCTTGAAGTGCTAGGAATCCAACCAGTCCATCCTAAAAGAAATCAGTCCTGAATATTCATTGGAAGAATGCTCAAACTACCGCACAATTGCAGTCATTTCACACACTAGTAAAGTGTGTGAACACAACTAGTAAAGTATGTGTTTCACAACACTGATGTTGAAGCTGAAACTCCAGTCCTTTGGCCACCTGATGCAAAGAGCTGACTCATTTAAAAAGACCCTGATCCTGGGAAAGATTAAGGGCAGGAGGAGAAAGGGACAACAGAGGATGAGATGGTTGGATGGCATCATTGACTCAATGGACATGGTTTGGGGTGGGCTTTGGAAGTTGGTGATGGACAGGGAGGCCTGGCATGCTACGGTTCATGGGGTTGCAGAGAGTCAGGACTGGGTGACTGAACTGAACCCTTGATGATAGTAGGTTATTATTTTTAGGAGTAGGAATGATATTTGCAGAAGCTGTTTAGTACACATCAGTCTTCTGGATCTGTGTACTAACACCAGAGAAGACAAAAGGTTTTCAGAAAGAACTCACCCAGTTGTGAAAGATTCAGCTTCAGTTTACTTACTGAACAAAACTGTATCTGATGAAAAGGGTAAAAATGCTAATTTTATGAATTCTTTCTTTTTTAACATTTTGCACAGACCTACTTTTTGTCACTACACTATGACTTGAGTATATTCAAATATTGTGAGATGTCTGCCAGGACAACTGTGGAATCCTCACCTGTGAAAATAGACAGGCTGTTTTTTCAGCATTTGAGGTTTGAAAGTGGCAGGTTTATGCTACTAGCCCCTTCCCATCTGTGCAGTGTGTTGATTCAGAGAGGTAATTTATATTGATGATATGAATTCCTCTGACTTCTGCCTACTCCTTGATGGTTTTGTTTCCCCTGTTGACATGAACTTGGCTGGAATGACCGCTGTGTTGGTCATGGGTGAATTGGTTGCATGTGTGATAGCACCTTTCTGCTGTGTTCTGATTATTTTCAAAATTGTGTAATGGGATAAGTATGTTACTCCTTCACAATTAAATACCTCTTTTCTGAGACTTTGCATTTACATAATCCTTTCTCCTGGAGACCTCTGAATAAGCTTTACGGTTTTATTCAAGATGGATTATACTTGGAGCCTTCACATCTGTCAGAAAGCATGCTTGTTATTTTTGGAAGCAGGCAAGTTGAATCAAGTAAATTCTCGTTGGACTGATTGGATCTTCCTCTTAAATGTCATCTGTGACTATATTGAATTCTCATTCCCATTATTCTCTGTACCCCTACGTTATGCCCCCTAAACCGGCAGGGATATTTGGTGTGTTGTGAATGTGCTCTGTGCTCTGTCATGTCCGACTCTGCCACCCCATGGACTGTAGCCCACCAGGCTCCTCTGTGCATGGGGATTCTCCAGGCAAGAACACTGAAGTGGGTTGCAGTTCCCTCCTGCAGTGGGTCTTCCCCACCCAGGGATCAAACCTGCATCTCCTGCATTGGCAGGCAGATTCTTTACTGCTGAGCTGTCTGGGAAGCCCTGTGCTGAATACCATATTTCAGCTTGTGTAGCCATGAAAGCTCAGGTTGATAGATAAGTACCCCCAACCATCTCCTCCCTCTGCCCTTTCTTTGCTTTGCAGATCTGTTGGACTCTTGAGGATAAGGGCCACATTTTAAACTTCCTGTGTTTCCCACAGTTCCTAACAGTGTCTTGCTCATTACACCTGGGGACTTTCGCTGATAAGTTTATCCTCAGATACATCATCATCTGATCATGGCAATTGTCTTGATTGCTGTCAGCTCACGTATAAAGCTTGAAATATTTAAATAAATTGGTTTTTAACCTTAAAATACTAATTCAGATATAGGGAGGGACCTTTTTTTGAGGAAGTGGTTTCTATTTTTCTCCCTAAATTTGCCTTTACACATGGATTACTGTGGCTGAGGCTGTACATTTCTTAGGAACATTCCATTGGTACATGAAGCTCCCTGGAACATGCAGAAATAATATTAGGCTGTCTGAAAATTGTAAGACTTACTTTGATTTTCAGTAGCAGATTTTGGGGATAAAACAAACAACACTGTTGAAGACGGTATGTGACAAGAGGAAGGCAGGTGCATCACAACCTGTCACAGAGTTGTGACCTCACAATTCTGACGATTTGTTCTCCTGGTTGGGTTCCATTTAAGTTGTTATTTGAAATTCAGCATTTTGCCTTGAACACAATATTTATATTTTAGATCATATTTATTTTCCTTTTGTTATCTTTCCTCTATGTTTTCACTGATTTGCATTTAAACTTGAAGTTTAAAGGTGATGAGCATAATTTTTTCCTTATTATAAAATGTTCCTTTTCATATGATCAGTCATATTTTGTATGATTTTTGAGGATACAAAAACTAAACAGTTATTATGCAGGGAAATAGTTTCCCTTTAGATAATTTAAATAATACTCTTTCACTTAACCAGTATTCCTTTTCTTCCAAAGATTACACAGAAAATTCTTTACAGTGCACAGATCTCATATTATTCTCAGAATTTTTATCAGCAAATATGTTTTCAGCTCCTTTTGAACTCCATGTGTATGAGAAAAACACTGCTGTCCAAAAGAAGACTCCCTTCCGTTTTTAGAGCTGGAGTCTCAGACTGTGTTGTACGGTATCACTTTTGATAGCCAGCCACTGACTTAGGTTTCTTGTTCATTGTCATATAGCGCTATGCTTCAGTGTGAGTGCGACGTATTCTGTGTCACTGGAATAGGGATGTTGGAATATGATTGGGAAATGTATTAATTGAAGGCAGAATGATTTCATACCTACATAACCAAAAGCCTAAATTAAAAGGGCTTAAACTGCGATGTTTATTAAGTCCCATGACAAGACTTTCAGAGGTCAGGCCAACCTGAGATTGGTTCATGCAGGGGCTCAGCAGGGTCTTTTGTAGCCCAGGGCCTCCCATCTCTCCTGCTGTCCTCAGCCGGCTCCTTAGGCACCACCTCCACACACGGAGGCCTCAGCAGACAGAAGAGGCCTTCTTCTGAATCCCCTGCAGATTCACTTGCTCTTCAGTAACCGCCAGCATGACATGTGCTCCAGTCTAAACCTATCCAAAGGAAATGGAGTTGCATTCATTGGCTGAGCCTAGCAGTTCCCACTGGAGAAGGCAGTGGCACCCCACTCCAGCATTCTTGCATGGAAAATCCCGTGGACGGAGGAGCCTGGTGGGCTACAGTCCACGGGGTCGCTAAGAGTCAGACACGACTAACCGACTTCACTTTCACCTTTCACTTTCATGCACTGGAGAAGGAAATGGCAACCCACTCCAGTGTTCTTGCCTGGAGAATCCCAGGGACGGGGGAGCCTGGTGGGGTGCCGTCTCTGGGGTCGCACAGAGTTGGACACAATATGAGAACCTCCTGGGGATCCTTTGAAAACGCCGGATCCCAGATCCCAGCCCAGTGCAGTCGCACTCCCTGGGGGATGGGTCACCAGCATGCGCAGGTTTTGAAGCTCCCTGGGTGATTACAGGGCAGGCCGGATCCAGGCCAAGGCTGCGCCTGATGCGCGTTCCCGCTCTTGGCTGAGCTCTCAGTTTTCTGTTGTGAGTTTGACCATGGGAGGCGGGGTGTGGGGAGAGGGGGCCACAGGGTCACCACAGACCCTGACCCTGGAGGAAGAGGGGCTTATTTTGAGTTCTGCACTCTCTGTCCTAGTGTGTAAACCTTGTCCATATTTTAAACTAACATTTCTGCGTATAAGAATAACCATACCAAGTTTGCAGCATTGCTTAACAATTAAATGGGGGGGGGGGGGGAATCCTCCTCTAAAGTTCCTAGCACTTTGCCAACCACAAAGTAGGCCGTTTGTTAGCATGACCATAGTGTCCTTGTGGCAAAGCATAAGTAATAAAAGGGGACATAGAAGTTATTGCTGCTGTTGTAATTATTATGATGGCAGTTATTACTTGAGAGGATGGAGGGCCAGATCAGAAGTTTTCACTGCTGGCTGCACATTAGAAGTACCTCAAGAGTTGTTAAAAAGCGCCAATGCCTGGTCCCATTCAAGACCAGTTAAGTCATTCTCTCTGGGGCAAGACCCATCATCAGTATTTTAGAAAAACTTCTCACATGATTTGAATATGCAGGCAGTTATGAAATCCTCTAGGCTGGAGATTACAAGAGGAAGGTGTGAAGGAAATTCTAGTTCCCTTGACTTATCTGACTGTCTCAAATGGACCAGGTTGAGTGATCCCTGTGGTGGCTAGAAAACATGGTTTGTGAGCTAGTTCAGGCAGTTCTTGGCTTGCTTTATGCCAGGCCAGCTCTTTGTCACCTCTGCGCTCTCAGTGGTAGGACCTTTCTTCCAGCCATGTCACTTCCACACATTATTCTATAGGCCTCCAGAGTGGAGGAATTAAAAAGCCATGGAGTGCTTCCTTGTTGCTATTTAAAGTCTATATACAACACTTCAGTATAAAAATTATGTGCTGTTTACTTACACATTTTAAATTTTCTGTATGTGAACTGTGCAGTATATTTTCCTAGTTTCCAGAAACTGTGTTTTCCATTAGCTACAATGCAAGATCAGTTATGGATGTGTTGTGCAGAAACCTGCTCTAAACATTCTGCTAGCTTTCTTCAGGCTTCCCTGAGTTACAGTTTTGAGGTGCGTTGTTTACTAGGCCACGGGTATGTTTTGTCACATGTTGAAAGATCACACTAGCTATTAAAATAAGATGGTGACTAAAAAGCCATAAAAGCTATAAACATCTGTGAAAGAAGTTTTCTAGGCAAGGCTGCTCGTTAGTGGGAACCTGGGACCGTGCTGATCGTGTGCAGCTGGCTGTGCACGCTCAGAAATGGGGCGGTTAGGAGGAACTGGGGGTACACGGCCTGCTGTCCGGTGGGCCCGCCCTGTCCCTTTGTCCTGTGTAATATAACCTGAGGGGCCGCCCTCACCAACCCGCCTCAAAATTCCACCTGCAGTTCGGTTGCAACTTAGATGTTTTATAGAACCAAGCTGTCACCTTTTGGTCACAAAGCTGGTTGTTACTGAGAATCAGGTGGCTCCTATGAACAGTCTGGAAATTTCAGCGTGGGCGTCCCAGTGTCTGCCACGCTGAGAAGCACACGTCCTGGCTGACCTCTGGTCACAGTCAGAGCTGCTGCAGGGCGCTCCTGGTGCTTTCTGTTCCTCAGAGGGTCTGGCACGTGGAATCCCATGTGAGGTCCAGATGCTGACCCAGGTACATAGATGACCCTGGTCTATAGGAGCACAAGACGTTTCCTGCTCTGGACACATTTCTGAGCAAACAGGCTGGGCGTGCGGGGCTGGGAGAACAGAGCTCGGTTTCGGACTCTGCTGCTGGCAAGACCATGTCTTGTGGCTGATGTGAGGGTAGTCAGGGGAGCACTGGGTCATCACTGAGAAGCTGTCTCTGAGACAGGGTTTCTGACTTTTGAGGGGGCCAATTTTTACCCAGTTCATCTTCATGGTGTCAAAAGTAGTCCCTCTAAAAAAAAAAAAAGACAATCTTTCAAGCAGTATGGTGATGTTTTAAGTTTTAAAATAACATAAAAGCAAAAAAAAACCCTTTTAACTTTTTATGAAGAAAATTTCAAACCTGCAGAAGCAGAGAGAATAGGATAATGCAGCTCCATGTACGCCCGTCCAGGTTCAAATAAATTTTTCTTTCTTTCTCCATTTATAACCTTCTCACCACCTGCAGCCATGAAGCTTGGAATTTTTATATTCTAAATAATATTAAAATGATGTTTAATTCAAGGATTAGGTATAATTATATTTTAGAATTTGAACACCTGGCTGATAAAATGAAATCATGGACATCTTATGATCATATATTTTCATTCTACACTAGTGTTATTCAAAGTGTGGATGAAAAGAATAGTACCAGCCCATAAACTCTTTGTTTCTAATCTGTGATAACTATGAAAATTGTGAGGCAGTGTCTAGAACTTTTATAGCATTTTGACATTGTTGCACATCTAACTACATGATAATTTTATTTCAGTAATTAAAATGTGTTTTAGAAAAGTATCAGTCATCAGCAACATTGAGAAAAATACAGTCTTTGACTGTGGATAGTTTCAAAAGCATTCTCTTGTACAGTGCTTCTGTGATTTTGCCACTCAAGATAATTTTGGTGTTGGCAACATCCAGAGATCTTTTTTCAAAAAAATTTCTGTTTCATCTTGGAATACAGCTGATTAATATTATTTTGCTCTCTACATCTGTGTTTGTATTTCTGCTTTGAAAATAGTTCATCTGTACCATTTTCCTAGATTCCAAATATATGTGTTAATACATGATATTTGTTTTTCTCTTTCTTACTTACTTCACTCTGTGTGATAGACTTTAGGTCCATCTGTGTCTCTGCAAATGGCACAGTTTCATTTTTATGGCTGAGTAATATTCCATTGTATCTGTGTACTACATCTTCTTTGTCCTGTCCTCTACTGATGGACATTTAGGTTGCTTCTATCTCCTGACTATTGTAAATGAACATTGGGGTATATGTGTCTTTCTGAATTGTGATTTTCTCAGGATATATGCCCAGGGATGGAATTACTGGTCAGATATTAGTTCTGTTTGTAGTTTTATAAGGAACCTCCATACTTTTCTCCATAATAACTGTTCCAATTTACATTTCCAGCACCAGTGTAGGGGATTGCCTTTTATTCACACCCTTTCCAACATTTATTGTTTGTAGGTTTTTTGATGATAGCTATTCTGACCTGCCTCTTGAGAAACCTATATGCAGGTCAGGAAGCAACAGTTAGAACTGGACATGGAAAAACACACTGGTTCCAAAGAGGGAAAGGAGTACGTCAAGGCTGTATATTGTCACCCTGCTTATTTAACGTATATGCAGAGTACATCATGAGAAACGCTGGACTGGAAGAAGCACAAGGTGGAATCAAGATTGTCGTGAGAAGTGTCAATAACCTCAGATATGCAAATGACACCACCCTTATGGCAGAAAGTGAAGAGGAGCTAAAAAGCCTCTTGATGAAAGTGAAAGTGGAGAGTGAAAAAGCTGGCTTAAAGCTCAACATTCAGAAAACAAAGATCATGGCATCTGGTCCCATCATTTCATGGCAAATAGATGGGGAAACAGTGGAAACAGTGTCAGACTTTATTTTTTTGGGCTCCAAAATCACTGCAGATGGTGACTTCAGCCATGAAATTAAAAGACGCTTGCTCCTTGGAAGAAAAGTTATGACCAACCTAGATAGCATATTCAAAAGCAGAGACATTACTTTGCCGACTAAGGTCCGTCTAGTCAAGGCTATGGTTTTTCCTGTGGTCATGTATGGATGTGAGAGTTGGACTGTGAAGAAGGCTGAGCGCCGAAGAATTGATTTTTTTGAACTATGGTGTTGGAGAAGACTCTTGAGAGTCCCTTGGACTGCAAGGAGATCCAACCAATCCATTCTGAAGGAGATCAGCCCTGGGATTTCTTTGGAAGGAATGATACTAAAGCTGAAACTCCAGTACTTTGGCCACCTCATGCGAAAAGTTGACTCATTGGAAAAGACTCTGATGCTGTGAGGAATTGGGGGCAGGAGGAGAAGGGGACGACAGAGGGCAAGATGGCTGGATGGCATCACTGACTCGATGGACGTGAGTCTGAGTGAACTCCAGGAGTTGGTGATGGACAGGGAGGCCTGGCGTGCTGCAATTCATGGGGTTGCAAAGAGTCGGACATGACTGAACGACTGAACTAAACTGAACTGATTCTGATTTGTGTGAGGTGAAAAACTTACTGTAGTTTTGATTTGCATTTCTCTAATAATTAGTGATGTTGAACATCTTAGGGTGTGTTTGTTGGCCATTTGTATGTCTTTGGAGAAATGTTTATTTATCTTCTACCCATTTTTTTATTGGGTGGTTTGATTTCTTGATGTTGAGCCGCATGAGCTGTTTGTGTATTTTGGAGATTGATCCCTTGGTAGTTGCTTCATTTGCAAATATTTTCTGCCGTTCTGAGGGCTGTCTTTCATCTTGTTTGCTGTTTAAAAGCTTTGAAGTTCTGCTGCTGCTGCCGCTGCTGAGTTGCTTCAGTCGTGTCCGACTCTGTGCGACCCCATAGACGGCAACCCACCAGGCTCCCCCGTCCCTGGGGTTCTCCAGGCAAGAACACTGGAGTGGGTTGCCATTTCCTTCTCCAGTGCATGAAAGGGAAAAGTGAAAGGGAAGTTGCTCAGTCGTCTCCGACTCTTCGCGACCCCATGGACTGCTGCCCACCATGCTTCTCCGTCCATGGGATTTGCCAGGCAAGAGTCCTGGAGTGGGGTGCCATTGCCTTCTCCTAGAAGTTTTGCTAGGTCCCATTTTTGTTTTTATTTTCTTAACTCTAGGAAGTGAATCAAAAATATCTTGCTGTGATTTATGTCAAAGAATGTTCCTTCTATTTTTTTTCTCTAAGATTTTTATACTATCCATCCTTATGCTTAGGTCTTGAATCCATTTTAAGTTTGTTTTTGCGTATAATGTTAGAGAGTGTTCTAATTTCATTTTTTTTACGTGTAGCTGTCCAGTTTTGCAGGCACCATTTCTTGAAGAGGCTGTCTTCATTGTATATTCTTGCTTCCTTTGTCATAGATTAGGTGACCATAGGCATGTGGGTTTATCTCTGGGCTTTCTTTCCTGTTCCATTGATGTATATTTCTTTTTTTTTTTTTTTTGTCAGTACCATGCTGTCTTAATTACTGTGGCTTTGTAGTATAATCTGAAGTCAGGGAGCCTGGTTCTTCTCACTTTATTTTTCTTTCTCAAGATTTCTTTGGCTCTTCAGGGTCACTTGTGTTTCCATACAAATTGTTAAAAAAAAATTTCATTTAACTCTGTAAAAAATACCATTGGTAACTTGATAGGAATTGCATTGTATATGTAGATTGCTTTAGGTTAGTCAGTTGTGTTGGTCAGTCAGTTCAGTCACTCATTTGTGTCTGACTATTTGCAATCCCATGGACTACAGCACGCCAGGCCTCCCTGTCCATTACCAACTCTCAGAGTTCACCTAAACTCATGTCCATTAAGTCGGTGATACCATCCAACCATCTCATCCTTTGTCATCCCCTTCTCCTCCCACCTTCAATCTTTCCCAGCATCAGAGTCCTTTCAAATAAGCCAGTTCTTCACATAAGGAGGCCAAAGTATTGGAGTTTCAGCTTTAGAATCAGTCCTTCCAATGAACACCCAGGACTGATCTCATTTAGGATGGACTGGTTGGATCTCCTTGCAGTCCAAGTCACTCTCAAGAGTCTTCTCCAACACCACAGTTCAGAAACATCAATTCTTTGGCACTCAGCTTTCTTTATAGTCCAACTCTCATATCCATACATGACCACTGGAAAAACCATAGCCTTGACTAGATGGACCTTTGTTGGCAAAGTAATGTCTCTGCTTCTTAATATGCTGTCTAGGTTGCACATAACTTTCCTTCCAAGGAGTAAGCATCTTAATTTCATAGCTGCAATCACCATCTGCAGTGATTTTGAAGCCCGAAAAAGTAAAGTCAGCCACTGTGTCCACCATTTCCCCATCTGTTTGCCATGAAGTGATGGGACTGGATGCCATGATCTTAGTTTTCTGAATGTTGAGCTTTAAGCCAACTTTTTCACTCTCCTCTTTCACTTTCATCAAGAGGCTCTTTAGTTCTTCTTCACTTTCTGCCATAAGGGTGGTGTCATCTGCATATCTGAGGTTATTGATATTTCTCTTGGCAATCTTGATTCCAGCTTGTGCTTTTTCCAGCCAGCGTTTCTCATGATGTGCTCTGCATATACGTTAAATAAGCAGGATGACAATATATAGCCTTGACGTACTCCTTTTCCTATTTGGAACCAGTCTGTTGTTCCATGTCCAGTTCTAACTGTTGCTTCTTGACCTGCATATAGGTTTCTCAAGAGGCAGGTCAGGTAGTCTGGTATTCCCATCTCTTGAAGTATTGTGATCCACACAGTCAAAGGCTTTGGCATAGTCAATTAAGCAGAAATAAATGTTTTTCTGGAACTCTCTTGCTTTTTTGATGATCCAGTGAATGCTGGCAATTTGATCTCTGGTTCCTCTGCCTTTTCTAAAACCAGCTTGAACATATGGAAGTTCATGGTTTGCTATTGCTGAAGCCTGGCTTGGAGAATATTGAGCATTGCTTTACTAGCATGTGAGATGAGTGCATGTCTGTGATAGTTTGAGCATTTTTTGGCATTGCCTTTCTTTGGGATTGGAATGAAAGCTGACCTTTTCCAGTCCTGTGGCCACTGCTGCGTCTTCCAAATTTGCTGGCATATTGAGTGCAGCACTTTCACAGCATCATCTTTTAGGATTTGAAATAGCTCAACTGGAATTCCATCACCTCCACTAGCTTTGTTTGTAATGATGCTTCCTAAGGCCCACTTGACTTCACATTCCAGGATGTCTGGCTATCGGTGAGTGATCACACCATTGTGATTGTCTGGGTCATGAAGATCTTTTTTGTACAGTTCTTCCGTGTATTCTTCCCACCTCTTCTTAATATCTTCTGCTTCTGTTAGGTCCCTACCATTTCTGTCCTTTATCGAGCCCATCTTTGTATGAAATGTTCCCTTGGTATCTCTAATTTTCTTGAAGAGATCTCTAGTCTTTCCCTTTCTGTGGGTTTGGGTAGTATAGTCATTTTCACAGTATTCTTCCAGTCCATGAACATGGTATATCTCTCCATCTCTTTGTGTCAGCTTCAGTTCCTTTCATCAGTGTCTTATAGTTTTCTGCATACAAGTCTTTTGCCACCTTATGTAGGTGTATTCCTACGTATTGTATTCTTTTTGTTGCAGTGGCAAATGGGATTGTTACCGTGATTTCTCTCTGATCTTTCAAAGTTAAATGCAACAGATTTCTGTTTATAGTTTGTTCAACATTAATTTTCTTTTTATAAATATTCATGTGGCTGCATCGGGTCTTAGTTGTGACACGTGGGACCTTCATTGCCTCACGTGGGGTCCTTTGTTGGGGTGTGAGGACTCTTTAATCCTGGCTCCTGGCTCAGCTGTTGCAGTGCATGGGCTTACTTGTCCCTCATCATGTGGGATCTTAGTTTCCTGACCAGGGTTTGAACCTGCATCCCGGGACTGCAAGGTGGACCCTTAATCACTCTGCCACCAGGGACGTCCTTGTGCATTAATTTTGGATCCTACAGTTTTACCAGATTCATTGATTACCTCTAGAACTTTTCTGGTGGCATCTTTAGGATTTTCTGTGCAAAGTATCACATCATCTGCAGACAGTGATGGTTGCATAGTATCACATCATCTGCAGACAGTGATGGTTGCATAGTATCATATCATCTGCAGACAGTGATGGTTGCATAGTATCACATCATCTGCAGACAGTGATGGCTTCACTTCTTTTCCAGTTTGGGTTCCTTTTAGTTGCTTTTCTCCTCAAATTGTCATGGCAGGGACTGCCAAAAGTGCGTTGGATAGTAGTGGGTAGAGTGGACATCCTTCTCTTGCTTATGGTCTTAAAGGAAATGCTTTCAGTTTTTCTTCAAAATCAAAGCCCAGTATCACTAGTGAACATAGATGCAAAAATCCTCAACAAAATGCTAGCGAACAGAATCCAAAACTCCATTAAAAGGATCATATATATCATGATTAAGTGGAATTTATCCCAGGGATTCAAGGATTTTTCAGTATATATAAATCAATCAATGTGATATACCATAATAACCAATTGAAGAATAAAAACCATATAATCATCTTAATAGATGCAGAAAAAGCTTTTGACAGAATTCAACACCAATTCATAATATATCTCCAGAAAGTGTGCATAAAATAACCTACCTCAACATAATAAAGGCCATGTGTGGCAAAGTAGCAGCAAACATCATTCTTAGTGGTGAAAAAAACAGATATTTTGAGTAGTCCTGATTTGGGTGTGGGTGCTATTTATATCTCCTGGACACATAGGACAACCCCCTGCTCCATCACTAAACAAAAGATTGCCTGCCCTAGATATCAGTAGTGCTGTGGCTGAGCAACCCTGCTCGAGACCCCAGTGGAGCCTTATGCCCTGTCTAAGGAAGGTTTGGCAAATGGGTCTTTGTCAAGGTGGTGCAGTGTTTGCCAGTGCAGGAGATGCAAGAGACATGCGTGTGATCCTTGGGTCGGGAAGGTCCCTAGATAAGGAAATGGCAGCCCGCTCCAGCATTCTTGCCTGGAGAGCTCCATGGACAGAGGAGCCAGGCGGGCTGCAGTCCATGGGGTCGGAAAGAGTCACACGACTGAGCATGCGTGCATACCTGCACGTCTTGTCAAGGTGCAAGCTGGAAAGAGGCTAAAATTGTCTGTAAATCATCTGGAGGCACCATATCCACTCTGGAAATTAGACATTTTGCAGATGGAAAAGTTTGAGGGTTATATGACATTGCCTGAAATCCTTTAAAAATATAATGCAGCCCTTTTATTTACAAGTTTCCCATTTTATCTCTGCCAAGTTTATAGTTTTTTCAACAGGAGGAAGTCAAGCACTGCTGTGTTGCTGTTGCTGTTCAGTCACTAACTTGTGTCCAACTCATTGTGACCCCATAGTCAGCAGTACACCAGACTTCCCTGTCCTTCACTGTCACCTAGAGCTTGCTCAAACTCATGTCCATTGAATCAGTGATGCCATCCAACCATCTCATTCTCTGTCATCCCCTTCTCTTCCTACCTCAGTCTTTCCAGCATCAGGGTCTTTTCCAGTGAGTAGGCTCTTCCCATCAGGTGGCCAAAGTACAGGGTTGATTTCCTTTAGGATTGACTGGCTTGATCTCCTTGCTCTCCAGGGGACTCTCAAGAGTCTTCTCCAGCACCATAATGCAAAAGCATCAATTCTTCAGTGCTCAGCCTTCTTTATGGTCCAACTTGGACATCCACACATGACTACTGGAAAAACTATAGGTTTGACTACATGGACCTTTGTCAGCAAAGCAGTGTCTCTGCTTTTTAGGTCTCTGCCTAGGTTTGTCATAGCTTTCCTTCCAAGGAGCAAGCAGCTTTTAGTTTAAAGGTGAGAAAATAAAATCTGCTTCCACTTTTTACCCTATTTGCTACTGCAAGGAGATCCAACCAGTCCATTCTAAAGGAGATCAGCCCTGGGTGTTCTTTGGAAGGAATGTTGCTAAAGCTGAAACTGCAGTACTTTGGCCACCTCATGCAAAGAGTTGACTCATTGGAAAAGACTCTGATGCTGGGAGGGATTGGGGGCAGGAGGAGAAGGCGACAACTGAGGATGAGATAGCTGGATGGCATCACTGACTCGATGGACACGAGTCTGAGTGAATCTGGGAGTTGGTGATGGACAGGGAGGCCTGGCGTGCTGCAATTCATAGGGTCTCAAAGAGTCGGTCACAACTGAGTGACTGAACTGAACTGAACTGATGGGACCAAATGTCATGATCTTTGTTTTTAGAATGTTGAGTTTTAAGCTAGCTTTTTCACTCTCCTCTTTTACCCTGATCAAGAGGCCCTTTAATTCTTCTCCACTTTATGCCATTGGAGTGGTATCATCTGCATGTCTGAGGTTGTT
Source organism: Capra hircus (assembly GCF_001704415.2). NCBI lineage: Eukaryota > Metazoa > Chordata > Mammalia > Artiodactyla > Bovidae > Capra > Capra hircus. The sequence goes on from NC_030813.1 coordinate 5,074,715, forward strand.
GATATTTCCCCCGGCAATCTTGATTGCAGCTTGTGATGCTTCCAGCGTGGCGGCATTTGGCATGATGAACTCTGCATATGGGCTTCCTTGGTATCTCAGATGGTAAAGCGTCTGCCTGCAGTGTGGGAGACCTGGGTTCGATCCCTGGGTTGGGAAGATCCCTTGGAGAAGGAAATGGCAACCCACTCCACTACTCTTGGCTAAAAAATCCCATGGATGAAGGAGCCTGGTAGGCCGCAGTCCACAGGGTTGCAAAGAGTCGGACACAACTGAGTGACTTCACTTTCACTATGCATGTAAGTTAAGTATGGATGACAATAAATTGCCTTGACATACTCCTTTCCCAATTTTGAACCAGTCTGTTGTTTCACGTCCAGTTCTAACTGTTTGTTGTTACCTGCGTACAGATTTCTCAAGGAGATAGGTGAGGTGGTTTGATATTCCCATTTCTTTAAGAATTTGCCACAGTTTGTCAGTGAAGCAGAAATAGATGTTTTTTTTCTGCAATACTCTTGCTCTCTCTATGATCCAGAGACTATTGGTAATTTGATCTCTGGTTCTTCTGCCTTTTCTAAACCCAGCTGGTACTACTAAAAGTACTTGGTTCACATATTGCTGAAACCTAACCTGAAGGATTTTGAGCACAACCTTGCTAGCATGTGAAATAAGGTGCATTTGTACCATAGTTTGAATATTTTTTGGCACTGCCCTTCTTTGGGATTAGAATGAAAACTGACCTTTTCCAGTCCTATGGCCACTGCTGAATTTTCCAAATTTCCTGACATACTGAATGCAGCACTTTAACTGCATCATTTTTTAGGATTTTCAGTAGTTCAGCTGGAATTCCATCACCTCCACTAGCTTTGTTCATGGTAATGATTCCTAAGGCCCACTTGACATCCAGGATATCTGACTTTAGGTGAATGATCACACTATGGTGGTTATCTCAGTTATTAAGACCTTTTTTGTATAGTTTTTCTGTGTATTCTTGCCACCTCTTCTTAATCTCTTCTGCTTCTGTTAGGTCCTTACTACTTCTGTCCTTCATTGTGCCCATCCTTGCATGAAATGTTCCCTTGATATTGCTAATTTTCTTGAAGAGATCTCTGGTCTTTCCCGTTCTGTTGTTTTCCTCTGTTTCTTTGCATTGATACTTAAGAAAGCCTCCTTGCCTCTCCTTGATATTCTCTGGTACTCTGCATTCAGTTTGGTATATTCCCTTTCTCCCTTGGATTTTACTTCTATTCTTTTCTCAGCTATTTGTAAGTCTCCTCAGAAAACCACTTTGCCTTCTTGTATTTCTTTTTCTTTGGGATGGTTTTTGTCACTACCTTCTGTACAGTGTTATGAATCTCTGTCCATAGTTCTTCAGGCACTCTGTCTACCAGATCTGATCCCTTAAATGTATTTGTCGCTTCCACTGTATAATCAAAAAAATTTGATTTAGTTTATACCTGAATGGCCTACTGGTTTTCCCTACTTTCTTCAGTTTAAGCAATAAGGAGCTGATGGTCTGAGCCACAGTCAGCTCCCAGTCTTGTTTTTGCTGACTGTATAGAGCTTCTCCATCTTTGACTATAAAGAATATAATCAATTTGATTTTGGTATTGACCATCTGGTGATGTTCATGTGTAGTCGTCTCTTGTGTTGTTGGAAGAGAGGAGATTTACTATGACCAGTGCGTTCTTTTGACAAAACTGGTAGCCTTAGCCCTGCTTCCTTTTGTACTCTAAAACCAAACTTGCCTGTTACTTTATCCAGCTTATCTCTTGACTTCCTACTTTTGCATTCCAATCGCCTGTGATGAAAAGGACATCTTATTTTGGTCTTAGTTCTAGAAGGTCTTGTAGATGTTCACAGAACCATTCAACTTCAGCTTCTGGGACATAGAGCTGGATTACAGTGACTTTGAATGGTTTACCTTGGAAATGAACTGAGATCATTCTGTTGTTTTTGAGATTGTACCCAAGTACTGCATTTTGGGGTCTTTTGTTGACCATGAGGACTACTCCCATTTCTTCTAAGGGATTCTTAACCCACAATAATAGATATAATGGTCGTCTGAATCACATTTGGCTATTCCAGTCCATTTTAGTTCACTGATTACTAAGATGTTGATGTTCACTTGCCATCTCCTGCTGACCACATCCAGTTTACCCTGATTGATGGACCCTAGCGTTCCAAGGCTCTGTGTAGTGTGGTTCTTTACACCACTCGACTTTGCTTTCACCTGCAGGTACATCTATACTGAGCATAGTTTCTGCCTTGGCTCAGCTGCTTTGTTCTTACTGGACCTATCAGAAAGTGCCCTCCATTCTTCCCCAGTAGCATATTGCCTTCCCATCTGGGAGTCTCATCTTCTGGGGTCACTTTTTTTTTTGCCTTTTCATACTATTAATGGGGTTCTCATGGCAAGAATACTAGAGTGGTTTGCCATTCCTCCTTCAGTAGACCACGTTTTGTCAGAGCACTTTTCACTATGACCCATCCATCTTGGATGACCCTGACAATATGGCTCACAGCTTCATTCGGTTACACGAGCTCCTTTGCCATGACAAGGCTGTGATCCATGAATGGGATCCACTGCTATAGCAGCTGAGAGAGTGGAGAACCCGAAACTTAAGAGAATCTTTATTTAGATATTTCATATCTAAAAAATTTATAACTTACCAAAATGAAATTCATGCATTTCAGAATTTCATAATTCATATATAAGAAATTCATGAACCTCTGCTTCATGAGGGGTTTTGGATTTCTTTTTAAGCTTAGATACAGGAGATGATTATCTGGTAAAAGCCTTTTTTCCTGAACTCTAACAGGGTAAATATTAACAGCTATGTGTGTGCTGTGCTTAGTCACTCAGTCATATCTGACTTTTTGTAATCCTATGGACTGTAGCCTGGCAGGCTCCTCTGTCTGTGGGGATTCTCCAGGCAAGAATACTGGAGAGTGGGTTGTCGTGCCTTCTTCCAGGGGATCTTCCCAACCCAGGGATCGAATCCAGGTCTCCCTCATTGCAGGCAGATTCTTTACTAGCTGAGCCACAAGGGAAGCCCAAGAGTACTGGAGTGGGTAGCCTATCTCTTCTCCAGTGGATCTTCCTGACCCAGGAATCGAACTGAGGTTTCCTGCATTGCAAGTGGATTCTTAACCAGCTAAGCTACCAGGGACTAGCTAGCTGTAAGTTACCGTAATCTACAAAAAGTAATCAAATGAAATTTGTAACAAAAGATGATTTAATTTTTACATGTGTGTGTGTGTATGAGCGAGTCAGAGACATTTGTTTCTATATCTGATTTCTCCTCATGAGTTTCTTTTAAATTGACCTTGATATGCAAGTTGCTCACATGGAAATTATTTCATTAACAGCATAGACACTCTTGGTCTCATTGCAGCTTTGAGCAAGACAAATAGAGAAAAGCTTTGTCCATCAAGTGCATTCATATAAGATATAACAACTGAGTGTTTCACAGCTTGAACCCACTCATAAGCAAAGTGTATGTTCAGAACACCACAGACTCTGACAGTCCTCACCATATATCCCTAGTTGTCCTGGGTTCTTTTAATTGCTTACTAGGTTTTCTTTTTAATTGTATTGGAGTCAGACTACCAGTGCCATGAAAAAGTTACTAATCAACATTGCATGATTTTCTGACATTGTTTATGTTGACCTCTGACAACAAGGGAAAATGCTCATTTATATGTCATGTTTCTGTTTGATGTGGCCTAGCATGAAAACAGTCCTAGGGAACCTTTGGGTGGTGCGTCTGCAGATGTAAATAATCTATCCGCGATCCATCCTTGTCTTGGTAGTCTGTGTGATAGTGGGACATGCTTCTTTACCTCCTGGCAAGCAGTTCTTAACTACAAGGAAGCCTCCAATACATTTCTGTTTCAAAGAACTTCAGCACTCAGATCCCTGCAAAATTTACAAACAGTGTGACTTCTTTTTTTCTTCAGAGCCCTCTCATGATGATGAATTTTTTAAATTCAGTTTGTTTTGGCAAAAATGTAACACTTGAAGTTTCTGTTCTTTTAAGACATAGGTCTTTGCTCAGAAATATGACCTTTTATTAGCTGCATCACATGGTGTAGGGTATAGAGCTTTATAAATCCTACCTTCTGAATGAATTCTGCCAAATGTTATTTGATTAAAGCCTGGCTAATTAGACTGCTGATGAATTCTGCCTTTGATAGATGATGCTGTTTAACTGACAAACAGATTGTCTCCATTTAGTAAAGACTCCCCAGTTACAATGACAAAGGACAAGCTATTTGTCAGGTAATCTGTTTAATCATTTAGAAATAGAATTAATCAAGAACCTAATCATTTTTTCTCCAGTTAAATCTAGCTAATGAGTTAAAACGTGTGATTTATACTATGCATTCCACTCCACTCTGAAACAGTGTTATAAACAATTTCCTTCCTACGTCTTTGGATTAGACTTTGTGCCCAATTTAAATTTTTCATAGTGGAGAGAAAGGTAGAAGAGAAGTAGCGCAGTCGGGATGTGACTGACGTTGAAATGACGGCACTGTGTGTGTTCTCTGTGGCAGGGGAGCGGCGGGGCTTTTGGAGGTCCAGCGGCAGCCAGACATGCCTGCCCCAGCCACATGAGCCTGCAGATGGTTTTCTGGTGTGCCCTCAAGAAGGCGGCATTTATTAATAGATACTCTGCTGCCTAACCTGATAGTAGGAAGTCAGAAGCCTGTTATGGCTTCCTAAGCTTTCTCCGTCACATGGTCCCCTGTCTTGTCACCACTGATTATCCAGCCATCATCTGCAGTGCACCTTACGGCAGGCATAGGCAGTGAAGACTAGAATTGAAGTTCTTGTGCACCCATGCACACAAGCCTGGACTCGTCTGGACTGTTAGGTTAGGGTTAAGTGTACGCAGGAACATTCTAAAGCAGCAAAGATCATTGTCACAATTTTCAGAGGAAGGAAAAGCAATAATAGAGCCTTTTTAATAATACACCCTGGACTACTCAGCTTATTCTCTCTGCTCCTCTGTGTTTACCATATGAAGAGCGGTATTTCTTAACCTTAGCTTATTGGGAGGAATGGAAGAAATTAGGAAGGAATGGAGATGAGGGTTTCTTTTTTGAGAAATAAAATGCGTTTATTTCCTTCTATTTGAGTTCATTTGATGTTCTTAAATTTAAGATAAGTGACCTGTAATATCCTGGCTCTTCCTCTGGTATAAACGCTTTTCTTTTTTTTTCCAGAGGAGGAAAATTTCTGACGTAAACACTTAGAACTACATATTTCCTTTAAAAATTTTTCTTTAAACTGGGCAACAGTTGAAGAGATAATAGATGCTAAGAATAATGCAACTTTTGAAAAGAGATTGCTCTTATTCAGACTAGAGAGGGAAAGCCGTAAACATATTCCTTAGATTGCCAAGAAAACACAGTTACTTCTTTCTGTTGATTGTGTACAGCTAATTAAAATCTGTTTTTCATATCCTGAAAATTAGATGTACAGTTACTTTTATTTCTGGCAATATGGTAGACTTCATATCCTGGAAAAGATGCTCTATACAAAACACCTATCAATGCTGGATAAAATAAAGCAAACAGCAAATATATGAATAACAGCAAATAAAACAGTGTGATCTCCAGTACCCAACAGACAAAGCTGGAACCCGAGTCCAGAGTGTTGAGGTCAGGCTGAGGATGCAGTATTTTGCAGGGTGTCTGCAGTTTCAGTAAACTCAAGGCTTGATTTTTCATGGTGATAGAAACGGAGACAAGCTTTGGGTTCAGGTTAGATGGCAGGATGGAGCCATGTTCCACCATAGTTCTGGGATACCAGGAGGCTATGCTCAAAATGAATCAGAGACTGGAAATAATCTACCTTTGACAAACAGATGCTTGGGACATTCAGTTGTTTTGAGCTAATTGCTATCTAGAGAAAGAGGTCTCCTTAGAGTTTGTAACCACAGCCCTTCCCTCAAGTGTGTTTGGAGTTCAGACTTAAAATGCTAGCCTGGCCAGAAACCCTTAGGCAAGAAATAAACTTAAAATGATCTTTGATTGATAGCATCCTATGGTCCCTGGCAGAAGCGAACACAAATGCTGTCTGGAGGGACTTACCCTCAATCTGAGGGGTCACAGGATTTTAACAGATAAGGGCCACCAAACATGAGTTCATGATTCCAAATTCCAGGAACACCCAAGGAAACAAGAGCCATGAGCGGGAGACAGGAGAAACCACAAGAAGCAGAACTGAACTTCAAAAGCACATAATATAAGGGTTTATCTGATTTTAAAAATTGTATAAATGCCTAGAATATTTTAAAATAGGCATGAGCAGCATGAAAAAAAAGCAAGATTGTATTAAAATTAAGCATAATTGAAAAGAGCTAAATTAAAAGTTCTAGAACTTAAAAATACAATAACTCAAATGATCTTGTTAGATATTTAAGTTATTCATACCTGAAGAGAACTGATCAAGTCATTCTAAAGAAATACATAGAGTGCAATACAAAGCAGAGAAGGCAGTGGCACCCCACTCCAGTACTCTTGCCTGGAAAATCCCATGGATGGAGGAGCCTGGTGGGCTGCAGTCCATGCTAAGGGTTAGACATGACTGAGCAACTTCCCTTTCACTTTTCACTTTCATGCATTGGAGAAGGAAATGGCAACCCACTCCAGTCTTCTTGCCTGGAGAATCCCAGGGACGGGGGAGCCTGGTGGGCTGCCGTCTATGGGGTCTCACAGAGTCAGACACAACTGAAGTGACTTAGCAGCAGCAGCAGCAATACAAAGAGATGGAAATGGCTAAGACAGGTTAAGAAAAATGAGAAATAAAAAGACCTAATTGAGTTTATAGGCTTTCATTCAAAAAAATGGGAAACAAAGCCATTTTCAGTCAAAAATCACAATTTACTCTCAGCTGATCCTTGGAAATTCAAATACATAAGAACACAGGAAAAGTAAAGAAATTTTTGGTGTGTAGATCTTCACAAGCCAGATCATCACGATGGTGTGATCACTCACCTAGAGCCAGACGTTCTGGAATGGGAAGTCAAGTGGGCCTTAGGAAGCATCACTACAAACAAAGCTAGTGGTGGTGATAGAATTCCAGTTGAGCAATTTCAAATCCTGAAAGATTATGATGTGAAAATGCTGCACTCATTTTGCCAACAAATCTGGAAAACTCAGCAGTAGCCCACAGAACTGGAAAAGGTCAGTTTTTATTCCAATCCCAAAGAAAGGCAATGCCAAAGAATGCTCAAACTACCCCACAATTGCACTCATCTCACACGCTAGTAAAATAATGCTCAAATTTCTCCAAACCAGGCTTCAACAATATGTGAACTGTGAACTTCCAGATATTCAAGCTGGATTTAGAAAAGGCAGAGGAACCAGAGATCACATAACCAGCATTCACTGGATCATCAAAAAAGCAAGAGAGTTCCAGAAAAACATCTACTTCTGCTTTATTGACTATGCCAAAGCCTTTGACTGTGTGGATCACAACAAACTGTGGAACATTCTGAAAGAGATGGGAATACCAGACCACCTGACCTGCCTCTTGAGAAAACTGTATGCAGGTCAGGAAGCAACAGTTAGAACTAGACATGGAACAACAGACTGGTTCCAAATAGGAAAACGAGTACGTCCAGGCTGTATATTGTCACCCTGCTTATTTAGATTTTATGCAGAGCACATCATGAGAAACACTGGGCTGGAAGAAGCACAAGCTGGAATCAAGATTGCCGGGAGAAATATTAATAACCTCAGATATGCAGATGACACCACCCTTATGGCAGAAAGTGAAGAGGAACTAAAAAGCCTCTTGATGAAAGTGAAAGAGGAGAGTGAAGAGTTTGCTTAAAACTCAACATTCAGAAAATTAAGATCATGGCATCCAGTCCATTCAGTTCAGTTCAGTTCAGTCACTCAATCATGTCCAACTCTTTGCAACCCCAAGAATTGCAGCACACCAGGCCTCCCTGTCCATCACCAACTCCTTCATGGCAAATAGAGGGGGAAACACTGGAAACAGTGGCTGGCTTTATTTGGGGGCTCCAAAATCACTGCAGATGGTGACTGCAGCCATGAAATTAAAAGATGCTTATTCCTTGTAAGAAAAATTATGACCAACCTCAACAGTATATTAAAAAGCAGAGACATTACTTTGCCAACAAAAGTCCGTCTAGTCAAGGCTATGGTTTTTCCAGTAGTCATGTATGGATGTAAGAGTTGAACTATAAAGAAAGCTGAGTGTTGAAGAATTGATGCTTTTGAACTGTGGTGTTGGAGAAGACTCTTGAGAGTCCCTTGGACTGCAAGGAGATCCAACCAGTCCGTTCTAAAGGAGATCAGTCCTGGGTGTTCATTGGAAGGACTGATTCTAAAGCTGAAACTCCAGTACTTTGGCCACCTCCTTGAAGAGTTGACTCATTGGAAAAGACCCTGATGCTGGGAGGGATTAGGGGCAGGAGGAGAAGGGGACGACAGAGGGCGAGATGGCTGGATGGCATCACCGACTCGATGGACATGAGTCTGAGTGAACTCTGGGAGTTGGTGATGGACAGGGAGGCCTGGCGTGCTGTGATTCACGGGATCGCAAAGAGTCAGACACGACTGAGCGACTGAACTGAACACATAACATGAAAAGGCATTCTATACACGGCATACTAATTAGTACATGGGAAAACATAAGAACTTTAGATTATGTTAAACATGCATAGTAGAGCTTCCCTGGTAGCTCAGACAGTAAAGCGTCTGCCTGCAATGACCCAAGAGACCCGGGTTCAATCCCTCGGTTGGGAAGATCCCGTGTAGAAGGAAATGGCAACCCACTCCAGTACTCTTGTCTGGAAAATTCCATGGACTGAGAAGCCTGATAGGCTACAGTCCATGGGGTTGCAAAGAGTCGGACATGACTGAGCCACTTCACTGACATAGTAAAAAAAAAATTTTAAGGGTAACCACGAAAAGAGTGGAGATGAGTCTGTAAGTTCTACAGTAGCACGGGATCAACCCAAAACATGTAAGAAAATATAAGGGAGAAAATCTCAGGAAACAGCAGGATAAAAGCAAAGCACAAAATAAAATGTTAGAAACTATTTAAATGTATTATTAATAATGATAAATATTAATAAATAAATATCCTGTTGTATTTTATTATAATGGTGATATATTCTCACATACAAAGTTTAAATAATAACAAAAAGTAATAAAAAGCAAAACTCACTAACTTGGAAAAGTGACATAAGTTTAGATTAAAATTTTTCAGTTGTATGGTATTTATAACAGATGCTCATCGTACCTAAGATATAGACTGTTTGAAAGTAAAAAAGATGGAAATAACTAGGCAAATACTATTTCCTCTATTTTTAAAGTGAGATATAGTTGACATATAACCCTAAGTTTAAGGTGCGCAACGTTGATTTGGTATGTTTGTTTATTGCAATATGATTACATCATAGTAATGTTAGCTAAAACCTCCATCATGTCATATAATTATCATTTCTGTTGTAAGAACATTTAGGCTCTAGTCTTTTATCAGCTTTGCAGTATATATTACAGTACGGTTGACTATATTCACATTGCTGTGCATTGAGTCTCCAAACTTACCTTCTAACTCCAAATTTGTACCTTTGACCAACATTTCAACAAGTCTCCCAACCCTCACAAAATACTAATTTTAAAAAGCTTTTATAGCTATATTAATAACATTATTTTAAGGTGAAAAGGATGATATAGATAAAAAAACTCACTTTCAAATGATAAAAGGTCTTATTTTCCAGGAGTGTCATAGTTTTAAATTAATATATCATCATTGTGTACATGAGTTTCAAAATTTTTAACTACAGCAATAGAATTCTAAGAATATACTAGATATTGAAGTGTAAAGTTGTTTTAAAATGATGCATCTTTCTTTAAAAATATGTGTTTATTTGGCTGCTCCGGGTCTTACTTGTGGCACATGGAATCTTTGTTGCCATGCACAGGCTCATCGTTGGCACACGTAGGATCTTAATTCCCTGACCAGAGATCAAACCTGTGCGCCCACGCTGGGAGCACAGAGTCTTAACCCCCGGACTGCCAGATGATTTCCTAAAATGGTTATTTGTTTTGTAGAGCTACTTGGCCATTCCCTTTTCTGGGAATGCTGAAGGTGCAGTCCCGCCTCTAGATATACATACTGTAGGAAATTATGATTGCTCATCTGTGTTCAAGTATACACTTGTAAGAATGTTCAGAATAACATTATTTATAAGAATGAAAAATTGGTGAAAACTTGAATATCCATTGCAGCAGAATGTACATAAGCAAATTGTGGTGTTGCCAGCGAATGTAATACTGTACTCATTGCTGCTAAGTCACTTCAGTCATGTCCGACTCTGTGCGACCCCGTAGACGGCAGCCCACCAGGCTCCTCTGTCCCTGGGATTCTCCAGGCAAGAACACTGGAGTTGGTTGCCATTTCCTTCTCTAGTGCATGAAAGTGAAAAGTGAAAGTGTTGTCACTCAATCGTGTCCAACTCTTTGCGACCCCATGGACTGTAGCCTACCAGGCTCCTCCATCCATGGGATTTTCCAGGCAAGGGTACTGGAGTGGGTTGCCATTTCCTTCTCCACTATACTCATTAAGAATGAATAAATAGGAGGTACATGTGTTCATAAAAATATTCCATTTCTTAAGCTAGCTGGTGGGTGTACATATGTGATTATTTACATACTGTTTTGTAGGTCTGAATATTTTTATAATAGTCTTTTAAATACTAAGGGGAAAATATACATAGAAACATGATATTTAAAACTATATACATAGTACCTCAATTCAAAAAGCATCTGTAGCAATATTTTAAGCTATATTTGAAAAAAAATCTTATTGCAATTTTAAACAAATCTTTTTATCAATGCTCTGTTTAGTAACTGGCCAGCTGTTTTAATGAAACAATGTGAATTAATTTATTTTGCAATTTATTTCAAGCTTAAAAGATGATGACTTAAGTTTCTGGTATCAAGATGGCTAAGGAATTTGGGTATTTTTTTCCTTGTTCTGTGGAAATACTCTTTTCCTTAAGAGTCTATGATCAGCTATAAATAATGCCTCATTTTTAAAAGTAATTTAGATTTTTTAAAAGAACATCCTTCCTAGGAAAAAAATATTGGACAATATGAAAATTCTTAAAGTCACAGTCTAGTTCTAAGGTCTTAAACTTACCCTCAAAATTTGTTAAACTTTGCTCTGGGCTTTCATTTCCAGGAATCCCTTTGAGACAGTGAACAGTTTGCAGCATGTAAGCCAGGGGTCCCAAACTGTTTGTTTCGGCGATGCCCTTTTAGCAGGCTCTCCAAGATGGAAAGAAAACCTCAGAGTTCAGTCTAGCAAGTGGTTAGGTCACAGCAATCCTGCAGAATCTTCCTTTGGACAGTCAGGACTGAATGGAAAGAAAGGTGGTGACTCTGATGCTGGAGCTGTGAACCACGTGGTAGTCTTAAGGCTGCCCAACAAGGTTTTGTGTGCTCCTGTTTCCGCTGCAGAATTGTAAGAATTCATGGCCCCTGTGAGTGTGCTGCTGCACCTTGCAGAACTAGCTAAAATGCGCCCCGATGTCCCCCTTCCTGAGGATGGCCCTGCACTCACTCGCGTTCCTGGCCTCTTCCCTGACTGCAGGAGAAGCCCTACAAGTGCTCAGAGTGCGGCAAGGCCTTCAGCCAGAAGCGCGGCCTGGACGAGCACACGAGGACGCATACCGGGGAGAAGCCTTTCCAGTGCGACGTGAGTGTGCTTCCCTGCTTCCTGTCGTCCTCCTGTAACCTCCAGAGACAGGAGATACATACGTGGGGACGTATCCATGCGTCCTTTCGTGCACGTGTGAGTGAGTGAGTGTGTGTGTGTGTGTGTGTGTGTGTGTGTACACACTTTACAGTGCTAGTCTGTCTATTAATGTCTTGTTCTCCTTATTCCTTTTGATTGCATAATCTGTGTAACCACATTGTAGCATGTTTTTTTACCCTAGTTTTCTGGCAGCCCATGAACTTCGATTTTCTTTAAGACATACTTGTACCCTGTTTTAATGCAATTGGGTTGTTATTCTAAGGTATAAATGCATGATGACTAAGACAGGTTTCATGTGTCTGGCTAAGTCTTTTGATAGGTTGATTATAGTTAACCAGAGATTTAACTGGTTATAGATATTTTTATTTATTTTGTTAAAGCCAAACAATGAATTTCTAAAACAAGTATAAACTGCTTTAAAAAGTGTCACTGCTGATTGCTTAGATTTTCTGCTTATGACATTTGAAGTGAAATGAAATTATCAACGTAGTTGTTCACATTAATGAAAGGACAGAAATACTACCCTTGTCAGTAAAATGAATTGGATCATTGATTAATTTAGAGAAAAATGGTTTATCGATGAACAGTGTCACCATTTTCTTCTGTAAGATTGACAGTTGACAGAAAGTTGACACTGGTGTTAGGGAAAACACTTATTTCTAATACAGAAATAGCGAAAACAAAGTATTGTTGTAGTTTAGTGTAAAAAGAAACTTTGAAGTTGTGATGTGTGATGTTGCCCAGTTCACAGTTACCTTTCAGTGTCAAGGGAGACTGGAGGACTCGTCCCCTTGGCATACTCTGCAGAGTAAAGGGTGGGGTAAGCAGTCTGTATGAATGGAAATCACAGACATATACACTGCTTTCCTTGTCTTTCCATGAAGCTCTGGTGGTAAGGTTAAGGCAGCAGTGTACTCCCAGGGGACTGCTCACAAAACTACATTTATCAACAGTGAACTTCTGTTAAGGAGAGGACTACTGGTGGAAAACGAAACGCACACATGGAGAGCTCTATCCGGAACAGGGGGTGCAGTCAGTTTAACAGCTTAGTGGATTGAGTATTCAATCCATTGGTGCTTTCACTGGAATCATTTTCATAAAAACAAAACTTATTTGGATCATTTAGTTACACAACTACACAAGTGATACGAGAAATGAAATATTAACTGTATAATGACATCTTTCTACCATCACACTACCTGACTTTTATTTATGCTGAATATATTTGTAGACTACTTCCTTAGTCTACTACTTACTGGACCATGGTGTTATTTTTTAAAAAAATTATCTTACAAGCATGATGTTTTCCATCTACTTCTATCCCATTTACTTCTTTTTTTTTAAGATTTAAAATGTTTTATTTTTTATTTATTTTTTTAAATTTTAAATTCTTTAATTCTTACATGCGTTCCCAAACATGAACCCCCCTCCCACCTCCCTCCCCATAACATCTCTCTGGGTCATCCCCATGCACCAGCCCCAAGCATGCTGCACCCTGCGTCAGACATAGACTGGCGATTCAATTCTTACATGATAGTATACATGTTAGAATGCCATTCTCCCAAATCATCCCACCCTCTCCCTCTCCCTCTGAGTCCAAAAGTCCATTATACACATCTGTGTCTCTTTCCCTGTCTTGCATCCAGGGTCGTCATTGCCATCTTCCTAAATTCCATATATATGTGTTAGTATACTGTATTGGTGTTTTTCTTTCTGGCTTACTTCACTCTGTATAATCGGCTCCAGTTTCATCCATCTCATCAGAACTGATTCAAATGAATTCTTTTTAACGGCTGAGTAATACTCCATTGTGTATATGTACCACAGCTTTCTTATCCATTCATCTGCTGATGGACATCTAGGTTGTTTCCATGTCCTAGCTATTATAAACAGTGCTGCGATGAACATTGGGGTACATGTGTCTCTTTCAATTCTGGTTTCCTCGGTGTGTATGCCCAGAAGTGGGATTGCTGGGTCATAAGGTAGTTCTATTTGCAATTTTTTAAGGAATCTCCACACTGTTCTCCATAGTGGCTGTACTAGTTTGCATTCCCACCAACAGTGTAGGAGGGTTCCCTTTTCTCCACACCCTCTCCAGCATTTATTGCTTGCAGATTTTTGGATCGCAGCCATTCTGACTGGTGTGAAGTGGTACCTCATTGTGGTTTTCAGATGTTCATCTCTCTGGGCCTTATCTGCAGTCTGGACTGGTTTACTGAGGAAAGATGCAAGTTTAATGCCTCCAAAACTTCCCTGAAATTCAGCCTGCTCAGAGAACTGGCTGGCTGTTCAGTCTTGTCCTCTTAACCTACTTATTCGAGATAGAAGTCGTCCTTTCTCACCCCGCTGCCAGCCAGCTCCTTCCTAAGTATTAACAGTTCTCAAATCCGTTGCCTCCTCTGTTTTGGTTCCCAATAGCAGTGTGCAGCCTAGACCCTCACCTCACTGCTTCTTATTACATCCAACCTTCAATGTATGTGTTCTCCACCCCTACCAAGACGATTTTTTAAAAAATCAAAATGAAATTCACATAAAATTATCTATTTTAAAGTGCACCATTTAGTGGCACTTAGTACATTGACAGTAACGTGCAGCCATCCCCTTTGTTCGAAAACATTTTACCATCTCCAAATAAAGTTCCACACTCTCCCCAGACCCTCACTCTCCCCAGACCCTGGCACACGCCACTCTGCTCTTCTCTGCACGCGCCACTCTGCTCTTCTCTATATATCTACCTATATTTTATATTTTTACTATAAGTGAATCATATAATATATGACCTTTTATGACTGACTGATCTCACTTAGCACAGTGTTCTCAAGGATAATCTACATTGTAGCTTATTTAGTACATTACCTTTTATGGCCGAACGATATTCCATTTATGTATATGTCACGGTTTGTTTATCTGTGTCAGCTGATGAATGTTTGGGTTGTTTTTACTTCCTGGCTATTGTGCCTACTGCAGAAACAAAGGCGTTTATACGTGTTTTAATTACCTGATTTCAGTTATTTTTGTTAAGTACCTAGAAATGGAATTGCTGTGTCCATATGGTGATTCTGGGTTTGAGTTTTTGAGGAAATGCCATACTGCTTTTCACAGTAGCTGCACCATTTAATATTCCCACCAGGAATACATGAGGGTTCCAGTTTCTCATCATTCTTGTCAACACTTAATATTTTCTCTTTTATAAAATTATATTCATCTTGGTAGATGTGAACTGGTGTATCGTGGTGGTGATTTACATTTCCTGAGGGATTAATGATGTTGAATATCCTTTCAGCAAATGTATGTACTTGGTTTCTGATGTTCTCTGGAAAAATGTCTGTTCAAGTCCTTTGCCCATTTTAAAATTATGCTGCTTGTCTCTTTGTTGCTGAGTGTGAGACACTAGATACTAGACCCTTATCAGATATGATTGCAAATATTTTCTTTCATTTTATTAAATATATGTCCTTTTTTCACATTCTTTATGTTCTTTGATACATAAAACTTTTCAGTTTTGATGTTTAATTTATCCATTTTTTCTGTTTGTAACTATGCATTTTTGTTCCTATTTGAGAATATACTGCCAAACTCAAGGTCATAAAGATTTACCTTTACATTTTTTTCCTAAGAGTTTTCTAATTTTACCTCTAAGGTTTAGATAATGTAAATCCATATCGAGTTAACTTTTTGTGTATGGTGTGCGGTAGAGGTCCATTGTTTGTTGCATTTTTTCAGTCTTTTACTGTTGAATATGATGTTAATTACGCATTTAAAAAATAAGTTCCTTTATTATGTTGAAGAAGTTCTCTTCTGGTTTCCTGAATATCAAAACAGGATTTTGAATCCTGCCAAATGCTTTTTTGAATCACTTGACATCATTTTCTTTTCGTTTTGTCCTGTTAATGTGGTGTATTACATTGTTTGATTTTTTGTTTTCTTTTTTTTTATATTGAACTACCATTACGGGCCTGAGATAAACACTGCTTTGTCGTAGCTTTGTGTGTGTGCGTGTTCAGTCGTGTCTGACTCTTTGTGACCCCTCGGACTGTAGCCCGCTAGGCTCCTCTGCCCATGGAATTTTCCACACCAGAATACTGCAGGGGGTTGCCATGCCCTCCTCCAGGGGATCTTCCCCACCCAAGGGTTGAACCCGCGTCTCCTGCATTGGCAGGCAGATTCTTTACCACTGAGCTGCCTGGGAAGCCCCTTGGCATAGCTCATAACCCTCTTACTGTGATTTTGGATTCAGCTTGTTAGGGGTTTTTTTTGTTTCATCTTGTTTTCTGATTGTTCGTTTGAAGATTTTTTTCACATATTCTCATAGTTTTCTTTCACTGTAATATCTTTGGCAGTGATATCAAGGTCATGCTGACCTCACAGAGTGAGTAGCAGGTGTTCCCTCCTCTTCTGTTTTTTGGAAGAGTGTGAGAGAATTGGTGTTAATCCTTCTTTAAATGCTTGGTAGAATACGTCAGTGAAACTACTGGGTCCTAGACTTTTCTTTGTTGAGAGGATTTTTGATTTGGTCTTTTTACTTGTTACAGGTATCCTGAATTTTTCTATTTCTTGTTGAGTCAGTTTTAGTATTTGTGTATTTCGAGGAATTTGTCCATGCTAACTAGGTTATCTAGTTTGTTGGCGTGCAGATCATAGTGTTCTCTTGTAATCAATGGGCTTTCCTGGTGGCTCAGATGGTAAAGAATCTGTCTGAAATGCAAGGGACCGGGGCTCAATCCCTGAGTCAGGAAGGTCCCCTGGAGACAGGAATGGCTACCCACTCCAGTATTCTTGCCTAAAGAATTCCACGGACAGAGGAGCCTGACGAGCCAAGAATCAGACACGACTGAGCAACTAACACGCACTTATAACCAATCCCTTGTGTTTCTTTGGGTTTGGTATTAATATCACAGTGTGACTTCCTCAATATAAACTCGATCGTGCTTCTCTGTGATGACTTCTCACAACCTGTAAGGTAAAATCCACCTTCCTACTTGACCGAAAAGTTACTGTGGTCTTTGTCAATTCTTACTATTTTGTATCTTAATAATCCCTTATCTGTCAGTACTCCGCAGTTTCTTTGCAGTGATTCTTACAGTTTCCTGAGCAGCAGTATTGCTTCACATCCCTGTCTCTTGTTCCAGGTAGCTTGCATACACTGTTCCTTATGCCTGGAATGCCCTTTTCTGCTTCTGGTCCCACTGCCATGTATATGTCTATATATGCATATTTCTGCTACATACATGTGTGTATGTATATATACATGCATATGTATATGCGTATGGCATTTGAGTGGCACTGTAAAGAAGAAACTGACACGCCTCTGTCTCAGTTCTGGAGATAGCTCAGTTGTGCTTCGGTAGGCCACTTCACTCATCAAACTGCCCTAACCCCTTAGGCCCAGTCATTCCATGCAGTGCGCCTCCCTCGTGCGATACCTATTGAAATTTAAATGTCTTTACGACTACACATATGGTGCATGACTTCCAAATTCTTTTTTCTCCTGCCTTGATCTCTCTTTTGGACTCTAGGCAAATACTGTGAATTGCCTATGCAGCATGTCTCCTCTCTCTGAACATGTTTCCTTCAACTGCTGAACTCTCTCTCTGAGAACCACATCTCCAAATAGCCCAAACCAATGGTCTGAGCCTCATGTCTCACTTTTTCCGCTGAGCTATAACGAGTAGCATCATCTAGTTGAGACTCTATAGTCAGAAAGGCGCAGGGATCCACAGTTCATATGTATTCTCTGTGATTTCACTACCATCCAGAAATGCTGTGTCCAGCTCTTTGCAACCCCATGGACTGTAGCTCGCCAGGCTCCTGTGTCCATGGGATTTCCCAGGCAAGAATATTGGAGGAGGTTGCCATGCCCTCCTCCAGGGGATCTTTTTGACCCAGGGACTGAGCCCGCATCTCTTATGTCTGCTGCATTGTCAGGTGGGTTCTTACCACTAATGCCACCTGGGAAGCTCCTTTCTAGGAAGCAGTTGAGGCTCCCAGGGACTGAGTGGCTTGCCTGTCATTCACTGCTCACAACTGGCCAAGTCAGGATTCCAGGGATCAGATCCAGGCAGCTGCCTCTCAGCCCCAGTGGTTCCCGACCCTCTTTGCTTCTCTGTGTTTCTCCAACCTGTCACCCTCTCTAAATTTCCACTGCCGCCATCACTTTTTTCTTCCTCACTCCCTGCATCCAGTGCAGTAGCAAATCTGATAGACTCTGTAAATAAATTAAGAGTGAACAATTCTCACACTTCCACAGCTACCAGCCTAGTTTCCTGTAATAGTGCAATAGCTGTTTTTATTTTTTATTAGGAGCATAATTGATTTACCATGTTGCATTATTTTCTGCTGTACAACAGCGTGAATCAGCTATAAGTATACATACATCCCCTCCCTCTCACCACACCCATCCCACCCCTCTAGATCATCACAGAGCAGGGTGAGGGACGAATTAAAACTTAGCACTGACACATATACACGACCATGTGTAGAACAGCTAGCTAGTGGGAACCTGCTGCCCAGCACACTCAGCTCAGCTCAGGACAGCAGCTTCTTAATTGGTCTGTCTGCTTCTGTCTTTGCTCCTGACCGAGTGTCCTCAACTGGCCACCCACAGGCATCTTTCCAGCACCTGAGTCAGATTTCATACATGTAGATTATGTATGCATTATATGAGCCTCGTTTGCTCAGACTCACTTTAGAGTGAAAACCACGGTCTCGCCGGAGTCTGGATTACCGCATGATGAGCACCCCACGCTGCTGCCCCAGCCTCTGACCTCAGCACCACCTCCGCTCACTCCGCTGCGTGGCTTCCTTGCCGTTCTTGCGGATGTACTGAGTGCGCCCTGTGAATCGGTCTTCG
This sequence comes from Capra hircus, assembly GCF_001704415.2. Taxonomy (NCBI): domain Eukaryota; kingdom Metazoa; phylum Chordata; class Mammalia; order Artiodactyla; family Bovidae; genus Capra; species Capra hircus. The sequence continues at coordinate 5,093,374 of NC_030813.1, forward strand.
CACCTGCTGTTGCCGCGGCCCGGAGCGCCCTGCTCGGGCATCTCTGTGGCCTGTCCCGGTGCTGCTTTCAGTTCTCAGCTCCGGCTTCTGTCTCTCTCACTCCCAGTACTTTCTTAACCCTCACCCCATAGTCGCCTTCTCCTTCACTGTACTCACGTTCCCCTGAAATAGTACACGTTTTTAAAATCATTTATCACCTGTTACAAGTTCCACGACAAAAGTGTTTCTCTTGTTTACTTACTGCTGTGTTTCCAGACCTAGAACAATGCCTAGCATGTAAGACGCATTCAGAGAGTATTTTCAAGGAATGAACAAATGAATTCGTGACCACTCTCTTAGTTTGTGTCCAAATCATTTCTGCCTTGGAGAGGAATGATATTTGGCCTCCCTGACCCCAGCAGTACCCTGAAGCTTGCTGACTAAATATACCTTAGCATCGGTCTCTTCTTCAGTTCCCGCCGCTTGCAGAATGTGCATCCTCCCAGTCTTCTGTTATGACTGCCAAGGTCTCTGGGGTTCGGCTCCAGCCTTCTAACTTCTTCTCTCAGGCTACGCCTCTGGCAGTCTCACAGCGCCAGCCTGAGTGGATGGTGGCTCCCCACCTGAGCCTTGCTCCCTTCTCCTCTGTACCTGTGTGTGTCTTCTTTGCTCCCCCTGCAGTGTCACTCCCCACCTTAGGACACTGTCACCCCTGTGCATCTGGGCAGAGTCCAGCGCACCCTCCTCTGTGTGTCTCGACATGAAGTTCATGGCATTGCAAGCATTTCTCCTTAGCACCCTGGACTCCACAAGGGCGGGAGAGAGTGGTCTTTGTCACTGTGCTCCTTACTGAAGTAGTAGACACACTCTGTGTGGTAAGTACTTGATAGCTGAAAATGTCTGTATGGAAGTCTAATACTGTATCCAAGGACTTTCTGTTAAACCTATTGTTTCACTTTTAAGACAAAATCAGTTTACCTTCAGCCTAGAGAAAGAATAAAAATTTTTTCCCCATGTTTGGGCCTATGAATTAATACTAAGGTGGCATAGGTTGAGGGGTTGTGTCACAGGTGGACAGACAGAAAAGGAAGCACCCCTGTTGGAAGTCCTTTCTGCTCTCCCATATTTTTAAAAGACTATAATCATCCTTATGTTTGACCAGTTTATACAGAGCATCAGTTTGAAGCCTCTTAATGACTGCATTTAAGTTCATGAAAACATAGCTTTTATCATGTAGGTAGTCAGTTTCACAGCCATGACATCACTGCTCTGCTGACATTTAATCTTCTGTCCTGGTCCTCGTTCAACAACCTGTCAGATCATTCCCACCCCATGTCCTGTTGGAGCTTCCAGGACCCTTAATTCTGAGCCATCATCATGACTCAGCATCCTGCTCAGCTCCCTTTCTGGTCCTCCGGCTGGCCGACGCCGTAACTCTCCCGTGGTGACTGTATAGGTGGACTTCCTCTTTGTAGCCCTCACAGCACACTGGTGAGACGAGCTGTCTGAGAATCTTTTTCTTTTTTTTTCTTCAAAGAGATTTTCATTTCTGAAAAAAATGGAGTCAGCCAGGCAAATGGAAGAAAGTACAGGGGGCTCACATATCTCTGTTTGAAGTGAGCACCTTTAATAATAGCTGGCCTGGGGGAGGTGGTATAGACTCTGAACCCAGAGTGTCTGGATTTAAATCCTAGAAACCACCTCCTAGTTCTGTGACCTTGGGCAGCCTGCTTGAAACGGAAGTACGTGTCAGTTTCCTTCTGTAAATTGAGGATAATAGTACTGGTATCTATCTAAAAGGGTTTGAGAACTGAACAAGCTGATGTTTAGAAATTGCTAAGGGTGGTTCCTGGCACACAGTGAAAGCAGCTGTTAGTGCTTAAACCTAGTCCCCGTGCCAGATACTGAAGTAAAACAGTGAACAAGTTGCCGTGTCCTCTGCTCTCATGGAAATCACATTCTTGCGGAGTATAGCCTTAAATCAACCTGAATAAATGTCTGATTGCATTTTATGATAAAGACTGGGCAAAGGGGAAAGGAGGGTGCTATGTAGGAGTAGTTAGGGAAGAATTCTGTGAGTAACCTAAAAGATGGAATCAGCAATGGGGGAAAGAGCGTTCCAGGGTCAGCGAACAGAACAGAACAAGGCCTGATAGCGGGAAAAGGAAGGGTTGTTAGGGGAAGTAAGAAAGCAGGTGGAGCTAGAGCTCGGTGAGAGAGAAAGAGGGACCAGTACAGTTGGAGAGCAGACTGGGAGCCTTTTAGCCACAGCAAGGAATTTGTTTTGAATCTAATTTCAACAGGGAGCCATTGAAGAATTTGGTATCTGTTGTTCCTTTGGACATCAGGTTTAGAGTAAGGAGCCAGGGGGAGAGAAAATAGGGAACACATTTTAATTCTTTCTTATTTATGATCCCAATTGTTCATTTAGACTTATGAAACAGTTTAGAGTTTCCTTACTTGCAAATAATCTCTTAAGATACCTTTTTAGGTTTTTCCAGAATTATTCCACAGCCTTTAAGTTACTTACATTGCTCAAAGGGATTGTATCAATCATCTAACTTCCTCCTCCTTCCTTTTCTTTTAATAAATATAAGTGGAGTGACTACTCTTGCCCTCCTGTTCTTTAGACTAGTAAGAAGAGATATTAGAAAGCACACAATTAATTGATTACACTGAAGGTAAGTGTTACCAAGAAACTGTAAAAGCTACTATGAGAGCATTTAGCGGAGGACTTCTGGCAGACAGACCCTGAGGAACACATGGGAGGCAGCTGGAAAAGAGGAGTGAGAAGGTCCTAAGGTCGGAAGGTGTGGTGTTCGTCACCAGCCTACACTAAAACTGAGCGATTGGGCTAGAGTTTAGTGAGTTTCCATCAAAGTAAGGAAGGATCCAGGAAACAGTTTGTAGGTAACAATATGATACTGGTCCTTTTGCAACTGCTCCAGCTGCTGGGTGGAGCGTGGACAGTAGGGGATAAGGATGCATGCAGAAGGACCCAGGTAGTGTTTATAACCTGGGCACTTTCGACAGTGTGAAACTGTCCACAAGTCACAGGGAATTTGCCTCTCTACCCCTATACAATATGCAGGCAGTAACCCCCAGTCTTGAGGACGGTTACACATCCCCCCTAATTCTGAACACTTTCCTGAGAGGAGGGAAAACTGTACCACTGTTTGAGAAACAATGACATTGGCTGTTGTAATAGTCTACACTTTGATTTCCAGAGTGAGGCGCTGCATATCCCAGGAGGCTAGGAGACATCCATGGGGAAGCAGGAAGGAAACATTACGGCTTTAATCCCTGCTCATCATATATGACCGAGAAGGCACTGGCACCCACTCCAGTCCTCTTGCCTGGAAAATCCCATGGACAGAGGGGCCCGGTAGGCTGCAGTCCATGGGGTCGCTAAGAGTAGGGCACGACTGAGCGACTTCACTTTCGCTTTTCACTTTCATGCATTAGAGAAGGAAATGGCAACCCACTCCAGTGTTCTTGCCTGGAGAATCCCAGAGACAGTGGCCTCCCGTCTATGGGGTCTCACAGAGTCAGACACGACTGACGCGACTTAGCAGCAGCAGCAGCAGCATCATATATGACAAAAATGGGAACAGATTTAAGCCTTGTTATCACTGAGCAGAGAGCTTGGTACCCTGGTTCCCAGCTAGTCTCAGGTGATGTGCACACTCTGAGGTAAGAGCAGCAATTCCACAGTGATGCAGGTTGTCACTTGTTCATTTCTGTGCATTGTCAGATTTGTGATTTATGTGTGCCCATGAAGCAGAGATGTGGATTCTGTTATCTGTTTTAAAATAGAGTACAGAAGAGTCCTATACAGAAACCGCAGATTGAAAATGATATTTGTAATATAAGCACAGAGTACCAAAAGAGAAGACAGCAGAGTTAAAATTACTAGTTAGCAGTAAATTTAGATTAAAAAATGACACCATCATATCTGGAAAAAAGTAAACCAAAAATTGAAATTATCCAGAAGAGACACTTAATTGTCTATACTTCTGTTAAAGATGACTTTGAGTCTAAATATGCTATATCATATCTTTGATTTTGCCTAATGAAAGTATGAAGTCATAATTATTAGCACAAAACTTTGCTTCATCTTTTTCACATGCTTTTAAAAGTTTGTCTTTAATAGTATAACTTACAGCTTAGTACACTTGGTACATTTTATTGACAAATATAGATAAGTGGTGCCTGCTGAAATGATTTCTTTTGGCTGGAGAAGCACTGGTCTCGGCAGGTAATGGTTTGTGCTCAGGCTGTGGCAGCAGAGACGGAGACAATTACATGTCTTCTAGAAATGTGTATGGGGAAGACGTGGTGGTGACTCTGAGGTGGGAACCAGGGAGACGTAGATCGAGGCTGAGCCAGATCTCCAGCAGATTCAGACAGGTGGCACTTTTTTTTTTTTTTAAGAGAATTAGATTTGGGAGACAGTCTTTTTTTTTAGTTAAAGTACAGTTGATAAGTTACAGGTGTACAGTATAGTGATTCACAATTTCACAGGTTATATTTCATTTACAGTTATTATAAAATATTTGTGTACTTTCTGTGTTGTATATCTTGAAGTGTAATATATGCCTAGTAGTTTGTACCTGTTAATCCCCTGCCCCTGGATTGCCCCAGCCTCCTCCTCGCCCTCCACTGGTAACCTCTAGTTTGTCCTCTCTCTCTGTGAGTCTGCTGCTTTTTGTTAGAGTCACTAGTTTGCTGTACTTTTCAGATTCCAGTTCTGTGTAAGACTTAGTAAATTTGAAGTGTCTTATTCAACAAGCATTTAAATCCTCCACTGTACAGATAAGGAGAATAGACTGAATCAGAGATAGATATTGGCAAGAGAGCTCCATATAAACAGTCACAAAAAGCATGACTGTGATGAAGATAACCAGGGAAGAAAACAGCTAGTGAATGAAGACGTGGGTTAAGGAACAGTCTGTGTGTGATGAGGGGGAAATGGCTGGAAACATAGCAGGAAAACAAGGAGAATAGGTCCTCACGGAAACTAAATGAAAGGCAGAAGGAAAGGGCCAGGCGTGCCATGCGATGCTGGAACTTCATGCCGGATGAGGTTTCAGGAGTCCCTACTGCCATGCGGAGGTTGTCGGTGATGCATCAAAGTAGTTTAGAGAGTTGAAAAGGCAGAATTCTGTTGGGAGTGGGCTTGAGGCATGCATGGAACATGAGGATGTGCATCCTTCAATCAACCAAGTGTACTTTGTCCATTCCAAAGTAGTATTTGGTTTCTAATTACAAAAGTTTCCTTTTCTGTTTCAGAAGAATTAGGAAATACAGACGGGTATAAAGATAGAAATAAAATGATCAAATTTCTCAATTGATGTCAACTAATATTAATGTCAGTCTCTTGATATTTTCAAGTACTTATTTATATAGATACAGTTATGATCTTTATTTCAGTATTGTACATTAAATTGTACATTACTGTTATTCTGTTTTCTTGCCTTTACATTTTCCCTTGCCTTTAAGTATTTTTTGAAGTATGATTTCTTTTAACCAGCTGAGAAGTATTTCTTCATCTGGCTATATAAAAAATGAATATACTCTTAAACTTTGGGCAAGTAAGTCATTTGTAATACTCCACTTCTGTGAATAATTCCGTGATGAACATCTTATTTGTACATCTTGAACTAAGAGCTCTTCATACAGATAGCACTCCTGGTTCTTTTAGTTCAGTTCAGTTCAGTTCAGTCGCTTAGTCGTGTCCGACTCTTTGCGACCCCATGAATCGCAGCTTGCCAGGCCTCCCTGTCCATCACCAACTCCCAGACTTCACTCAGACTCATTTCCATCAAGTCAGTGATGCCGTCCAGCCATCTCATCCTCTGTCGTCCCCTTCTCCTCCTGCCCCCAATCCCTCCCAGCATCAGAGTCTTTTCCAGTGAGTCAACTCTTCGCATGAGGTGTCCAAAGTACTGGAGTTTCAGCTTCAGCATCATTCCCTCCAAAGAAATCCCAGGGCTGATCTCCTTCAGAATGGACTGGTTGGATCTCCTTACAGTCCAAGGGACTCTCAAGAGTCTTCCCCAACACCACAGTTCAAAAGCACCAATTCTTCAGCGCTCAGCTTTCTTCACAGTCCAACTCTCACATCCATACATGACCACTGGAAAAACCATAACCTTGACTAGACAGACCTTAATGTCTCTGTAATGACCAAAGTAATGTCTCTGCTTTTGAATATGCTATCTAGGTTGGTCATAACTTTACTTCCAAGGAGTAAGCGTCTTTTAATTTCATGGCTGCAGTCACCATGTGCAGTGATTTTGGAGCCCCCCAAAATAAAGTCTGACACTGTTTCCACTGTTTCCCCATCTATTTCCCATGAAGTGATAGGACCAGATGCCATGATCTTTGTTTTCTGAATGTTGCGCTTTAAGCCAACTTTTTCACTCTCCTCTTTCACTTTCATCAAGAGGCTTCTTCAAGAAAGTTAGAGACACCAAGGAAATATTTCATGCAAAGATAGGCTCGATAAAGGACAGAAATGGTATGGACCTAACAGAAGCAGAAGATATTAAGAAGAGGTGGCAAGAATACACAGAAGAACTATACAAAAAAGATCTTCATGACCAAGATAATCACAATGGTGTGATCACTCACCTAGAGCCAGACATCCTGGAATGTGAAGTCAAGTAGGCCTTAGAAAGCATCACTACGAACAAAGCTAGAGGAGGTTCTTTTAAGGCTTGTGAAAATACTAATAATCTCTGTCTGTCCAAGCTGCTTTGGGGTAAGGGCTTATCAGTTACACTCCCATTACACTCCCATCAGCATTATTTTCTGTAATTGTGCATATTCTATTCCCTGTTTTAAAATCACGTTTGGGCATATGTGTGTGTGTTAGTTAATAAGTGCATTTCTTGAAAATTGCATAAGTTTGTGTTTTCCTTTTTACCCTAATTTCAGTCTTAAAGGGTACTCAGTATTTTATATCACTTATAACTTATGTATTATATCATTGTCCTTGTATTTTATGTACTTTCATATTCTTGAGTTTTTCCTTTTTATCCCCTGATTTTTACTACATGAAACTACCCAGCTTTGTTTCTCAGAGACTGTTTAAAGGTATGTACTCTGTTTTAAATTATGGCTGTAAAACTTATTTCACAAGAAGAAGTGTCCTTTCCTAAGCTTGATTGGAAGCATTGTGTTTGTTCTGGAAAATTATTCTGTTTGCCTTAAAATCATCTATATATTACAGGGAACTGCTACTCTTGATAGTAGCTATGTTCTCTCTATCACACATGGTGACTGCTGTGGTTTCTTCTTTCCAACCTGCTGCTGATTCTTCTTGACAGAGAAGATGAAAGAGAAGAAAACAGGCACTAACTTTATTGAGTGTCTGCAATATAGCATCTATTTGCATAGGTTACCTCATTTACCCTTAATTCTGGGAGGTAATGTTCATTGTGATCATTTTATAGCTGACAGAACTGAAGTTAAAAGGCACAACTTGTTCATCAAAACTTCCTTAGTAAGTGATAGAATCAGCTTGAAACTCGGTGAGTTAATTCAACAGATACTTAGTGCTTAGGCTGTAGGCACTGTCTGCCCCTTAGGATATATGAGTGAATAGAACATACGAAGATTCTCTGCCTTCGTGGGTCTGAGATCAGGGTGCCAGGGTAGTTGTGGGTTTAGTGAGGGGCTGTCTTCCTGATTGTGTCCTCACACGGCCTTGGCGTGTGCAGGCAGAGAGACAGAGAAGAGAATCTCTATCTCTTCCTGATCTTGTGAGGGTGTGAATCCCATCACAGGACTCCATCCTCGTGAGCTCACCTACACCTCAGGATCGCCCAGTTCCTGCACCTCTGTAATCATCACCTTGAGGATTAGGGCTTTAACTTGGGAATTTTGAGGGGACACAAGCATTCAACCCATAGCAGACTCTAAACTTACTTCCTTTAGACCATCCTAGGCTGCTGATTCTGTATAATGCAAAATACATTATTGGATTACTCTCTCTCCTTACCACATTGGGGGCTTGCCCTTCTGAATTTCTTGTTGCTATCAACATAAAATCCCCCTTCTTCCATAAAGAGAGAGGTGAATATTTTTATTTGCTTTCGTATTTTCACAAGCTTCACCTCATTCAGAATTTCAGCATTCATTCCAGTATTTTATAGGCCTTTACCTCTCTGATTGTTTTCATTGTTTTTTTCATGGAATTTTCACATTATTTAAGTGTGCCTTATTTTACAATGCATGTGCTTTTGAAGAATTCAAGAAAGTGGAGTTTTTGTGAATAGCACCAAACTTTTAGTGAAAAGTTGGTACTTTAGATTTCCATTTCATTTTTACTTTTGTATAATTATGGCTTACATCTTCTGGGATAATTTAATATTTTCAATTATTCAGCTGTTTAATGTCTGTTGAGCTAGGTGGCAATGTGGCGGAGATTACATGAAGCAAACATATTAAATTAAGTATTTTTACTGGAATACTGAGTATGTCAGGATGGTTAAAGCAGTGTTAATCTTTTACTTCACAGATGGGTCCAAATTAATCACTACTGAGACAAATCTTGTGCTTCTCATGCCAAGTACTAGAAAGATGCCCTCTAGACCATAAGACATTTTGTTTAATAAGAGGTTTAATATGAAATCATTAATATACTCCGTTATGAAAAGAAAAATACTGTTTCCAGGGAGTTGTTTCCCTAGGGATGTTTAAATATAGTAAGTGGGGGAAGGAGGCATGTTGGTACACAGAAGACACATAATAAATGCAGACACCACTTGGAACTTAATTGTCTTTACTTCTGACCTTGCATGTTAAATTCCATTTATTTCAAGAGCACTTTCTTGTTACTACACCTGTCAGCACATATGGATAACAGCAGTTTGCATAATGTTTACTGTGTGAGTGATTACTGTTGTTCAGTCGCTAAGTCGTGTCCAACTAAGCCTAACCCACCGGGCTCCTCTGTCTCTGAGATTTCCCAGGCAAGAGTACTGGAGTGGGTTGCCATTTCCTTCTCCAGGGGATCTTCTCAACTCAGGGAGCAAACCCATGTCTCCTGCTTGGCAGGCAGATTCTTTACCTGGAAAAGAGATTCTTTACCTGGCAGATTCTTTACCTGGAAAAGAGATTCTTTACCTGGCAGATTCTTAGACCGCTGCCTGTGTAAGTGATGAATTTGTGTATTTCCAGATTTTCTAATGTAATATGACTGGTACCTTTGTCTTTTCTAGGTTTGTGACTTGGCTTTTAGCCTGAAGAAGATGCTGATCCGACACAAGATGACTCATAACCCCAATCGTCCGCTGGCAGAATGCCAGTTTTGCCATAAGAAGTTTACAAGGAACGACTACCTCAAAGTGCACGTGGACAACATCCACGGGGAGGCTGACAGCTAGCGGCAGCTGCGGAGGGGCTCAGCCGTTGCGGAGGGACTCAGCCTTTCCGAGGGGCCCCCGATAGGAGAGCCAGGGTTCTCTCGCCTGCCTGGCGCAGCAGAAGCAGCCAGAGCGCACTCACTGGCCTCACGGCTCTTATTTGCCTGCCTTTACTGGAGAAGGCAGTGGCAGCCCACTCCAGCACTCTTGCCTGGAAAATCCCATGGACGGAGGAGCCTGATAGGCTGCAGTCCATGGGGTTGCTAGGAGTCGGACAGACTGAGCGACTTCACTTTCACGCATTGGAGAAGGAAATGGCAACCCACTCCATTGTTCTTGCTTGGAGAATCCCAGGGACGGGGGAGCCTGGTGGGGCTGCCGTCTATGGGGTCACAGAGTCGGACAAGACTGAAGTGACTTAGCAGTAGCAGAGTCTTTACATACATATGCAAAAAAAGACAAAAAACACTACTTTTATTAAGAAATAGTATAAATGGAAAAAAATAACTTTGTCACCTTCCAAAATACTACTTTTGTTATGTCATATAAAAATGGGAAAGGAGCCATGTCATTTTCTTCTTGGCCAATCTCTCTGTAGTGAAGTTTATTAACATACTCTTTGTCAGGCTTTTTTATTTTATTTTTATCCTTATGTGTGTGTGTGTGTCCATGCTGGTTATCACAATTGGTTATTACTGATTTAACCAGAAAGGAATTAAGATTCCCAAGATAATTTCATTACAGAGAAGGATGAGAGCTAAGAGTTTCCCAAGTCTCAAGCGTAGTAACAGTATAGAACCGCTGTTTGTGAAACAGACCAAAAGTTGATGGTCCTTCATAGCTCCTTACAAGATGAGTTTAAAAAGGCCTTTAAGAACTAAAACATCTACTGAAATTTTCCTTGTTTTAGACAATCCTCAGGAAACATTTCCTCATCATTCAGTTGCCGGCATTCATGGTCTAGAATACTTATATTATATATCAACACAGAAGTGGCCATAACACTTAAATTTGTCCAGGTGGTTCTCCTGAGTTTCTACTAGCTCGCTTTAGAAATGAACAACAGATGACCCACTGTGGAAACCAACTGGGCTCTCAGTATCTGCTGAGTGACGGAGCAGCAGGACTCCGGGTGCATCAGGGTGCTGACCTGGCCCTTTACCCTCTTGTTGCATCGGGGAGCACAGGGCCTGTCCGTGCAGATGCAGCAGTCCTCGGAGCATCTACATCCTGTTTCTCAAGAGACATTTTCCAGAATCATGGCAGTAGGTGATTCTGAAACACTTCTGAATTACTCTCAATGCTTTATAATTAGGAATCCAGAATAAAAAACACAACCCTGGCAGTTGTTATAACTGGAATAATCACCAATGTTTAAGAGAAATTGAAGCAAAAAGCATAATTTCTTCCTTTAGGTTATATTTCAGTTCAGTACTTGAGAACAACGTACAATGAACAGCTTGTCTTGGGAGAAGATATGATAAAATTTAATAATGTTGGTAAAGTAGTGTAGAAGAATCCCAACCAGCAAAAGCTTAAAATGAATCCCAAATTCAAGAACTTTTCTGTTTGGAGCCCATTCAAAAGAGAGAAAGTATAATTTTAAGGAAGTTATTTAATTCTAATCATTTGTGGGAAAGGTTATCTGAAGACACAATTCTCTGAAATCAGGAATCTTGTTTTAGAATTATATTTATGCTCAGTTCCAGTTCTAAAAAGAAACGATTCATTATAGATATTTAAACTCTGTGAAAATACTAAATTTGAAATTCACCAGCGATAATTTTTAAAAATATAAATGCCTGGATTATAATTTAGAAGATGTCTGAGTATGGCTATATGAAGCATTTGTCCTGAAATCATAGACTGTATTTTATACAGATAGATTTCGGTCTTGTTTCTTGCTATGTCATTTGTTTCAGTAGTATATTTTTAGATCTAAAGTGTTTTCAGTTTAACATAACAGTGTGCTTAATCTCGTTTGAATATAAAAGGACAGCTGTAAAATTTAGTAGTGGGTATTATTTGAACATGTTCTTGCTCATTCCTTTGGGTGCTGCCTTCTCTGTACGGGATGCTTCATAGCCCAATTGTGTGAAACTTGAAGCCAGACCAACTGTGTATCATCTCGATGACTCACAATTTACAGAGCTGCTGAGGAAGTTACCCTGGAAACCGGGTTATCACAGTGCTGTGGAGAGGACTGATGACGATTGAAGTGCTGGATGGGATCTGGCCCAAGGTTTGCAGTCAAACAAAACTTCAGAGAACGGCGTGCAGAGACCTACCGGTACGCCATCCTTTCTTTTCAAAGCACTGAAACCAAAACAGACCCTTAAAAGACCATTTCCGTGCCATCACCTTTTATCCGAAAGATGATTATCTATAAAACGTCTCAGATATGTTAAGAGTTTGTGTCCTAGAACTTTAAAATCACTTAGCAATAACAGAGGTAAGAATTCATTTAGTTTGAGAAATTAAGAACAGAAATAAGACAGTCATAGAGGAAAAGATCAGGCATGTTGGAGTGCAGGTACTCACTTTAGAGAACCTTCCTCTTAGGGTACAGAAGGTTACAGCTCCTGTACGCTTGTGGGAAGAGGTCAAACTCTTACCCTGAGGTCAAGACTGATGGTCAAAAGTATTTAGCAATATGGGTAGGGTCAGATACACTTTTATAGTTACCATCTTTGTATAGTAACATTTAATATATTTGTATATCTAGAATTTTTTTTTTCTTGTTTTACAATCACTGGCTTCTGTTTTCTTTTTTTTCCTTGCCTTTTTTATTGGGGGTTGTCGTTGGTGATACAAAACAGTTTGTTAATTAATCATAATATTTGCAGTATAAAAGTATTCATTGGTGATTCATTTTGGGAGTTACACTAAATAGTTAAAATACTACTTTTAAGAAACATTTTTATATGTTTTGTGTGTGTGTGTATGCAGAGGATCACTCTTATGAGATGCTTATATTATACATGCCAATACATTACTTTGTTCAGAACTCTTCAGACTTGTTGCTGCCAACAGATGTGGATGTGAATCACAGAAACTCTTATAACGGTAGTTTGTGCATTCAGTTTTATGGGCTGCTACTCTCCCAAAGCTGGAAGGGAGGGAGAGAGGCTAGGTACTGGAAATACTAACTTTTTCCTTCACAAACTTAAATATTACTTGTGAAAACTTGTCTTGGGGTTGTAAATACATGGAGATGGACAGGTAGGAGGAAATGTGCCTATTTAAAACCCTAAAATTTTGTCATGAATAACGAGGTTTACTTGCATGTACATATATAAATGCAGTATTTGTGAATACAGTAGAACTTTAGTACCATTTTTATTTTAATATAAATCTAATCTATATAATCTCTACCACAGCTGGAATCAGCATTGTATTTTACGATCAGACAGTTCTACAGTAAAATTGAAATGAACATTTAAAGTAGTGTTTGATGAAAGAAGAAAATATAATTGTCATTACTCCCAGACTCTTGTTTTGCAATTTTATTTCTAAGCATTTCTAGATCTGGAAAATCTCTATAGTTAAGCCAAGTTGGTTTCAGGGCCACAGAGAGAACACCATCTTTAACTCTCATCTCACTTTTGGTCAAGTGTAAACACCATATGAAAAGAAACATTACTAATAATGAAAAAACTTGATTTATAATATTATCTCTGAGCATAAATATCCTGATATTCACAAATATAATTTAAAGGTGATTAAAGTTATATCTAATATTTTGCATGTTCCTTGTTTTAAAAGTGGTTTTATTATTCTGGTGGTATTTCAATCTTGTGAGGTTTCCCTGGTACAAAAAAGTTATCATCATCATACTTATCATGATTCTCCAAGTAGTTGATTTAGAAATGATACATTCATTTACCTTTGATGTGTCATTTAATTAGCTGAGGCACTAGTTCTTTGGAACTTCTGTAGTGTTAACTACTTTGGGCTCAATACTGTTATCACTGCTGGTGGTTAATTTGTTATATGACAGGAAAAAAAATTAACACCGGAGCCTTCAGTCAGGGCCATGTTATAATAGTCTAGACTTCCTAGGCCCATGAACTAGCACAGAACGCAAAGAGGATCTTATACCAAAATGGTGCTGCTAATCCTGTGTCCAAGCTCGCATTCTCTCTTTAAAGAATGCTTCACACAGTGCTGGAAAACAGCATATATAAAAGCGTTTATATTTATTTCACAGCAGGCTTCCTAAACATTTGGTATACTTTTCTAACCCTGCAAGCATTTAAGCAACTAGAGTAAGTTTTTATGCCACGTTGGCATGTGACTCAGCAGAAGGAAACTAAGATTTTAGGTACTACTCATATGCTGAAAATTGAGAAAGGAGATGAGACCACTGAAACTCAATGATCTAAATTAGTGTGAAGGAGTTAATTTTAGAATATCACAGTTCCTAGTAAGTCACTATAGACTTGCTAGGAATTAATTACTTAATAATGCATTTGCCTTTGTAAAATAATATAAAAATGAAAGGAATTCCAGCTTGTAGTAGATGCCTCATTTTAAAATTTTGTCTTCTTGGAGAAAAATAATGGTCTTTTCATAAAGTAAATTTCACCTGACATCTTTTATATGATGTTTGACTGGCATACCTTTTCCTCCCATTCTTCTACTATAGGCTATTCCTTAAGTATATGTACATGTTGGATGTGTTTCTAATAAAGCACCTATGGTAAGATTTCACATATTTTATCCTGTCTGAAAATACTGTGCGTCTGTGATTATGAATCTGTCCTGCCTTTCCCAGTCTTACCTAGCCTTCATATGACACAGAGGGCTTGTGTTAGAGTCTGTACTTAGGGAGAAATTTGTTCTTTACACCTGACGTACAAAATTCATCATCACCAATATGTAAAGCTGATTAAAGCCTGACATTGTAGACATAATTCAAGACCCTCCTTTGTATGGTTCTCGCTTACCCATGGTAGCTGGTGATACACAACCGGAAACAAAAGAGATTCCTTAAAAATATTCCTGGGACTTTGATACCATGGACATAAGTATAACTGCTGAAATCTGAAAGAATACACCACCATTATTGGGATTTAGTTGTTGGCACAGTATGTCCTTTGTTCGTTCTTTAATATTTGATAATGCAACTCATAAAAAGGGAAGTGCATTGACCTCCAAACTTGATATTTGTCTGTGCTAAAGTATTAGCATCTGGAGAGCTGAAACTGTTTGATGAACCAAAGAAGGTCTGAAGTTAACTTTTATGAAACCAAAGCAAACTGTATAGTTCCTATGCTAAGCAGGAACATAAAAGGATTGGAAACAAAATCACAGTTAATTGATTCTAAAACCTATTTAAATTGGGAAAATGAGTCTTTTATGGAATGTTGCATTTAGTCATTAGAAATTCTGAAAAATGAAATTTTGTGGAAATTAACCAGTCACTTGCTTTTGACTGCCTAAGTCTAGTTTTACTATTCAAATATAGGAACTCTTCTGATGTTACTTTCTGGCAGTCTCATTTACCGTATAATACCTGCTTGCAGCTCACCTTCTACCTAGCAAACACACCGCTTACTCCAGAACATAGCATACGGGAAGGCAGCGTGGAGTGCGCGCCGTTCAGCATCACTTCGGCCGCTCCGGCTCCTTGCACGTGGAAGCCATTCCTGGTGCTCTTTCAGCTGCTGCGTGACTTCACGTCGTCTCCAGTTCCGCCCTCCGCTAGGTTCTGAGAGTGACAAGTTGGTGGTGTTCCCAGACTCAATTATGATATTTAGAATATTAAGTTGTATCCTTTCTGCTCTGGCTATAAAATATGAAATTGGGGCAGACGAATTTAGTTGATTAGGGTGTTATTAGACTAAGTATTTGAGTTGAGCCAACTGGCTTTATACTGAGCAAAGCTATTGCTCAGTATTCTGAGTTACGGATCTCACCCCTAACCATGCCGACTCTGCCAAGGGCATGTGGCTTGCTTCAACTGCAGATCCTGAAAGAGAGAGAGAGAAAATCTTGAGGAATAAAAGAGGAATTCTGCAGGTATGTCCTACAGCCAGGGGTGTAACAACACCCTTATAAAAATGGGTAGGTTAGAATTAAGATCTCAGGTAAGGGTACTACAACTGAAGAACTAAGATGACTTTCCTAAGGCTTACACCCGATAGAGCTGAGATGAAACCTCCATCTCCCGACCTCTCTTTCTCTCTCTGCTTACTGGACGTCACTCACATCACGCTTAGACAATACCATTCTGAGTCTGAATTTTATGCATATCTAGAGAAGAATCCCCTCTTCTAAGTGTCTGACACAGTAAGTACTCCTTTAAAGGAATGGTTTATAATGTATGTACATACCTATGATGGTGCATATTGATAGTCAGTGAGCAAGTTAATCAGAAAAATAAGGAAATTATATTTTGGGAAGTGGGACCAAAGTCACTGAATTTGAGATAAGTATTATGTATAGTTAATCATCAGTGACAAATCTATAAAAGTTTGTTTAAATATTAATAGCATATTTCTACATTTCTTGAGTATATCACCTTCTTTATAAATAATGTTTTTGACTAGTTTCCTGGATGGTCTGTTGCAAATGCATACAAAGCTTATGGGAGTTTAAATACACATACAAGATTGAGCAGTACATAACCAAATTTCATGTTCTAATCAGACAATAAGATAATTATTATAACCACAAAATATCCTGTACACTCTGCTTTGAGTGAGGAAGTACTTCAACAAAGGTGTAGTGTAAGAAGTCACTGAGAATTTAGTTACCAGATATATTTTACCTGAAATTCAAAGCTATGTAAATCCACAATTTTCTCATACTTTAAAGAGGAAAGGAAAAAGTGGATAAAGATAGAAAAGAAAGTATTAAACCTATTTTAGACATGGAAAAAAAAAATCCAGAGGTGAAAACAGCTATTTTCCCATTTGAAAGGGAAGGATGGGCATAAGAAAAAGGGTGGAAGGATCATACGTTTGGCAAGATGATAAACTGTAACATCATTTATCAGCTAAATTATGTCCATTTCCTTAGCAGTAAAGTGGATTTAACAGTATCTACTGGTTGGTTCTATTATGAGAAATAAGTCAGAAAAAATTCATTTATTTATGCAAAGGATGCCTGGGGTATTAACTAGAGTTCAAATTAATCCTGCCCCAGTATTCCTCCAAATTAATGCCTTGTCATCCTATATATGCCTTCAGAAAATGCTAAAATCCCCAACATTCCATCTCCTACTTTGAACCAAACTTTTCACAAGGCAAGTCAGACAAGTTTTAAATTGTGTATCACTGATGTAATTATGGTAATAGAAGCATTTCATTTAGGAATGTTTTGAAAATTCTTAAGTACTATGTCAATTTAGCATACATACTTCTAGAAATGACCTGTTCTTTTAACCCAAGCATAAAAATAAGATTTTTAATTCCTAGATTATTAGGTATTTTTTGTTTTGCTTAAACTGGATTTAATCTTTTAAAGCACAATCAATAATTTTGGGTTTGTAATTGAACTACCTACCTCTCCACTAATGAAATAATAGCACCAAAGTGTTCAAAAGGGAACAACTCTATTATATTGTTCATATTTTAAATGCCATGAGTGACATCAAATGGAACTCTGCTATAATATCAAGTAGCAAAAACTGGGTGATTCCATATAAATTTTCGGATTATTTTTCTAGTTCTGTGAAAAATATCACGGGTAACTTGATAAGGATAACATTAAATCTGTAATTGCTTTGGGTAGTATGGCCATCGGAGAAGACAATGGCACCCCACTCCAGTACTCTTGCCTGGAAAACCCCATGGATGGAGGAGCCTGGTAGGCTGCAGTCCATGCTAAGGGTCGGACACGAGCGACTTCCCTTTCACTTTTCACTTTCATGCATTGGAGAAGGAAATGGAAACCCACTCCAGTGTTCTTGCCTGGAGAATCCCAGGGACGGGGGAGCCTGGTGGGCTGCCATCTATGGGGTTGCACAGAGTTGGACACGACTGAAGTGACTTAGCAGCTGCAGCAGTATGGCCATATTAACAATAGTCTACGAATTCCAAGAGCATGGGATATCTTACCATATTGTTGATCATATGTTGAATCATCTTCAGTTTCCTTTACTAATGTTTTATACTTCTCAGCGAGTAAGTCCTTCACATCCTTGGTCAGGTTTATTTCTGACTCTTGTGCATTCTGGGCTTTTTCTGGATGTAATATCCTGAAAATATCAATTAAGTTTAATTGTTCTGTTGTATCATTTAGGGTCCCTGTTGCCTTGTTGCTTTGCTGTCTAGAAGACCTGTCCATTGATGTGACTGTGGTGTCAAAGTCTCTACCGTCCCTGAATTCCTGTAAATTTCTCCCTTTATGTATTTGGGTGCTCCGGTATTAGCTGCACCTGTGTTGATGAGTGTGACCTCCTCTTGTATTGATCCTTTCAGCGTTATATAGTCTCCTTCTCTAAATTTCTCTATGTCCTTTGTTTTGAAGTCTTTTATCTGATTCCAAGTATTGCAGTCCCGGCTTTCTTGTCATTTTTGTTTGCATGAAATATCTTTTTCTGTCCTTCCTGTCCCTTTCAATCTATGTGTCTCCCTTGAACTAAAGGGGGTCTCTTGTAGACTGTTTTTTAATCCAATTTGCCCCCTTTTTTTTTAGTTTATGTTGGAGTATAGCTGATTAACAGTGTTGTGTTTCAGCTATACAGCAGAGTAATTCAGTTATGCATATACATGTATGTATTTCAAATTATTTTCCTAATTAGCTTATTAAAGAGTATTGAGCAGAGTCCCATGTGCTGTACAGCAGGTCCTTGTTGGTTATCTCTTTTAAATACAGTAGTGTGTACATGTTAGTCCAAACTCGCTATCTCTCTCTCCCTCCCACCCTTCCTCCTGGGTTAGTATAAGTTCATCCTCTTTGTGAATCTGTTTCTGTTTTGTAAATAACTTCCATTTGTATCATGCTTTAAGATGTGCATATAAACAATATCATATGATACTTGTCTTTCTCTCTAACCTACTTCACTTGGTAGAATGTCCAGGTCCATCCATGTTGCTGCAGATGGGGTCATTTCATTCATTTTTACAACTGTAGACTTTGGCCATCTGACTGGTGTGTAGTCTTGATATCCATTTCTCTATTATTAGTGGTGTTGAGCATCTCCTCATATGGCACATCTCTCTGATTGAGGCACAATCTACTTGGAGAGGGTGTGGAGAAAAAGAACCCTCCTACACTGTTGGTGGGAATGTAAATTGGTACAGCCACTATGGAGAACAGTATGGAGGTTCCTTAAAAAACTAAAGATAGGGCTACCATATTACCCAGAAATTCAACTACTGGGCAAATACCCTGAGAAAACCATAATTCAAAGACACATGCACCTCCAATGTTCACTGCAGTGCTGTTTTCAATAACCAGGACATGGAAACAACCTGAATGTCCATCAGCAGATGAATGGATAAAGAAAAGGTGGTACATTTATACAATGAAATATCACTCAGCCTTAAAAAAGAATAAAAATGCCACTTGCAGCAACATGGATGGACCTAGAGATTACCATACTAACTAGAAGTAAGACAGAGAAAGCAAATTTCATATGATGTCACACGTGAAATCTAAAAATATTGATCAACGGGGAAACTGCGTCGTGGTCTGGTGGTTTGGACTTCAACTTTTACTGCCGAGGGCCTGAGTTCAATCCCTAGTTGAATCCCTAAGATGCTGCAAGTTTTATGGTTTGTGCCAAAAGAATGATACAAATTAACTTATTTACAAAACAGAAATAGTCGTAGACCTTGAAAAGAAACTTCTGGTTGCCAAAGGGGTAAGGTTATGGGTAAGGATAAGTTAGGAGTTTGATATTAACGTGTCCACTCTAATATATATATATATATATATATATGTGTGTGTATATATATATATATATATAAAATAATCAACAAGGGACTACTGTATAATACAAGTAACTCAGTATCCTGTAATAGTCTATATGGGAAAAGAACCTGAAAAAGACTATATATATATATATATATATATATATATATAACTAAATCACATTGCTATACACCTGAAGCTAACATAAAATTGTGAATCAACTCTATTCTAATACAAAATAAAAAGATAAAATAACAGCAGGCAGAGAGAACCAAGCATCATAAATGAACTCTACCCCTAGGCAACCCAGCATCCATCTGTGGTCATATGGTTGAGCCCACACAAATCTAGCAGTAGAACTACCTCAGACTAACCACAAAACTGTCAGAGGCAGTTACTTTTGAAAGATACTCTGTTTTGGGTGGTATGTTATGCAGCAGTAGGTAACCAATAATGTGCCCTTGACAGTGTTGAGAAGAAGCAAAATTATAAAGTTAAGAACAAATGTAGTGTGGTTTTTTCAGAAATCTTATCCACAGGTGAGTGTTTAAGACTTCGTTCTGTTTAAAATTTACGAAGGTGACTTTGCAGCTGGACTGTACCCTAGAGGTTCGTCCTCTAGCTCTGTGTGTGTGCGCGCTCATGTGCAAGCACGCAATGCAAAGTTTTCTACAGAAATGTCATAAGAGTTTTAAGTAAGTACAACCATTTTCTTAGGTTCTTATCCCTGGAAAAACTGTAGTAGTCTCAAAATTAATTTCACAAAACAGTATTTCAGAGAACCAAAGGTTTGACAGTATATTTTAAAACAACTCATGAGACCCAGCCTAAAGTGGTTGGCTCAGAATTTTAATGTCCTTTCCATGTGCTCTATGACTGTAGATTTTGCAGCTTGTGAGAATTTTGGGAAAGAGAATTTACCTTGCAGTGTTTAGAAGAGGACGCCCTTAACTTCTCACCAAGAGAATTTCAAATGCTAAAGTCAAAATTTTTACTTAATTTAGCAGTTAATTAGTAAAGAGGAAGGTCTTCAGGGAGTCACTGACTACTAATATTTAGGTTCCATAGAAAACAAAACACAGTGAGTTCTACAGCACCTAGCACTGTGGAGTTCACCTTACCTTGAGCTGAGCTGTTGCACCCGCTTCTAGCCCCAGATGCACAGGACAGCCTTCAGCACAGACTTGTCCAAGATTTCCTGCTGACCTGTCAGCCTGAATACACACAAATTCCAGATTTCTGTGATACTCCACTTGATAAGTTTTTATAGTTTCTAAGCAGTAACTAATTAGTTTAAACAATACCTAGTGACTGATCTAAAAGATACTAGCAAATACTGATTGTGGTTTGGGGGGTCACCTGCACTTTCATGGAGTCAGGAAATCCCCAGTGATCTGCTAGCCCTGGAGGTTTGGCCCGTTGGGGAGCTGTAATGTTCTTGTCCCAGTGTGTCCCATCTGAATGTGGCATTTAATTCTGAAATGGATCAAACTCAGTGCTTATTCTTCTCTTTGTCTACTTTCTTTTATGTGCAAAAGACCAGGCTGTCACCAAACTGGAAGTTAAGCTAGTTCTGTTTACTTAGGTCTAACATAGTAATTCCTCAGGTGTAACTTAAATTACATATTTAGATATAAGTGCAAATAAGTATATTATTGAACATATAGCTATGCACTGTTAACAATGGATGAGAGACATGGCAGAGAATTCTAAAATATAATGATTCGAAAAGATCTTTATATTTTGCAATGTAAATTTCTATCTTCCGATTCAGTTGGATACAGCAAAATTAACTTCAGTGGGGAATAAAAGTGCAGATCCCCAGATGTTAAGGTTCAGGGGTCAATAGCAGAGCTAAGGGAGAAAGGCTTGTTTGGAGGTTATGTTGACAATGACCTTCCTCAGAGAAGGAAAATAAATTGGTATGAGGAAATTAGTTAGGGAAAGGTGAAGTACAGTGAATTACTCCCTGTGTCCCTCAGAAAGTTTGTCCTGTTAACCCAGTGGTGGTGATCTTGCATTCTGTGGTTATGGTTTATTTTCCAGAAGAAAGTAAGTAAGAGAACTCCTTGCTTTGCATGTTATGTAATTTGGACTCTGTGACATTGTTTCAGGATGCCCTTGCAACAACTCCCAATACTTGACAAGCTTTTTTTAATATATATTTTTGCTTCCTTGTACATTCTTACTACATATTTTTTGACTTCAGAAGAATGACTTCTTTAGAACTGTTTCAGAGCCAGTGATAAGTGCTTTAAATAATTATTCAGTTGAGTTCAGTCGCTCAGTTGTGTCTGACTCTCCACGACCCCATGAATCCCAGCACGCCAGGCCTCCCTGTCCATCACCATCTCCCGGAGTGCACTCAGACTCACGTCCATCGAGTCTGTGATGCCATCCAGCCATATCATCCTCTGTTGTCCTCTTCTCCTCCTGCCCCTAATCCCTCCCAGCATCAGAGTCTTTTCCAATGAGTCAACTCTTCCCATGAGGAGGCCAAAGTACTGTAGTTTCAGCTTTAGCATCATTCCTTCCAAAGAAATCCCAGGGCTGATCTCCTTTAGAATGGACTGGTTGGATCTCCTTACAGTCCAAGGGACTCTCGAGAGTCTTCTCCAACACAGCAGTTCAAACGCATCAATTCTTCAGCACTCAGCCTTCCTCATAGTCCAACTCTGAAATCCACATGACCACAGGAAAAACCATAGCCTTGACTAGACGGACCTTAGTCGGCAAAGTAATGTCTCTGCTTTTGAATATGCTATCTAGGTTGGTCATAACTTTTCTTCCAAGGAGTAAGCGTCTTTTAATTTCATGGCTGCAGTCACCATCTGCAGTGATTTGGGGGCCCAAAAAAATAAAGTCTGACACTGTTTCCACTGTTTCCCCGTCTGTTTCCCATGAAGTGATGGGACCAGATGCCATGATCTTCGTTTTGTGAATGTTGAGCTTTTAGCCAACTTTTTCACTCTCCACTTTCACTTTCATTAAGAGGCTTTTTAGTTTCTCTTCACTTTCTTCCATAAGGGTCATCTGCCTATCTGAGGTTATTGATATTTCTCCTGGCAATCTTGATTCCAGCTTGTGTTTCTTTCAGTCCAGCGTTTCTCATGATGTACTCTGCATAGAAGTTAAATAACCAGGGTGACAATATACAGCCTTGACGTACTTGTTTTCCTATTTGGAACCAGTCTGTTATTCCATGTCCGGTTGTAACTGTTGCTTCCTGACCTACATACAGATTTCTCAAGAGGTAGGTCAGGTGGTCTGGTATTCCCATTTCTTTCAGAATTTTCCACAGCTTATTGTGATCCACACAGTCAAAGGCTTTGGCATAGTCAATAAAGCAGAAATAGATGTGTTTCTGGAACTCTCTTGCTTTTGCCATGATCCAGTGGATGTTGGCAATTTGATCTCTGGATCCTCTGCCTTTTCTAAAACCAGCTTGAACATCACAGTTCAGGTATTGCTGAAGCCTGGCTAGGAGAATTTTGAGCATTACTTTACTAGCATGTGAGATGAGTGCACTTGTGTGGTAGTTTGAGCATTCTTTGGCATTGCCTTTCTTCGGAATTGAAATGAAAACTGACCTTTTCCAGTCCAGTGGCCACTGCCGAGTTTTCCAAATTTGCTGGCATATTGAGTGCAGCACTTTCACAGCATCATCTTTCAGGATTTGAAACAGCTCAATTGGAATTCCATCACCTCCACTAGCTTTGCTCATAGTGATGCTTTCTAAGGCCCACTTGACTTCACATTCCAGGATGTCTGGCTCTAGATGAGTGATCACACCATCGTGATTTTCTGGGTCGTGAAGATCTTTTTTGTATAGTTCTGTGTATTCTTGCCACCTCTTCTTAATATCTTCTGCTTCTTTTAGGTCCATACCATTTCTGTCCTTTATCGAGCCCATCTTTGCATGAAATGTTCCCTTGGTATCTGATTTTCTTGAAGAGATCTCTAGTCTTTCCAATTCTGTTATTTTCCTCTATTTCTTTGCATTGATCGCTGAAGAAGGCTTTCTTATTTCTTCTTGCTATTCTTTGAAACTCTGAATTCAGATGCTTTTATCTTTCCTTTTCTCCTTTGTTTTTTGCCTCTCTTCTTTTCACAGCTATTTGTAAGGCCTCCCCAGACAGCCATTTTGCTTTTGTGTATTTCTTTTCCATGGGGATGGTCTTGATCCCTGTCTCCTGTACAATGTAACAAACCTCATTCCATAGTTCATCAGGCACTCTGTCTGTCAGATCTAGGCCCTTAACTGTATTTCTCACTTCCACTGTATAATCATAAGGGATTTGATTTAGGTCATACCTGAATGGTCTAGCGGTTTTCCCTACTTTCTTCAATTTAAGTCTGAATTTGGTAATAAGGAGTTCATGATCTGAGCCACAGTCAGCTCCTGGTCTTGTTTTTGTTGACTGTATAGAGCTTCTCCATCTTTGGCTGCAGAGAATATAATCAATCTGATTTCAGTGTTGATCATCTGGTGATGTCCATGTGTAGAATCTTCTCTTGTGTTGTTGGAAGAGGGTTTTTGCTATGACCAATGCATTTTCTTGGCAAAACTCTACTAGTCGTTGCCCTGCTTCATTCCACCTTCCAAGGCCAAATTTGCCTGTTACTCCAGGTGTTTCTTGACTTCCTACTTTTGCATTCCAGTCCCCTATAATGAAAAGGACATCTTTTTTGGGTGTTAGTTCTAAAAGGTCTTGTAAGTCTTCATAGTACCGTTCAGCTTCTTCAGCATTACTGGTTGGGGCATAGACTTGGATTGCTGTGATATTGAATGGTTTGCCTTGGAAACGAACAGAGATCATTCTGTCGTTTTTGAGATTGCTTCCACGTACTGCATTCAGACTCTCTTGTTGACCATGATGGCTACTCCATTTCTTCTGAGGGATTCCTGCCTGCAGTAGTAGATATAATGGTCACCTGAGTTAAATTCACCCATTCCAGTCCATTTTAGTTCACTGATTCCTAGAATGTCCACGCTCACTCTTGCCATCTCTTGTTTGACCACTTCCAATTTGCCTTGATTCATGGACCTGAAATTCCAGGTTCCTATGCAATATTGCTCTTTACAGCATCAGATCTTGCTTCTATCACCAGTCTCATCCACAGTTGAGTATTGTTTTTGCTTTGGCTCCATCCCTTCATTCTTTCTGGAGTCATTTCTCCACTGATCTCCAGTAGCATGTTGGGCGCCTACTGACCTGGGGAGTTCCTCTTTCAGTATCATATCATTTTGCCTTTTTATACTGTTCATGGGATTCTCAAGGCAAGAATACTGAAGTGGTTTGCCATTGCCTTCTCCAGTGGACCACATTCTGTCAGACCTCTCCACTATGACCCACCCATCTTGGGTTGCCCTGCGGACATGGCTTAGTTTCATTGAGTTAGACAAGGCTGTGGTCTTAGTGTGATTAGATTGACTAGTTTCCTGTGATTATGGTTTCAGTGTGTCTGCCCTCTGATGCCTGTTGCAACACCTACTGTCTTACTTGGGTTTCTGTTACCTTGGACGTGGGGTATATCTTCAAGACTACACCAGCAAAGCACAGCCGCTACTCCTTACTTTGGACGAAGGGTATCTCCTCACCGCCACCCTTCCTGACCTTCAACATGGGATAGCTCCTCTATGCCCTCCTGTGCCTGCGCAGCCACCACTCCTTGGACGTGGGGTTGCCCCTCCCTGCCACCGCCCCTGGCCTCAGACACAGGATAGCTCCTCTCCGCCGTTCCTGCGCCGTCACAGCCTGGCACTCTCGGCCGCTGCCCCTGACCTCGGACGTGGGGTAACTCCTCTTGGCCGCCGCCCTTTGGGCATGGGGTCCTCCCATTTCTGCCCCTGAGCTCGGACGTGGGGTAGCTCCTTTCAGCCGTGCTTAGTAAGCCAGGTCGCAGCCGCCACGCGCTTAGCGCTTTCAGTTCAGTTCAGTCTCTCAGTCACATCCGACTCTTTGCGACCCCTAGTGCGTATGTTATCCTAAATATAATCATATTTTGAATTCAAATAAATTTCTATGCTGATAAAATTTTTTTGGACTTACTAAAATGACACAGGAACAGAAGTTCAGATTCAATGGCTATTGTATCAGGCTTCGTACGTGGTCCTTGGTATGTGGCCTTCTCTAGCCTGGGTCATGTCAGAAACCGCGGTCTCTGGGATCTGCTCCATCCTACGAACATGCACACAGGGAGACTACAGTCTCTGCACCATTGTTCAGAACACCCAGCTCTCAAGCACCATAGATACTGCAGTTGGTACAACTGACGCTTGACAAAAGATGGGTTTTTTTGGTTCCTGGACCCTCAGAGCACCCATGTCATGCGTTTTTAGACAATGCCCCTGATGCAAGGCTTCCAAACAAAATACTCTACCGTATTTTCATCCCTGTAATGTTCTGGACCTTTTTGTTCCTAATACAGCCCATATTGTTCATCAGCGGTCACCCCGTTGGCCCTGCCACCCACTGCCCTTACGCTTCTCCTGTGTCTTTGATACTGCCTGTTTCATCATACTCTCCTATACTTTCCAGTTTTATAAGTGTATATGCTCACCTTCCAGCTCCACAGATATATGTCTCATATATATGATGGAGGCGTTTTCTCTTCTTTCTCACAAACCTCTAGAGTCAGTAATGGGGTTGGTGCCATGGGATGCAAGGTTGGCCTAACATTCAAATCTCAAGGAAATTCACAATACTAACAAAGTAAAAAAAGTGATGTCATCTCAGTAGACACAGAAAAAACACGTTTGACAAAATGATACCTGATAACATTCTTGGCAAATTAGAAACAGAAGGAGACTTTTTCAACCTGAGAGATATAAGCAAAAATCAATAGCTAGCTTCATACTTAATGATGAATAAATACTCTCTCCCCTGAGGTTAGCAAGAAAATAGAATGTCTAAAGACTTCTAGTCAACTTTGTATTGAAAGTCCTAGTCACTATTATTCTCAGACAACATGGTCATTAACACAGAAAATCTGATAGAATCTACAAAAAAACAACTCACAAATGCACTTAGTAAGGTTGTAGGATACAAGATATTATACAAAAATCAATTCTATTTCCATACATTGAATAATGAGAAACTGAAAATCATGTAAAACGGCTTCAAAAATATAAAGTACTTTGGGATAATTCTAATAAAAGATGTGCAAGATCAGAAAACTATAAATCATTGCTAGAGCAATCTGAAATAATGAAGAAATATGCTTTGTTCATGGGCTGAAAGACTCAATGTTGCTAAAATGGCAATTCTTCCTAGATGTGATCTATAGCTTCAACACAATCCAGGACAAAATTTATTTTTTTTTTAAAGAAATCAATACAGTGATTCTAAAATTTATATAGGAATGCAAATGATAAGGATCATTGAATAACTTTTAGAAAGTTAAAAACATGGAAACCTTATCCTACGTTGTTTTAAGCTACATTAGTTAATAATTGAGTTCGACACAAGTATTAAATAGATGAACAGAAAAAATAGAAGTGCACATATTTAGGAACAATTGCTTTCCAATGAAGTTGCAAAGGAAATTCAGTGGAGAGAGGGTTGTCTTTTCACCAAATAGTGCTAGAGCAATTAGATACCCAGGTAGACTCATGTGAGCAGGAGCATAGATGCAGACCAAGCCAGATATGCTGCGCTGATGACGGAAAGGCCATGAATAGCACTGCCGTCTCCAATCTGATTTTGAGAAATGGTGAGCAACTCCTGGAAAACTTAAGAACAAAGAACAAAACAAAGCAAGCCACCATATCTTGTATGGTAGCTATGTTCCCAGAAAATTCAGTACATATTAAAACTATGCAAGATGGTTTATATTTACTTATAAGAAGAAATTAGGCTCAGAAAATTAGAACAGTGGCTGGTCCATAGTCTATGTTCAATAGTTATTGAATGAACTAATGGGCTGCTTTCTACACCCTTTGCATTTTTAATTTTTAACTTTCTCAAAGGCTGTGAAAGGAAAGGAAAAAATGAAATGCTTCAAATCTCATTTATTCAAATGTATATTTTGCTCTGGGAAATTCACTAAATATCCAAGATTCTCCAGACTTACCTCTCCTATAAAATATAAGCTGAAGGAGAAATTATTGCTGATCCTGAGCCACAGCTCTGTGTTCATTTCCCTGCAGGAAAACTCTACAGGGGACAGTATTTCTGTCATTTGTAAATAACAGGATACCTTCTTAAGACTAAGATGAAGAGTCTTACTAAATTTGACATATTGGTTTTCATTGTAATTAGTCTACTCACCTGTTGTCCGGTGTTTATCCTCAGCCTCTTCCTGCTACAAGCCCATGTCAATTACAGTTTGTCCCACTGCCTACTGCAGGAAGTTGGAATCAATAACCAAACTCAGTGTGGTTGAAATAAAATTTCCCCTAGATTGCAAGTACATCAACTTGCATATCAACTCTGATGATTCTGATTCTTATCTCCCATCCTGAAAACACTTGGAGAACTATTTTCACTGTTCCTTTGCTATTTCAGTGCAACAACCAGATTCAAGCCAACAAGATCTACAAAAATCCTGAGAAATAAGTTTTATCATTGAGAAGTACAGTTGTAGCATGTTAAGGGGGTGGCTCAGATGCTAAAGCGTCTGTCTACACATGAGGGAGACCCGGGTTCAATCCCTGGGTTGGGAAGATCCCCTGGAGAAGGAAATGGCAATGCACTCCAGTACTATTGCCTGGAAAATCCCATGGACAGAGGAGCCTGGTAGGCTACAGTCCATGGGGTTGCAAAGAGTCGGACACAACAGCGGCTTCACTCAAGGGGGCACCTCAGGTGTCACAGTGGTAGAGAATCTGTCTGCTAAGCAGGAGATGCAGGTTCAATCCCTGGGTCAGGAAGATCCCCTGGAGAAGGGACCAGCAACCCACTCCACTATGCTTGTCTGGAGAAATCCATGGACAAAGGAGCCTGGCGGGCTACAGTTCATGGGGTCTAAAGAGTCAGACACGACTGAAGTGACTGAACAACAAAGGGGGCACTGCTAATTCTGAAAACAGCACAATCACCAAATAAGACACAAAGGTTCCCCAAAGCATGCAGTCATCCACACCTCGGCTGCGGGGTGGTGTCGGAGGGCTCCGGTTATACGTGTTGGCAACGGTAAACATCGATGGGGCTGCAGAGTATAACATCTTTTCATAAACCTTCCATTTTCCAACAAGGATTTAGGTGGCTTAGAAAGGATTTTATCTGTGGAAATGTTTGATGGAAGTTAGTTAAGAGTATTAAGTGACTGGAAACCTCAAAAAGCCTGGGATGGACAGTAATTCTCCAGGCAACATCTGCTGGATAATGTGGGATTTTCTTGTTTTAAAAAGTTGAAAATAAAAAGGTTCTATTCTAAGAGGCTCCACTTCACATCAGTGAATCAACTCACATTATTCTCCCTCATACATCAGTTTTTAATTTTCACTGATGTTTTTGCCCAACAATTGTCAGTTTCTTCCAACGAAAAAGCAATCTGTGTGTTTGTGATTCTGGTGGGTACAGGATTCAGCATTTACATGTAAATAGGTTTCAGCTAGTACATCCTTGCATTTTACACACCACTGAAGAGAACAGGCTTAATTAGGTCTCCCTTTTGCGTGCTTTGCAGCTTGTCCTTTACTAGATCACTGTTTTTGCCAGTTGCTTATATGCTGTTAGTTCTGCCCCCTTCGCTGTTCCTTTGCAGCCCGTACCAAGACACTTAGTTTAAACTTTGATGAGGTACAGCAAGTGCGGCTTGTTGGTTGATACTCTGGACAAAACAGGTGGGGAAGCAAAGAAGTGTGTGACATAGACATGTAGAAATTTGGATCACCCTAATTAATCATGGTTCAGATATGACAAAAAATGGCAATAACTGACGTGACCCTTTGAGAAACAATCTGGAACCTCAGTGCCCAGGGAAATCTCATTCGTTTTTGCTCAGCTACTACTGAGTTAATGTATGTTATAACTTGCTCCTCAGTGGGGCACTTCGTAGAGTTTCTGGGACAAATCCCACACCATGAGACATTCCCCAGGTCATTCATTTTTCTCTAGCTTCTCAGTGTCGTGTCCCCAAATAAAAGATGAGAGTGCCGATGCAGTGCCTTTTGCCAATGTACGTAGTCTTCATAAGTCACTTCGATCTCTAGGAGGTTTATTTGTCGGTTGAAATGTCTAAACTAGTTGCCCGTCTTGTTAAAATCTGATGGCATATGTATCTCCTTCACTGGCTCTGCTGCTTCTACTCCTAAACATGTAGCCTCAGGGGCTTCCCAGGTGGACTAGAGGTAAAGAACCTGCCTACCAGTGCAGGAGACAAACGAATATGGGTTTGATCCCCCAACGGGGAAGATCCCCTGGAGGTGGGCATAGCAACCCGCTCCAGTACTCTTGCCTGGAGAATCCCATGGACAGTGGATCTTGAAGGACCACAGTCCAGAAAGTCACAAACAGTCAGACATGACTGAAGTCACTTAGCATGTGTGCTCAGTCAGTGTAAGTGGCCTCCTTGCAAATGATGATGCAGACTATCAGCTGGGCATTTCTCTCCCTACAAAATGTGGGAGTGTGCACATAGGCAGTCCCTCTCCACGCTGTTCACCTCCGGAAGGCAGAGATCCCTGTGTAACGCAGCGCAGGAGCTCCAGAGCAAGCTCAAACCCAAGATACGGGATTCGCTGGTGCTGCGAGAAAACACTCAGTTTCTGTTGGCTGTTGATTCTTAACTAAAAAAGAAAAAGCCCAATTCTTTTTCAGTAGAGACTGACACTGCTTACTCAGTTCATGACCAGAAAGTTTTATCACCCAAAGAAGGTGAAGTGAGATTTCCACATCTGGGAGAGAGTATCCTTTGGTTCTCACTCACATTTGCTTGCAGCATATTTCCAGGCACCGTAAACAGGTTGCTGGATCATTATCTAGTTTTGATTACTATACTTCACAAAACAAACACACCCCTTAAAAAAAGGTCTATGAACATGGATTAACAATACCAACAATCCAAGTAAAACCCAATAAGGAAACAGGATTGCTGACACCTATTGTTGCTCTTATCTTTTTCTCAACTATATCACAAGAACAGTGACTACCTAACCAGATCCTCTGATATAAAGGCCACAGCAATTTGAAATTATCAAAGATCTGAAATAAAGTCTTCTATCCACTATATTTAACTGCAGTTAATAAATTAAAGCTTGCATACTGTATTTCAAATTTAACTGCCCTTTAAGATTCGTAGTTTTATATGTCTTATAATGTATATAGTAAGAAATGTGTTTTGTGAATGAAGGAAAATTTATGAGTATACATATTAAAAATATTTAAGAGATTGAGGGCATATTCAATATAGACTTCGTATTCAAAATAAGTAAATTGTAGTCAAGTATGAAAAACTGGTGAGAATCTAACTATTCAAGTTGTATAGCTCTAAAGTTGTGTATATATATTAAACCTCACTACAATGATTGTTTTTTCTTATTTCAAGCATCAAAGCTTAAGATACTTTATTTGGAGCCATATGAAAGTGATAGACTGAACACAGGTATTTCACTAGTGGAAGATCTTAACATAATAAGGTATCTAAGAGTAAAGGAAAGACTCCCATTTTCCAACAGAAACTTCATGCTATCTTCAAACCGAAATCTATAATCAAGAGAATATTAAAGCTGAGACTGTTTTAATATGAACTTAGGTGGTGGATGTAACCCAGGAATGGAGTGGGATACACTGTGATGTGGTGCCCACTGGACCAGACTGTCACCCTAACATCATCACGGGGAAATAACTGCTGTCACCTATAGGCATCCCATAAAATGAGGGTAAGGAAAAGCTGTAACCTCTACCTCCTGGGCACTATGTGTTGAAGCTCATTGTACCCTCACATTAGACATGGAAGAGGCCACTACTGTGCCCATTATACAGATGAAGAAACTTATGTTTAAAGTCATTGATTTCACAAGCTGATGAATGTCAACAAACTATTGGAATCCATTATTAGAAATTTGATTCCATCAGAAGCAGAAGCAAATGTGAAATTCAGGGAAACAAGTATTCCTTCAATATAACAAAGGGTTCAGAAAATTATGTCTGTCAAATATTCATATGTGGGTAGACCTGGAGAATTGAGTTTTCTCTCTCTGGAAGTGGATATGGTGGATAATTTCTAATAAGTGATTTTCTAGAAGGAGTTTCAGTTACTGGATAGAGCTTGGGACCAGATGCCAGATGTTGTCTGTCACTGTCCTCACTGTATGATACCATAATTTTATCCCACAAGAACTTTTTTGAAGGTTCAAAGTTTTCTGGAGCTAAGGGGTATTATGTTTATTATTATTATATTTATCATTATAACTACTCACACCAATGTCACATATTTTTTTTGTATGTGTGAAGTGTGAAAGTCACTCAGTTGTGTCCAAATTTTTTGTGACTGTAGCTTGCCAGGTTCCTCTGTCCATGGAATTCTCCAGGCAAGAATACTAGAGTGGGTTGCCATTCCATTCTCCAGGGGATCTTCCCATCCCAGGTATTGAACCCAGGTATCCCACATTGTGGGCAGATTCTTTACCATCTAAGCCACCAGGGAAACCCATATCTTTTTTAAAGATAAATGAAAATAACCTAAGATAAATTTATAATAGATTTGCTAATTCAAAATTTAAAAGGGCATTCATTTGCTATGTAGATTTGACAAAACTTGTTCATCATTTCCTTCTTGTTGAAGCTAAGGAACTACTTACTGCCATGATCAGTTCAGTTCAGTTGCTCAGTCATATCTGACTATTTGTGACCTCAATGATTGCAGCATGTCAGGCCTCCCTGTCCATCACAAACTTCCATGGTTTACTCAAACACATGTCCATTGACTTGGTGTTGACATCCAACCATCTCATCCTCTGTCGTCACCTTCTCCTCCCACCTTCCATCTTTCCCAGCATCAGGGTCTTTTCCAATGAGTCACTTGTTCCCATCAGGTGGTCAAAGAATTGGAGTTTCAGCTACGGTATCAGTCCTTCCAATGAATATTCAGGACTGATCTTATTTAGGATGGACTGGTTGAAACTCCTTGCAGTCCAAGCAACTCTCAAGAGTCTTCTCCAACACCACAGTTCAAAAGCATCAATTCTTTGGTGCTCAGCTTCCTCTATGGTCCAACTCTCACATCCATACAGGGCTACTGGAAAAACCATAGCTTTGACTAGATGGATCTTTGTTGTCAAAGTAAGGTCTCTACTTTTTAATATGCTGTCTAGGTTGGTCATAACTTTTCTTCAAATGAACAAGCGTCTTTTAATTTCATGGCTGCAATCACCATCTGCAGTGATTTTGGAGCCCAAAAGATAAACTCTGTCACTGTTTCCACTGTTTCCCCATCTATTTCCCATGAAGTGATTGGACTGGATGCCATGTTCTTAGTTTTCTGAATGTTGAGTTTTAAGCCAACTTTTTCACTCTCCTCTTTCACTTTCATCAAGAGGCTTTTTAGTTCCTCTTCACTTTCTGCAATATCGGTGGTATCATCTGCATACCTGAGGTTATTGATATTTCTCCTGGCAATCTTGATTCCAGCTTGTGTTTCTTCCAGCCCAGCGTTTCTCATGATGTGCTCTGCATAGAAGTTAAATAAGCAGGGTGACAATATACAGCCTTGACTTACTCCTTTTCCTATTTGGAACCAGTCTGTTGTTCCATGTCCAGTTCTAACTGTTGCTTCATGACCTGCATACAGATTTCACAGGAGGCAGGTCAGGTGATCGGGTATACCTAACTCCTTAAGAATTTCCCATAGTTTGTTGTGACCCACACAGTCAAAGGCTTTGGCATAGTCAATAAAGCAGAAGTAGATGTTTTTCTGGAACTCTCATGCTTTTTCAATGATCCAATGGATGTGGACAATTTGATCTCTGGTTCCTCTGCCTTTTCTAAATCTACCTTGGACATCTGGAAGTTCACAGTTCACATATTGCTGAAGCCAGCTTGGAGAATTTTGAGCATTACTATACTATTGTGTGAGATGGATGCAATTGTGCAGTAGTTTGAGCATTCTTTTGCATTTCCTTTCTTTGGAATTGGAATGAAAACTGACCTTTTCCAGTCCTGTGGCCACTGCTGAGTTTTCCAAATTTGCTGGCATATTGAGTGCAGCACTTTCACAGCATCATCTTTCAGGATTTGAAATAGCTCAACTGCAATTCCATCACCTCCACTAGCTCTGTTGGTAGTGATGCTTCCTAAGGCCCAGTTGACTTCACATTCCAGGATGTCTGGCTAAAGGTGAGTGATCATATCACTGTGATTATCTGGGTTGTGAAGATCTTTTTTGTACAGTTCTGTGTATTCTTCCCACCTCTTCTTAATATCTTCTACTTCTGTTAGGTCCATACCATTTCTGTCCTTTATTGTGCCCATATTTGCATGAAATGTTCCCTTCAGTTCAGTTCAGTCACTCAGTCGTGTCTGACTCTTTGCGACCCCATGAATCTTAGCACACCATGCCTCCCTGTCCATCACCATCTCCCGGAGTTCACTCAGACTCACATCCATCGAGTTCGTGATGCCATCAAGCCATCTCATCCTTGGTCGTCCCCTTCTCCTGCCCCCAATCCCTCCCAGCATCAGAGTCTTTGCCAACGAGTCAACTCTTTGCATGAGGTGGCCAAAGTACTGGAGCTTCAGCTTCAGCATCATTCCTTCCAAAGAAATCCCAGGGTTGATCTCCTTCAGAATGGACTGGTTGGATCTCCTTGCAGTCCAAGGGACTCTCAAGAGTCTTCTCCAACACCACAGTTCAAACACATAAATTCTTCGGTGCTCAGCCTTCTTCACAGTCCAACTCTCACATCCATACATGACCACAGGATAACCATAGCCTTGACTAGACGGACATTTGTTGGCAAAGTAATGTCTCCGCTTTTGAATATACTATCTAGGTTGGTCATAACTTTTCTTCCAAGGAGTAAGCGTCTTTTAATTTCATGGCTGCAGTCACCATCTGCAGTGATTTTGGAGCCCAAAAATATAAAGTCTGACACTGTTTCCACTGTTTCCCCATCTATTTCCCATGAAGTGATGGGACCGGATGCCATGATCTTTGTTTTCTGAATGTTGAGCTTTCAGCCAACTTTTTCGCTCTCCTCTTTCACTTTCATCAAGAGACTTTTTAGCTCCTCTTCACTTTCTGCCATAAGGGTGGTGTCATCTGCATATCTGAGGTTATTGATATTTCTCCCAGCAATCTTGATTCCAGCTTGTGTTTCTTCCAGTCCAGCATTTCTCATGATGTACTCTGCATAGAAGTTAAATAAGCAGGGTGACAATATACAGCCTTGACGTACTTTTTTTCCTATTTGGAACCAGTCTGTTGTTCCATGTCCAGTTCTAACTGTTCCCTTGGTCTCTCTAATTTTCTTGAAGAGATCTCTAGTGTTTCCCATTCTGTTGTTTTCCTCTATTTCTTTGCATTGATTGCTGAGGAAGGCTTTCTTGGAACTCTGCATTCAAATGGGTATATCTTTCCTTTCCCCTTTGCCTTTTGCTTCTCTTCTTTTCAAGGCTATTTGTAACGCCTCCTCAGATAAGCATTTTGCCTTTTTGCATTTCTTTTTCTTGGGGATGGTCTTGATCCCTGTCTCCTGTACAATGTCATGTCAGGAGACATAGTTCATCAGGCACTCTGTCTATCAGATCTAGTCCCTTGAATCTTTCTCACCTCCACTGTATAATCATAAGGGATTTGATTTGTTATTCCTGAATGGTCTAGTGGTTTTCCCTACTTTCTTCAATTTAAGCCTGAATCTGGCAATAAGGAGTTCATGATTTGAGCCACAGTCAGCTCCAGGTCTTGTTTTGGCTGACCGTATAGAGCTTCTCCTTCTTTGGGTGCAGAGAATATAACCCATCTGATTTCTGTATTGGCCATCTGGTGATCTCCATGTGTAGAGTCTTCTCTTTTGTTGTTGGAAGAGGGTTTTTCTATGACCAGTGTGTTCTCTTGGCAAAAGTCTATTAGCCTTTTCCCTGCTTCATTCTGTACTCCAAGGCCAAATTTGCCTTTTACTCCAGGTGTTTCTTGATCTCCTACTTTTGCATTCCAGTCGCTATAATGAAAGGACATCTTTTTTGGGTGTTAGTTCTAGAAGGTGTTGTAGGTTTTCATAGAACCGTTTAAATTCAGCTTCTTCAGCATTACTGGTCAGGGCATAGACTTGCATTACTGTGATATTGAACAATTTGCCTTGGAAACAAACAGAGATCATTGTTGTTTTTGAGACTGCATCCAAGTACTGCATTTTGGACTCTTTTGTTGACTATGATGGCTACTCCATTTCTTCTAAGGGATTCTTGCCCACAGTAGTGGATATAATGGTTACCTGGGTTAAATTCACTCAATCCAGTCCATTTTAGTTTGCTGATTCCTAAAATGTCAGCATTCACTCTTGCCATCTCCTGTTTGCCACTTGCAATTTGCCTTGATTCATGAACCTAACATTCCAGGTTCCTATGCAGTATTGTTCTTTACAGCATTGGACTTGACTTCCATCACCAGTCATGTCCACAGCTGGGTGTTGTTGTTGCTTTGGCTCCATCTCTTCATTCTTTCTGATGTTATTTCTCCACTGATCTCCAGTAGCATATGAGCACCTACTGACCTGGGGAGTTCATCTTTCAGTGTCCTATTTTTTTACCTTTTCATACTGTCCATGTGGTTCTCAAGGCAAGAATACTGAAGTGGTTTGCCATTGCCTTCTCCAGTGGACCACGTTTTGTCAGAACTCTCCACCATGACCAGTCTGTCTTGGGTGCCCCTATAGGGCATGGCTCCTAGTTCCACTGAGTTAGACAAGGTTGTGGTCCATGTGATCAGATTGGTTAGTTTTCTGTGACTGTGGTTTTCAGTCTGCCCTCTGATGGAGGAAGTTAAGAGGCTTATGGAAACTTACTGACGGGAGAGACTGACTGAGGGGAAATCTGGTTCTTATTCAGATTGGTGGAGCCATGCTCAGTAAATCTTTAATCCAATTTTCTGTTGATGGGCGTGGCTGTGTTCCCTCCCTGTTATTTACCTGAAGCCAAACTATGGCTTCCCTGGTGGCTCAGATGGTAAAGCGTCTGCCTGCAATGCCGGAGACCTGAGTTCAATCCCTGGGTCGAGAAGATCCCCTGGAGAAGAAAATGGCAACCCACTCCAGTATTCTTGCCTGGAGAATTTCATGGACAGAGGAGCCTGGTAGGCTACAGTCCATGGGATTGCAAAGAGTCGGACACAGCTGAGTGACTTCACTTCACTTCAAACTGTGGTGGAGGAAATGAATGTAATGGTGACCTTCTTCAAAAGGCCCCGTGGAGGCACTGCCACACTCAGTGCCCCACCCTGCAGCAGGCCACCACCGACCCACGCCTCCACTGGAGCCTCCTGGACACTCACGGGCAAGTCTGGGTCAGTCTCTTGTGGAGTCACTGCTGCTTTCTCCTGGGTCCTGGTGCACAAGGTTCTGTTTGTGCCCTCCAAGAGTCTGTTTCCCAGTCCTGTGTAAGTTGTGGAGGCTCTATGGTGGGGTTAATGGGGACTTCCCTCAAGAGGGCTTATGCCACACCCAGTCTGCTACCCCCAGAGCCCCTGCCCCTGCAGCAGTCCACAGGAGACACTCAAACACAGTTTGGTCTCAATCTCTGTGGGGTCTCTGGGTCCTGGTGCACACAAGGTTTGGTTGAGCCCTCTGAGTGTCTCTGACAGGTATGGGTTTGATTCTAAATGCAATTTCGCCCCTCCTACCGTCTTGCTGGGGCTTCTCCTTTCCCCTTGGATGTGGGGTATCTCCTCACAGTTGCTCCAGTGCTGCACAGCTGCTGCTCCAGCGCCTTCCATCTTGCTGGGGCTTCTCTGCCCTTGATGATGAAGTACACCTAGAGAAGGTAAAGACATTTTGTAAAGGTCTGAATGTGATTCCGAATTCTGTGTTTACAAATAGCTCTAAAAAAGTAGGCACTTTTTTTTTCAAGTGATGACAATGCAGTTGTCATATTTAAAATTATAAAATAAGATTTTTATATATACATTCATACATATACATAACACTAAAATCTTACTACACATGCAGGAGTGTAAGTAGAAAATATATATACACATTCAAACATATAACACATATGTCTTTATATAATCATAAGGACTAAAAACTGTCTAATATTTTGAAGGGTCTAAAATTTTACCCTGCTTACAGGGTAATAAACTAACCTACCAGTCTTGCCTGATGGCTGAGCAAGTAAAGAATCTGCCTGCGATGTAGAAGACATAGGAGACAAGGGTTTGATCTCTGTGTTGGGAAGATCCCCTGGAGAAGGGCATGGCAACTCCACTCAGTATCCTTGCCTGGAGAATCCGTGGACAGAGGAGCCTGGCGGGCTGCAGTCCACGGGGTCTCACAGAGCCGGACACGCCTGCGGTGACCGAGGATACACACACCCACCAGTCTTCACGGACGCTGGCAGGAGAGCCGGGGATCCTGGGTCAGGAACAAAAGGGAGTTTACTACTTGCAGCAGCAACAGCAGCCAAAGTGTTGTAATTTTCGCACCAAGTCCTGCTCTCCAAGTTACACAGACAGTGTGAAGAAGGCCAAGTCCTGCTCTCCAAGTTACACAGACAGTGTGAAGAAGGCCAGGTGACACCTTCTGCGTGTGCAGTACACTGTGTAAGGGAAGACGAACCCTGAGTTCAGGGAAACCAAATCTTTTGTAACAGGCAATTCCACTGTTTTATTATACTGCATAGAAATCAAGCGTGCCCTTTCCTTGGGAGGGAGCACAGTTTCTGCCTTCCAAGGCTGTTTGCTACACTCATATCCTTGAAAAGATAGTCCAGAACAAAGGGAATCAATGCCTCTCTTCATAAGACATGTGGAAATCAGGATATGCATGGAGAATTTTCTGCCAACACCACCAGAAATATTTATTGTCAGCATTTGGTTTGAGAAAGGGCACTTGGCACACTGCTTGTGAAAATCATCTGGCCTTTGATCCTGTTATGACCAAACAGAACATTAAGAAGACAAGGCAAACGTATGGACTTTTCCACGTTGCGTTTCCTGGAAAGCACATGTTTCCTATTTGGGGGTCACTCTGACACACTGGGCGCTGGAGGGCATCACCACTGGACTTGGGTCTGCATCACTTGCCGCCAGTCTGCCTCCTGAGCCCCTGGAGAAGGCTGAGTAATGGAGCGTTCAATACCAACAATCTGTCTATCACAAGAGTTTAATCTCCTTAAGCCCTACAGGGATCTGGGTGAGCATCAAAATAAGCACACCAAATGTGATTTCCACTGACTCTGCAGGCAAAACAGGCCAACGCACCAGTGCGCGCATATGAGGCTCAGAGTGTTTGTCGTATAAATGCCATATTAAGAGATCCTCCTCTAAGGCAGAAACATAGGAAAGTCAGTGCCAGACTCCCCATCAGGCTGCCATGCACTCCCTCGCACCAGCAAACGGGAACTAAATGGAAACAGTCACAAGCCTATATTCAATGAGTGTATCCAGGAATTTACAGAGCTCGAGGATCAAAGTATTTTCAGTTTTGGCTTAGACTGTAGTCTTCTGAGATATTTAAAAATATTATTTTATCTGAGTTACATATTATGGGTGCTCGTTAGGTGCTCCAGGGCATAATATTTTTTTTTCAATTCTTTTGGCCTCTGAATATGTCCTAGAGTCCAGTCGAGGGAGCATATGTTCTAAACTGTCTAGAATCCTGACTAGGCAAGTAACTTTATGAACCTCAGTTTCCTCACTGTTAAGTACAAATAATTGTTTATGCACATACGAGTGTGTGAGGATGTAAAGAAAAAGTACATTTAAAACAGTATAATAAAAACAAATGTGTCTAGCAAAACTGGAGAAGGGAATGACAACCCACTCCAGTATTCTTGCCTGGAGAATCCCATGGACAGAGGAGCCTGGCGGGCAAAGAGTCGGACATGGCTGAGCGG
This sequence comes from Capra hircus, assembly GCF_001704415.2. Lineage (NCBI taxonomy): Eukaryota > Metazoa > Chordata > Mammalia > Artiodactyla > Bovidae > Capra > Capra hircus. The sequence continues at coordinate 5,132,585 of NC_030813.1, forward strand.
CGAACACTGCTGCTACTAATAGGACAGGACAGACTCACAGACATAGGAACAAACTAGTGGTTGCCACTAGGGAGAGGGAAGGGGGGGCATGGGACTAAGAGGTACAAACTACTGGCTTGAAAATAGATAAGCAGCATGGATATATTGTACAGCCCAGGGCAAAGTAGCCATAATTTTGTAACAACTTTAAATGGAGTATAATCTATAAAAATATTGAAGCAGTATGTTGTACACCTAAAACTAATATAGTATTTTAAACCAAATATATACTTAAAAAAGGAAAGGAGTCAGTGACAAATTTGAAGTGTGCTAAAGAACCAATTCTATTTCTTTTCCTGAAAATTGTTAGATAAAAAATTATTCCACCAGCTTTTTCTATTCAACCTCAGATAACTAAGTATCCTGAGGTTTATTTTTATAAAAGTATTGCAGCTAACAAATAACAGAAAGCATTAGAAGATCACCATTTTGAAAACCTCTAATAAAATAATGGATCTAGGTAACTATAATCAATGGCTTCTAACATCACACAAAGAGAAAAAGTGGACACTATGTGCCTCCTGTTGAAATTACAAAACACATTCTATGAAGTGTTTTTGGCCAATTCATTGACCTAAGTCAAATTGAGGTTCTGGAGATAACTATCAGTTTATGGGAGACATAGTGCTAGAAGAACCTATAAAATATTACCATACAGTCAGAATTCAACAAAGTCCAGAATGTGAGAAATACTACAGAACATCACTAATGACTATTTCTTTACAAATAAACTGCAAGGAAAACAAAAAGGGAGGACAAGTTTCATCTGATCTGAGAAACTCATAAAAATGTAATGTGTGGATCTTGATCTTTTAAAAAAACATTTAAAACAAATTTATGAGATAATTAGGAATATTTAGCACTGGAATTTTTATGATGGTGAAAATCAAAGTCAAAGTGAAGTTGCTCAGTCGTGTCCGACTCTTTGCGACCTGTGGACTGTGGCCCACCAGGTTATGTATGTAGACTTATAAACACAGTTTCGGGTATAACACATTGTCAGTACTTAAGATAGCCGTGCGGGGTGGCCCAGTACCCAAGGCCCGCCTCTTGTTTGAGTCTGAGCCACTAATTCTGTGGAGCTGTGGGCTTTTGTGTCAGTGGCCATGCCAGCTAAATACTCAGTGTGCCCAATTTAAACTAAGCTCGGGGAAAACAATGGTTGATAAAAACCACCACACTCACTTCCTCTCCTGGAACTATAAACTTCTGTTCCAGTGTCTGTTTATGCTATAATCGTCTGTGCAATGAGACGGGGGAGGAGAAGGCATTTGATAGGAGCTGCAGCAGCCCCCGAGGTAGGAATACACATGGAGAGAAATGTGCTGATGAGCCCAAGTCCGCGAGGTGTCTCTCAGTGTCAGCTGTACCCCCTCAGCAGCAAAGCGTGTGTGTGTGTGTGTGATTAGCAAAAGAGCTTTAATGTGGAGATAATTACCATATGCCCTACGGATGAAATGATGTCTCCAGCCCACATTATCTACACATTTATGGTATGAACTAAACAGTGTTAAGTACTGTGGTTTATTTCATCAGCACGGGCCCTTTTCTTTGAGCTGAGACTCACCTCCGCCTCTTCAGTGGGTGAGTGGAGTTTGTAAACTCCTCTTGTACTGTCCTATTCACTCTTCCTCTGTAAGAATATGCCTTTGTTTGCACGATTATTGTGCTTTGTATTTTATTCTAAATCCCCATGTGGAAAAAGTATGCTTAGATGCAGCATATTGAACATGTTTTCAAAAGATGCTTTAATAAGACAAATGTGATTCCAGTGTGTCAGTACAGGCTTATTTGGAAGATGGTTCCAATTAAGGACAATATCCTACATGTGTTATGTGGCATGAAAATGGATTCCATCATTCTATTCTGAATGTTATGACATTTGACTCATTTTTGTCAAATTATGAAGGTAAATATGGAGTAAAATATTTAAAGACATGAATGATAACATCTATTAATACTTTACAGTATTGATGCTTCTTCAGTAATCACCTGTGAAACAAAATGGGAAATATTTTGTGTATATATTTTTTAAATGCTATAGACATACATGTTTCAATGCTTTGCACTAAGTCAGTGTTTAAAAAACGAATGAACAAGGATCTAGGTTAATGTTTAATATCCTGCTGCTATGTAGTCATCAACTGATTTATGCTACATGTAACACACTGTAATATGTAACATTCTCTGGAACCTCCTCCAATATTTCTTGTTGATGGTGTACATTTGTATATTCCTACATTGTTTTGCCTCGTCTTCCTTTCTTCCCCTTCATTTCCTGGTTTGCTTTTCATTCACTCTTCCATCCCTCCCTAGCTTCACCCCCTTTTACTCTTTCCCCCTCCTTCTGACTTCGTTGCTCACTTCTCCCCTCTCTCCTCCTCTTATTTGTGAATACTTTCAGGATAAGGATTATAGTTGATAAATATCCAGGACTGCATTTTTATATTTTATTACAGACACTGCAGGTGAAGACTCCTTGCGGTTTTATGTTATCATTGTGTCTATTAATTTCATTATTTTAAATAATACAAAGTTGGCCCACCTGACTATGAACTTGAATCTTGCCTAGGACAACTTATGAAAAAGGGTTGAAAAGTTAGGCATTTAATTCTAATATTCTGGTGGATTTGAGAAATAAAACCTCTTTGCAGTAATAAATCAATCAACGATACCCCCTTTGGGCTGAAATATGAATCTTTACAAAGCTCAGAGTCATAAAGGAATATCCTTGGGCTTAAGTATTACTATTTAAGATGAGTTCTGAACGCTGTCTGCATTTGTGCCCTGTGGGGAGAGCTTGCTGTGATTATATATGATATTTGAACATGGGATCAGACTTAATTAGGTGATACATTAATTTTATTTTTGTTTGCTAAAAACATACAGTATCTCTGTTTTCTTACCCTTATTCATGAGATCTATTGGAAAGTGTTCAGGGGTAATAACACCAAGTTGAAATCATCTATGAAGAATTGCAAGTTGCCCCTGAACACCACCAGAACTCATATTTCCTTTCATATTGAATTCTATATAATTCACTTGGCTGCAATATTCTAATTGCAGCCTGACTTTTTCTTACATAGTTCTTTATAAATGCAAGGACCTCCAAGGAAATTAAATTCAACTTAGTATGTACTTACCAAGAACATATTTGTAGTCAGGTTATAAAAGTGACACTGGAAAGAAGATGACAAACAGGAAGTTTCAGGCCCTTTTTCCCTAACAGAGAGAATGAAATAACAATGTAAGCATCAACACATGCTTGTGAGACCAGTTGAGAAGCTATAGCACTCAGATCAGTGTTTACCCAAGAAGGGATGTCAGTGAAAGGGGCATTGTAACTCCCACCTTGGTCTCTTGGATCCTGAGCTCTGGGGGAAGTCAGTCCCAGCGTTGTCAAAGGACCCTCAGGCAATGCTGTGGACAGGTCTGGGTGGAATGGAACTGAGGCCATGTCATGCCAATAGCCAGTGAGGGAGTCCGTAGTGAGTCAGTCACCTTGAAAGTGGATCCTCCAACCTCAGTCAAGCTTGAAATGATGTCCGATGGCAGACTCAGGAGAGACCTCAAGCCCAGACTGTCTAGCCACATTGTTCCCAGACTCACAGACACCATGAGGGAGAACATATTATTTATTTGAGACACTAAATTTTAGAGTAATTTCTTATACACCAGTAGATAACTGCTATTGGGTCAACTGTATCCACCTTCCCAATTCGTATCTTGAAATCCTAACTCTCTACCTCAAAATGAGACTGTATTTGGAGACAAGTCTTTATAGAGGTAAAGTTAAAGTGAAGTCATTATGGTGGGCCCAGCAAGACTGATCTTCTTGTAAAAAGGGGAAATTAAGACACAGATATGTACTCAGGGAGAGTGCAATGTGAAGGTGAAGAAAGAGATTAGGGTGACGCTTCTACAAAGTTTGGCAGCACACCGTGAGAATCTAGGCAAGAGGCAAAAAACAGATTCCCTCTCACAGTGCTCAGAAGGAATCAACTTTTCCAACACCTCGATTTCAGGTATCTAGCCTCCAGAACCGTGAGGCAACACATTTATATTGTTCAATAAAAAAGGGTGACCCTGGTCCAAATATATCTTAATGCGAATATCATCTTTTCCAAACTTTCTTCAAACTGAGGACATTGATAGCCTGGAAACTACATTTCCCAGATTCCTTTGCAAGTAGGTTCCATACGTTTCTGAGGATAAGAAGCACTCCTAGAGGTTCATAGAGCAGATGAGCAGAATGAGCCATAATTCCCACAGTGGCTGCTGTGGTCAGGGTGTGGACTTCAGCATGTGGCCTTGGCGGATGCGTGGCATTTGGATATCTTCCTGAGCACCATCCACTTTGTACTACCTGCAACTGAAGTCACTGGTGATGCTTTTCTTATCTCTGCTGTTTGGAATTTGCTAAAAGTGGCACCCTGACCTTCACTCATTAAGTCTCTCAATGCCTGAGTTGTAGAACTAAAGAGCCTCTTGATGAGGGTAAAAGAGGAGAGTGAAAAAGCTGGCTTAAAACTCAACATTCAAAAACAAGATCATGACATCTGGTCCCATCACTTCATGGCAAGTAGAAGGGGGAAAAGTGGAAACAGTGATAGATTTTATTTTCTTGGGCTCCAAAATCACTGTGGACAGTGACTGCGGCCATGAAATTAAAAGATGTTTGCTCCTTGGAAGAAAAGCTATGACAAACCTAGACAGCATATTAAAAAGCAGAGACATCATTTGGCCGACAAAGGTCCATATAATCAAAGCTCTGTTTTTTCCAGTAGTCATGTATGGATATGAGAGTTGGACCATAAAGAAGGCTGAGTGCCAAAGAATTGATTCTTTTAAATTGTGGTGCTGGAGAAAAGTCTTGGGAGTCCTTTGGACTGCAAGGAGATCAAACCAGTCAATCCTAAAGGAAATCAACCCTGAGTACTCATTGGAAGGACTGATGCTGAAGATGAGGCTCCAGTTATTTGGCCACCTGATGTGAAAATCTGACTCACTGAAAAAGACTCTGATGGTGGGAAAGACTGAGGGCAGGAGAAGGAGGTGACAGAGGATGAAATGTTTGGATAGCATCACTGACTCAAATCATTTGAGCAAACCCTGGGAGATAGTGGAGGACAGGGGAGCCTGGCACACTGCAGTCCATGGGGTTGCAAAAAGTCAGACACGACTTAGTGACTGAACAACAACTACATCATTTTATTTCATCCATTCCTGTTGGACCCATGTAGAATGGTCCAGTTTTCCTGACCAACCCCTATTGCGTGCACTTAAACTGCCCTTTAAGATCAGGAAAAACAAGAAACATGAACCATTACAACATGAGGCTGAAGAGTGTTAACAGCGCGAGTGCTGTAAACAAAAGGCTAACAAGCTTCTATTCTAGAAAATGCCTCTGTTTGTGGAAATCAGCAGAAAGTTCATGACTGACTTATCTTTGGAGAACCAACTCCTAGTTAAGGACTTGGAGCTGTAATACTTCAAATGTATATAATATTGAGGAAATGACATTAAATAAATAAATCATTACTTTGTTCTAGGTCTAGGCATTGTTAGCTATGTAATGTCTGTTAATTAAGCAAACAACCTGTAATCTTTAAGATGGAGATTAGAACCCCTATGTCTCCCCTATATCTCCCTATATAACTGGTAGAACTGTTAGGAAAATAAGAGATAAAGTCTATAACACCAACACAGGGTGAGTATTAAACAACTGGTAGTCATGGCAGGAAGTGAAAAGCACTATTCTAAATTTAAAAAGCAGCAGCAGTATAATATGGAGGAAAATCCTCATATATTAAGAAAGGAGGGTCTGTTAAGCTTGGCAGGGAACGTACCGAGAGAAGCTTAGTCTGTTACTATTTATGGGATCATGTTCTATTTGATCTCTTCTCTACTCAGTATATTCTCATGATGATCATTAACCTCACAGTGGTCAATAAACATCTGTATCTTAATTTCATTCTAGGACTGTGGAAGTAGATTCAAGAGTTTTCCCCCCAAACCCTATAGTGGTCTGCTGATAGCAAAATGAAAATTACTTTCCAAAACCATGCTCATGACTAGTAGCAGCTATTAATAGCATTAAAAAGATCTCTTAGACAATCTTTACTACTATTTTCCATATTATCAGCACGCATAATGTCAACAGAGGAACACAAAGTGAGATTTTATGTGTTTCGTGATTTACACACAGATTTAACAAAATATGCCGAAATAAAACAGGTATGAAAGTAAAGCAGAAGTGTTGCTGCTGTTTAGTTGCTAAGTCATGTCCAGCTCTTTTGCGGCCTTGTGGACTGTAGCCCACCAGGCTCCTCTGTCGATGGGATTTCCCAGGCAAGAATACTGGAGTGGGTTGCCATTTCCTTCTCCAGGAGATCTTCCTGACCCAGGGATTGAACCCAGGTCTCCGGCACTGTAGGCAGATGCTTTACCATCTGAGCCATAAGTATACTGCATAATCAATGGAAATTGAATGCAGCAGTTCTCATATGTTCAGCATTTTGGGAGAAGTTATGTAAGTGAATTTCTAGGGCTAATACAATTATTTTTTTTAACAATTTTATGTATTCATTTTTTACTTTACAATATTGTATTGCCTTTGCCATACACTGACATGACTCCACCATGGTTGTACATGTGTTCCCCATCCTGAACCCCTCTCCCATTTCCCTCCCCATCCCATCCCTCTGGGTCATCCCAGTGCACCAGCCCCGAGCTAGTATATACTAAAACTATAGTCAGAATTATGCTAAACTCTAATATAAAATAATTCTGTCTCTTCCCAGGATCAATCTTTTGCTGACAGCTTTACTCTCAAGACAGCTACACACTTGTGATCTACTGCTTCTAATTTGCCATGATTTGAGAATCAAATCTCCAATGTCGTTTGAATTAAGCATAATCAAGGACTCCACGTATTCTAAATAATGGCCTGGAAGCTCTTGTAGGGGGAGCTGGGTTAGAAGTAAAATCATGTTATAACATCAGATAAATTAAAATATGTATCATTTAGATTATAGCTTAAGTATACTATTTTAACACCATGATTTATCTGTCCTGCTGATCCAGAGATGTCTCATGCACTGCTATCCTTCTTATTTTCTTGGTACTCTCCTGAACTTGGCAAATTTTTTAGACAACCAGGTTGTACGTGTGTACGTGTGTGTGTGTGTGTGCATGTGTAAAATACAGTGAGCTGTTGTGTGTGTTCATGTGTGTATAGTGAGTGGTTGAGTGAGGTAGTTTTTAATCCAATAAAAATTTTCAACTTACCATTTTAATCCCAGTATTTCTACCAAGTACAATACATTACATTCCTTACTATTTGTCATAAAATGATGTTTTGATGCAGGCATTCCAAGATTTAATATACTGTGTTTTGAAAAGGTTGAAATCTAGTATTCTGAATCTCAAATATGACATAAACTTTAAACAATTTAGCTAAGTTGGAGAAGGCTGGGGCATTTTTGAGGGTATAGTACCTATATTCCTCAAGAAACAGACTTTCTGGATAATGCTGTAACACTTGGCTCTGGTATATGTCACACTAAGACTAAATAATTGAAGTTGAAGGAACCTGACCCTGGAAATAACAAAGACAAATTAGACAGAATGTACTGATTTCTGATATCACAGATGGCCACCTGATGGAACTGTTTTTATTTATAGAAAGTGAAATCAAAGTATTTTATTTTTCAGAGACACTTTGTAACAGCTCAACTATTACATGAATACAGTTTTTAAAAGATTCAAAGCAAATGTTACTAATCATTTGGAGTCCGAATATCCCAGTGGACAGGGTCACTTCTAAAACTTGTATCCAGCCTTCTGATCAATGGATGCTGGCTCTGTATGTTTGGAAGATAAAAGGGAACTCAGAGTGGCAGAATCATAAGCATCCTCTAACCTCAGAAGAATAAACAGATTACTCAATATTCTCTGTCTTTTCTCCTTTCTTCCCTGGATGTAGTTATAAACACCAACATGTGCTAAAAGATAGCTTCCCAGACTTAAGGCTTAATCTTCTGCTTTTTCATAAGAAAATAGAAATTCAGATTTCATATATATTCCTCTTATTTTAAAACACTACGAATTTAAAGATTTTACAGCACTCCTTGGGCCAAGCGTAGAACATCCACAGGTTAGAAATAATCTATGACCTGCCAATTTTTACCTACTTTCTCCTTAAAGATCTCAAGCCAAAATGAATAAGTAAGACTCTACTATTCAAGTTCTCATTTAATAGTATAAAGAGCTATTTTAAATGTTTTTGAAATTATAACCAGAGGCAATGGGCAACACAGCCTAGTGCTTTACAGCTCAGACTAAGGAGTAAATTCGTCCAGGCTGTAATCCAGGTTTTGTCACTCAGCTGTGTGACACAAGGAAGGTTACTTAGGAAATGCAACATGCATAAGGAATTTCTTTGAGGAATAAATAATATTATATGTAAAGTGCTAGCAACTGGCATACAGTAAGCACTTAATACATATTAGCAACTTTAGTTATCAGAGTAACCATAAACAAAAATAAATAACCTGCAAAAGTCCTGCAAAAGAAAGTATTTTAATTTAACAAGTTAGATATTTTTAAAATTGTTTTAAAATTGGGAACAAGCTGTTTTCTGTTCTTTTCCTTCTCGCTTGTAGTTTATTTTCTAATACCGATGCTGGGGCTAATTTCACGGATGTGGGCTCTTGGACATGAAGTTCTGGCGGCCAACCCCTTGATGTGATGTAAGTCGATGGAGTAGCTAGTGCACAATGCCTAAACGGTCTCCGGGGTTACATGAGAAAATGAGTGCCAGCCTGCTATCGCAGCCATCTTGAGCACCGGGAGGAATGTTTAGTATCTCTAACTGTGAGTAGACAATCAGTGAATGAGACACGGATACACTCTTCGCTCTGCTACTGAGTGGTAGTTCTCTCCTGCCACTTCATTTCTCTTCTCAAAGGAAACTCCAGACACACTGGAATGGTTTTTGGAAAATCATGGCCTGGATTTTCTGTAGAGAAAAGTTTACTCCAATTTGATTCACTGAGAATCCACGGGCGAAAATCAAGATAAAGGCTAACTGGCCATATTTAGGCATCTCACACAGTTTTATAAGTAGAACAACCACAGCGGCAACAGCAAAAATGGACTGGTAAATACACGGAAGCTGAACCCAGCAGAGATGATACTGTGTGATCCAGAAGTAAACCACCCAGATAATATTTTCTTTCAGCCTCCCTGGCTAAGGAACGTGAGTTAAATCTGCTCTGTCCAAAAGACTGTTCTATACATCTGTGTCTCTTTTGCTGTCTCGCATACAGGGTTATCATTACCATCTTTCTAAAGTAAAAAAAATCTGCTTTGTCACGCGTGCTGGAAACACAAGGGGGTTCTTCTCTGATGCTTACCATGAAGACCGGGCAGAGCCTGGAGAGGGTAAACTCAGAAACGCGGGGCCCTCCTGGAGTCTAAATGCTCAGCCTTGTCCACACTGAGCCTCTAGCTGTGCGTTAATCACAGCTCAACTTCCCTGCCCTGGCACTGGTTCCCATAGAGGGTTCTGCTGGTGGGTTTCTGCTCCAGTAAATTGTGATTCCCTCTGCCTTTGTGTCTCTGCAATTTTGTGAGCAGTGGTTTGCCCTGTGACCTCACTTTTCTGATGCATCTAAGAGGAGTCGTTGGCTTTTCAATTTGTTCAGCTTTCTATTTGCTGTTAGGATGGAGTGGCACCTCCTCAACCCCTTCCATGCTGGACTACAAACCGTAAATTTATGACACCTCTGTTTGTGAAGAATCAATAGCAGAGTTTTTATGATACAAATAATATCAAAATTTCTAGTTAGGATTTTTTCTTAACAAGAGATTATTCCTCATTGTGCATAGATAGAAGTAATTATGTGTATTATTTATATTTGTTTAAAAAACAAGAACATTTCTTCAAGTCAGGTGAGCCTAGCAGCGGTCAGTTTTAAAATGGAAGTGGATAACCTTGAACTGTGTTGGGTCGGGTGCAGAAGGAAGGAGGAAGTCAGAGAAAGTGTCGCAGACCATCTCACCCACCACTGCTGCTCAGCAGTTCTCATTTGGCTGGTTGGTATGGCTCAACTGGTGCCCCTCTGACCAGCAGGAAGAGGAGGGAAGCATAACCAGTGCTTATGATATATATGGTGGCAAATTAAAAACAGAACGCTGCTGCTACACAGCCCCAGCCACAGAAAGATGTGGGTGAGGGGAGGTGTTTCCCAGAGGCAGTGCTCTGGACAGGGCAGCTGCCCGGCCGAGGGAGGTAGTTGGATACAGACACATACTCCAACTCAGAGGTACTTTCAGCGGGCTTACTGGTTGGTTGGTCAGTGGTCCGGATGCACCTAGACTGGAATACCACAGACAGAGAACACTGAGGGAGAGGCATGAGGGGTGACCCAGCTCAGTCTTCCTCTGTCGGGTCAAGGAAGGCATTTGTCCCTGCTCTTAGTGTTGGCAGCTAAAAATACTTGGTTGCCTCCTTTGCCAGAGAATTGCCCTCTGCCAAAAGGTTTCTTTGCCTTTGCCTCAGAGGTATACACTCTCCCTGTTCCATGGGGAAATCTAAACCAATGACTAATTTACACAGAAGTAAGTCAACTCCCTTGACTAAAGGTGGGAGCAGAGTGGAGTGCAAGTTATACTCCAGAGCTCCCCGTGGGGTCAGAGTGCTGGTAAACGCCGCCTGAGAACATGTGCTTGAGTTTGATTCTCTGCCATGTCCTGCTTCTCTCATCCTGTTTCTCTTGAGAGCACTCCCTCAGTGAGTCACACACGCACAAGTACTTACCTAGGACTCTGATCCTTAACTGAGCCAGAGGGAGAATCAAGCATGATACCAAGAACTCTCGTTTGGGCAGCTGGGAGACCGTGTCAAATGACAAAATGGCAAAGACTGGGAGAAGAACAGATGTGGAACGAAGTAGAAATCAGAGCTTAGATTTGTCACGTGTCACTTTTTACATGCATCTGGATTGTCAAATGGTTTGATATATGGCTCTAAAGTTAGGAAGATGTTCAGGCTATAGGTGTAAAGCTGGAAATCACTGACATATAAATGCTATTCGGAGACAGTCTTTTTGCAAAATTTATACAGAGAAGAGGAATTTCATCATGAAAAGTTAGAAGTTAGGTGAAGGAGGTTTTAAAAAGTCTAAGATGAAGGAGTCAGAAGGTAGAAGAAAGCCAGAAAGGCATGTTGTCTTACAAGTCACGTGAAGAATACTATGTGAAAAAGGGACACCTGGACCTGTCATGCTGCCAACATGTTACATGTCACAGGTACTGAACATTGCACCCTGACGTTTGCAATATGGAGGTTTTTGAGGACCTTGAAAGAGAAATGTCACTGAAGTGACAGGAGATAGAAATGAGGCTGGAGTAGGCTGAAGTGTGTATAAGGGTGAGCATGGGGGACGCATGCTGGCCGATGGCTCTTTGGGTAAGCTAGCTGTGGAGAGTTGTAGAGGAAAGGGGCTATCATTAGGACAGTTGATGTGGTCAGGTAAGGCAATTTTTTAGGAGTGAAAATACTACTTTAAGAATAGCTATTAGGTGGGCTGCCATCTATGGGATTGCACAGAGTCGGACACGACAGAAGCGACTTAGCAGCAGCAGCATTAGCAATAAGTTCCCTACTATATTCTTGACATATAATAACAGTTAATCCTCAGAACAACACTTTAAGATACCTTGTTATTATCCACTTACAAGTGAGGGGGTTTAGTCATTTAGTTAATTGTGAATCCAGGTCTGAAGTTGAGCAGTCTGAACCCATGCTCTAATCACCATGTTATTCTCGAATATTAGACAATATTTATATATTTGATGGGGATGACCTCGTAGAAAGGGAGAGACTGATGATGAAAGAAATATGCAGATGATCAAAAAGACAACTGTCTATAGGAATGTAGGAGATGGGCCATAGACTGCATCCTGTAGAGAGTTTTATAATAGACCAAGGACCTAGTCACAGTTTCAATAAGAACAAAGGAGATAGGTGCATAGACATACAGAAGTTGTAGTTTGGGGATGGGAAGATGAGGGTCTGAGGAATTTTCTGAGATCATAATCTAAGACTGAAGGTCAGAGGAGGATGGATTTTATTTCATGAAAATAAGGATACAAGAGAAGGTTTTAATTAGCTATCTTAAAGGATAGGAAATATTGCAGGCTTTCCAAATAGTATTAAGAACAAACTTGAAGTGAATGAATTTAGAATAAAACTAGCCTACCTAACTGTGCCATTTTCTCCAGCTGTATCTAACTACTGACACAGAGAAGGTTGGCAGTTGACTGTTTCCAGAGCTGGGAGACTGATAAGCTAGCACTATGGAGGGAGAGGTTACCCAACATCAGGGGCAGCGAGGAGCCACCTGCACCCAAGGCCAGGGGCGGCAGCCAGGAGGAGCAACCCCACATCCAGGGAGCGGTGGCTGCACAGGTGCAGGAGGGCCTAGAAGAGCCATCCCATGGTGAAGGTCAGGAAGGGCGGCGGTGAGGAGATACCCCTCATCCAAGGTAAGGAGCAGTGGCTGCGCTTTGCTGGAGCAGCCATGAAGAGATTCCCCATGCCCAAGGTAAGAGAAACCCAAGTAAGATGGTAGGTGTTGCAAGAGGGCATCAGAGGGCAGACACACTGAAACTATACTCACAGAAAACTAGTCAATCTAATCACACTAAGACCACAGCCTTGTCTAACTCAATGAAACTAAGCCATGCCCGTAGGGCAACCCAAGATGGGCAGGTCATGGTGGAGAGGTCTGACAGAATGTGGTCCACTGAAGAAGGGAATGGCAAACCACTTCAGTATTCTTGCCTTGAGAACCCCATGAACACTATGAAAAGGCAAAATAATAGGATACTGAAAGAGGAACTCGCTAGGTCAGTAGGGGCCCAATATGCTAGAGGAGATCAGTGGAGAAATGACTCCAGAAAGAATGAAGGGATGAAGCCAAAGCAAAAACAATACCCAGCTGTGGAAGTGACTGGTGATAGAAGCAAGGTCCAATACTGTAAAGAGCAATATTGCATAGGAACCTGGAATGTCAGGTCCATGAATCAAGGCAAATTGGAAGTAGTCAAACAAGAGATGGCAAGAGTGAACGTCGACATTCTAGGAATCAGTGAACTAAAATGGACTGGAATGGGTGAATTTAACTCAGATGACCATTATATCTACTACTGTAGGCAGGAATCCCTCAGAAGAAATGGAGTAGCCATCATGGTCAACAAAAGAGTCTGAAATGCAGTACTTGGATGCAATCTCAAAAACGACAGAATGATCTCTGTTCGTTTCCAGGGCAAACCATTCAATATCACAGTTATCCAAGTCTATGCCCCAACCAGTAACACTGAAGAAGCTGAAGTTGAATGGTTCTATGAAGACCTACAAGACCTTTTAGAACTAACACCCAAAAAGATGTCCTTTTCATTATAGGGGACTGGAATGCAAAAGTAGGAAGTCAAGAAACACCTGGAGTAACAGGCAAATTTGGCCTTGGAAGGCGGAATGAAGCAGAGCAAAGACTAATAGAGTTTTGCCAAGAAAATGCACTGGTCATTGCAAACACCCTCTTCCAACAACATAAGAGAAGACTCTACACATGGACATCACCAGATGGTCAACACCAAAATCAGATTGATTCTATTCTTTGCAGCCATAGATGGAGAAGCTCTATACAGTCAGCAAAAACAAGACCAGGAGCTGACTGTGGCTCAGATCATGAACTCCTTATTACCAAATTAAGACTTAAATTGAAGAAAGCAGGGAAAACCACTAGACCATTCAGGTATGACCTAATCAAATCCCTTATGATTATACAGTGGAGGTGAGAAATAGATTTAAGGGCCTAGATCTGATAGATAGAGTGCCTGATGAACTATGGAATGAGATTCATGACATTGTACAGGAGACAGGGATCCAGACGATCCCCATGGAAAAGAAATGCACAAAAGCAAAATGGCTGTCTGGGGAAGCCTTAAAACAGCTGTGAAAAGAAGAAAAGCGAAAAGGAAAGATATGAGCATCTGCATGCAGAGTTCCAAAGACTAGCAAGAAGAGATAAGAAAGCCTTCTTCATCAATCAATGCAAAGAAATAGAGGAAAACAACAGAATGGGAAAGACTAGAGATCTCTTCAAGAAAATTAGAGATATCAAGGGAACATTTCATGCAAAGATGGGCTCGATAAAGGACAGAAATCATGTGGACCCAACAGAAGCAGAAGATATTAAGAAGAGGTGGCAAGAATACACAGAAGAACTATACAAAAAAGATCTTCATGACCCGGATAATCATGATGGTGTGATCACTCATCCAGAGCCAGACATCCTGGAATGTGAAGTCAAGTGGGCCTTAGAAAGCATCACTACGAACAAAGCTAGTGGAGGTGATGGAATTCCAGCAGAGTTATTTCAAATCCTGAAAGATGATCCTGTGAAAGTGCTGCACTCAATATGCCAGCACATTTGGAAAACTCAGCAGTGGCCACAGGACTGCAAAATGTCAGTTTTCATTCCAATCCCAAAGAAAGGCAATGCCAAAGAATGCTCAAACTACCGCAGAATTGCACTCATCTCACACGCTAGTAAAGTAATGCTCAAAATTCTCCAAGCCAGGCTTCAGCAATATGTGAACCGTGAACTTCCAGATGTTCAAGCTGGTTTTAGAAAAGGCAGAGGAACCAGAGATCAAATTGCCAACATCCGCTGGATCATTGAAAAAGCAAGAGAGTTCCAGAAAAACATCCATTTCTGCTTTATTGACCATGCCAAAGCCTTTGACTGTGTGGATCACAATAAACTGTGGAAAATTCTGAGAGAGATGGGAATACCAGACCACCTGACCTGCCTCTTTTGGTCAGCTTATAGATTGGTCATAATAGGAGAGTCTGAACAAGTATACATGATACAGGTTGTGACCAAACAATAAGAAACTGGACTGAAAGATGTTTAATGGAAGCAATTTGGAGTCATGATCCAGGGCATGACCCTGCGAGTGGAGGTCTGATGTGAAAGGTTAAGAGGAAAAGGACAGCGGCTCTTGGAAGGACCGGAAACTGAGAGGGCGTGGCTAAGGTGAGAAGGAGGTGCTGCAGAGCTTCGTTCGGGCTCACTTTCACCCTACCTCGTGCCGACAGAAGGGTTCTAGAAGCTCCAGCAACACTAGCTCTGTGGGAGCTTCAGACCTGGGCACCTTCAGGTGACTGCCCACGCTCCTCTAGTTATCAGTATAAATTTCACAACTCCCAATCGTGTTTGCCTCAGGTAAGAGGAAGACATCACCTTTCCTTTTCACATGTCATTGGAAGCCCTAATTTCCACTCTGGAAATATAAATCTGATCAACTGTGAACTAACCCTCTCCTAGGAATGTTGTCTTTATTCTGCACAACAACACTGAGTTACCAATGATTACACATATTTTACAGTTGGGAAGGCAGAGGTTTAGAGAATGTTAAGTAACTCACTGTTTGATTCTCTGTAAAGATTATCCAGATTTGAAAGTGTTCCGTTTCCAAGGCTTTTTAAAGCTAGCAATCCAGGACTTTCCTGGTGGCGCAGCAGATAGGAATCCACCTTGCAGTGCAGGGACACCGATCCATCCCTGACCCAGGAAGATTCCACATGTCGCTGAGGAGCTGCACCCCCAGACCACAGCTGCTGAGCTGGCGCTCTAGAGCCCGTGAGCAACGACTCATGAGCCCACGTGCTACAGCTGCTGGAGCCCGGGCACTCTCGGGCCGTGAGCCACAGCTGCTGAGCCAGTGCCTTGCCTAATGAAGCCCGTGTGCCTAGAGCCTGTGCACCGAACAAGGGAAGCCGCCATGCACCGTGAAGAACAGCCCCCGCTCATCACAACTAGAGGAGAGCCCGACAGCAGCAGAGACCCAGCATCACCAACACCAGTAAATACATATATATATAGTTTGTAAAAAACTGCTAACCCAGAAAATATAAATGCTGTAAGAAAAAAGGTGTTTCTACTACATTCAGTAAGAATCAGTTGTAACCCCACGGACTGTAGCCTGGCAGGCTCCTCGGTTCATGGTTTTCTCCAGGCAAGAATACTATAGTGGATAGCCATTCCCTTCTCCAGGGGATCTTTCTGACCCAGGGCTCAAACCCTGTCTCCCACATTGCAGACTTCTTTACCATCTGAGCCACCAGGGAAGCCCTAGACTAAGGTCCATATTATTTATGATGTTATTAATATTTCTAATTAATAATATCTAGCCATGCTAGTGGAGAAGGCCATGGCACCCCACTCCAGTACTCTTGCTTGGAAAATCCCATGGGTGGAGGAGCCTGGTGGGCTGCTGTCTATGGGGTCACACAGAGTCGGACACGACTGAAGTGACTTAGCAGCAGCAGCAGCAGCCATGCTAGTATGATGATACTCAGATTGATAATCTAAGGTCTATGTTACTCATGGTCAATGTTATCATTATTTAATAATGCCAGTGAAAAGCATAGTTGCAAATTCTTAAGCATTGCTTCCATCTATAGCTGGGATATGTATTTTGTTCCCCCTGAATCTGGAGGCTTTGATACATTTATAACCAACAGAATGCAGCAAATGATACTGTGTGACTTCTGAAGCTATATGTCTGTACTCCTTTTCTATTGTTGCTGGAACAAACTGTCATAAACTTGAGGGCTTAAGACAATATGAATTTCTTATTAATATCTTATAGGAGGTCAGAAATCCAAAACTAGATTCACTGGGCTGAGGTTGGTACATTTTCTCTGAAACTTCTAGGGGAGAATGTTTCCTTACCTTTTCTAGCTTCTAAAGTCATCTATATTCCTTGGCTCAGGGTCCCTTTTTCCATGTTCAAAGCACTTCACTCCAGCCTTTCCCTCCATCGTCTCATCCCCTTTATCCACCTTTGATCTCTCGCCTCCCACATGAAAACCTTTGTGACTGCATTCAGAACCTACTTAGATAATCAAGGTAATCTCCCCGTATCAAAATTCTTCAGTAATCACATATGCAGATTTCCTTTTTCCATTCTAAAGTAATGTCATCATAGGTTATGGGGATTAGGGATGCAAAAATCTCTCTGGGGCGGTTCAGTTAGAAAAGGTCATGCAGATTCCACACGGTTTTCTCAACACTCTTATGTAAGAGGTAAGCCCATCAAGCTTGACTAGTCACCTGCAGGTGCTCCAGACAACAGTCTAGCTGAGTTCTGAGCTGACCACCAGTACCCACTGCCAGCTAGGTGAGGAAGGAACCCTGCATGTTCTGCCCAACTAAACTTGCAGGGGACTCATCCCCAGGCAACACCCGGCTGTGTTCTTAGCATTAGATGAGCTAATACAAACAATGTGCTTTGAATGTAACATGGATTTTACAGCCAGTTCATAAAAGATGGCACAGCTGCTTCTGCCCGCTTCTCTTTTTACTCTCCCAATGGCACTCACCTGCCTTCCTGTAAAGAAGCCCAACAAGCCCACATGGAGAGACCACACGGTGAGGCCACGTGAGGGCATTTGACACGGGGGCTGCCAGCGACACGTGGGAAGGAGTGCCAGCTGACAATCTGCAGTATCCGCATGATGGGAGTGAAGACACTTCCACACGGATCCAGCCATCAAGCCACCCCAACCTTCACGTCTCTCCCGCTGAGCCCGAGAGCAGAGATAAGTCAGCGTCAATGTGTCCTGTCTAGATGGGATGCCCACGGAATCTGTGAGCCACTCAGTTGGGAGGCTCTTTGTTTGTTTGCTTTTCTTTCACACAGCAATAGTTATTACATGAAAAATAAACTCAGGAAGTTAAAGCATTTTTTAAATCAACTTTCCCAAACCACATAAGAGAATGATTAAAAACAGTAGGGAAATAAAATGCCATATTACCTAATACCTTTGTAAATATAATACCCACTTATTTTCCCATTGCATGTTATAATGTTGAGTGTTTACAGCCTTGAATACTATAAAAACTGTAAGTGTGCATACAGATTTTGCAGTGAACATTTTATGGTCACTGTTTGTATGCAAGAACAATTATATTTATGGCCTAAGTCTGAACATCACAGGAACACAGAAGTTGTGTGTTTCCTTTTCTCTATGTCTCACACAGACCACAAGTCTCATTCATCTCAAACAGAAGTTGCATCAATTATTAACATCGCTGTTGGGATTTTTAAACATTAAAAATGCTTAGGGGTAGAGCACTGTCACTGTTCAAGTCTCCTCTCCCCTTTTGAACGACATACACTCTAAATCTTGTTTCTCTTAATATTAGCTTTAAAGGAAATTTAACAGGTTTTCTTTTGAACTTTAGGAGAAAAAACAAAAATCCTAATGGTCTGCTCCTGATGTTTCTTCTTTTATATCCCTCAGGCCACTCTTAAAAATCTCCAAATAACTTTGGAAGAAACAGTCTCTTGTTAGAATATATTAATGTTATTGATATCAATAGCATGTCAAAAATGTTATATAAAAGATAGATAATGAGATGTTTTTGCAGAGATTAGCTGCTCTCAGCTTTAAGGGAAAAAAAAACGTTGTGGTAACACTAATACACACTGACGTGAATGGTGTTAGGCTTATGTCATTTGATGTACTCGGATGTGCTTGTAAAGTATATGCTAATCTGTCATTATCATTCTTGTGATTCAGTCATTCAACACGCAATGTTATGTGCCCCCTAGTGTTAATAAGGACAATCTAATGTCATTTGTATTATATAATATTGTTTATCATGTCTCTGTGTACAAGAGTAACATGGAAAATCAAAGTCGGAAAATAAGTAAAAATGTATTATTTGTCAGAAAAGAATACAGTATCATCTCAATATTTTTAAGTACAGAAATAGTTTATTTTGCCATGACTCTTTAAGCCACA